>NC_140505.1:148619058-149124058 GCF_964339955.1 Pipistrellus hanaki
TCCCTGACCTTCATTTTTAGAAGGTAATTTGGTTACATGCATCACAGAAAATAGAAGTCTGAAAATGGAATTCCCTCAATGTCCTGCTACTATACAGACATACTTACTTAAATTGTAACCCACCCTTTTTCCAGATGGATATCTCTTTTATTCCCAGACCAATCCATTCACCACTTCCCAGGAGCCCAATCTGCTCCCTTTTCCCCTCAGTCTTCAACTGCTTGGTGTTGACTGGCTTCGTTCCATCAGCTTTTGAGTATGATCAAGACACCTTTGCCTTTAAAAAGTTTAGAAAGCACAAGCCTGTTCAACCACTTATCTCTCAGAGATTATTCTCTGCATAATGAAGTTACTTGGAAGAGGTGCCTGAGCTCATTACACCTTCTCACACCCTGGTCCACTTCCATTCTACCAGTGGTTCCACCAAGGCCATCAGTAATTTCCTTTCTGTAAAATCCAATATATACTTATCACTCCTCATTTTATTTGACTTCTCCCCCTCCTTAGTTAACTATATGTGTCCTTCTAGAAAATCTCTCTTAACTAATTTATTTTTATCTCATATTTCAACATTCAGAGAAGTTTTCAGAGAATGGCCAGTAGGGGTTTGTGGTTACATAGCACTTAGGAACTACTCTGGAAAAATTAAAACCCTGAGCATTATATTAAATCAAAAAGAGGCACAGTGAGAGGGGATTTAAACAAGTTCACATGTGGGGCTTTGTAAAAATAATTGCAGAATCATGCCTGCCAATTCTCACTGATTAGTCATAGATGTGGTTTCCATGGTGATTTTACACATAGCTCATACTCCCAACCTTACTCTTCCTACCTTCACAATAGCTTACATTAAACAAATCAAAACATAAACAAAAATAATCAATAAATATTTCAATTTTGTAAATTCTGGTCTGGATTCTGGAAAATCATTGTCAAAAACAGATAACTTAGCCTATCATTTCTTATTTTATATTTATTGAAGGAAATGGAAATCTAGATAATTTCAAATGACCAAGTCTATATAGCACAGGCTCAGTGTGCATGTTAGAATTTTTTTTCCTGGAAGAATAGAGAAAATATAATGTTAAGAGATGATAATATCTAGTTTGTATTTTAGCAACATTTTTTATTTTGGATACCACAATTTTTGTGTATAGTATCATCTCAAAAGGAAGGAAAAGTTAGTATAACTAACTTTTAAATTTGTATTTATCTAAAACCATGTGAGTGAAGAAAAACTACTTATAAAAATGGTTATATAGTATTGTTGTTGTTGTTAATCCTCATTAAGGATATTTTTCCATTGATTTTTAGAGAATGGAAGGGCAAGAAGAGAGAGAGAGAGAGGGAGGGAGGGAGGGAGAGAGAGAGAGAGAGAGAGAGAGAGAGAGAGAGAGAGAGAGAGAGAGAGAGAGATTGGTTCGATACTAGTTACTTAGCTATTCTGGCCAGGGTTAAATGTTTATAGTTTTGAAATATGTGGTAAATCATATTGGAATAATAAAGCCGAGATAAATTTTTGCTCATTATCACGTTCTCCAGAGTGTAGATATTTATTTGGCTTTTTGCAAACATGACTACAGTCTTATATTGAAACCATTCATCCATCATGTTAGTCAGATAAATTTCCAGGTACATCCCCAGCAAGATCAGACATATTATTTTGCTCCTCCCATTGCTTCTAGGGTTCTATCCTTTAAGCTGGTCGGGGAGAGAGCACTTCCTTCTTCTGCCCTTGGGAGGATGCCATCCTTCCCTTCATTGACTTGCTGAAGGCTCCCTGCCTTATTTTCACCCCATCCTGGAGGTAGTCCACCTTTTTTGGCATTCAATCATGTCACTGGGGTAACTTAAGCTTGGTTCCCATGTTCTCTGATCTTTTGCCATTTTTGGTTAAAAGCTCTACTGGTTAAATGCCAGAGTCCATTTTCAACTTAACCTCTTCTTTAAAAGAAAGGTATTTTTGCTTTTCCTAAATATAGTAAGTGGTCTTAATACAGGATTTTTTAAATCTTAATGGTAATAATTATTTTGTTCTTTTCTATGCCTTATAGATAGCTAGAATTTTTTTAAAAATATATTTTATTGATTTTTTAACAGAGAGGAAGAGAGAGGGATAGAGAGTTAGAAACATCGATGAGAGAGAATCATCGACCAGCTGCCTTTTGCATGCCCCCTACCGGGGATGTGCCCGCAACCAAGGTACATGTCCTTGACCGGAATTGAACTGGGGACCTTTCAGTCCACAGGCCGATGCTCTATCCACTAAGCCAAACCGGTTCTGGCAAGATTGTTAGAATTTTTGCATTGGGAAAATGAAATGCATACTATATTATTATGGCTAGTAAATACATTGCGTGGGAGGAAGCATTTTATTTGTATGGATCTTAGGTCATAAACTATCAAAAATACCAATTTTCAGGAACAAGAAAGAGACTTCAGTACATTAAATTTTACAGAATTCCAGTATAAGATCATTTTAATAGAAACAATTGTGTAATTGTTTAGAAAACTTGTTTTCTTTTAAAGTAGTTGACTCTTCTAATTATATTTCACTTTTATGGACTGCTAACATTACTCTGTATAGAAAGTCAATTGATCTATTCATGGTGAATGCATTGTGTCATAAAATAATTCTATAATATTTGTATGACCAACAGGTTATGGACCTTAATATGCAGTAGACTATAAAAGGTCAAAAAGTTACAAATGAAATGTAAACTTATAATTAGACCCGTCAAAATTCTGCATTCTCTTGGGTAAACTTAGCACTATATAGTTTAAAAGAAAACCAATGAATTATTCATGAATCCCTCAAGAGATCAAGAGAAAGATACAAGATTTCCTTTTTATTTCCTTTCCCTCTCTCCCTCTCCTCCTTTCTCCTCCTCTCCCCCCCCCTTTTTTTCTTCCCTTCCTTTTTTTCGTTCCTTTTCTAACTTATGTGTTAAATACCACATAGTTAGCAATGTATTTTAATTAAATATAAATATGTTCTTTGGAAGAATATATATGCCTCTTTCCCTTTTAATTTTAAAAATAAAAATAAAATATACAGTTAAGTGACTGATAAAAGCCATGGACCATGGGAAATATTTTTGCCAGAATTTTCCTGATTGTTTTGGCTTGTGAGATTCTAGTTACGGAATCTGATTATTTAATTAAAGTGGGTCTGGAAATAAATATTTATCCCAACAGATTACTTAATGCTTAATAACTTGAACTTCTTTTAAACATTTTCCATATAGTAAAAAAAAAAAAGTGTTTTTATAATAAGACATTTACATTTAAAAACTGTTTATTTTGATATTAGACACACATATACATAAAAAATAATACATAATATGATATGAAAATACATGAGTACAGATGTATAAACTTTCACAAATCAAACCCATTGTATAACCAGAACCCGATTGAGAAACAGAAGGTTATCAGCATCTTAGAAGCCCACTTATCTTTATTCCAGTCTTTAATCTGCTCACCCTAAGGGTTAGCCACTCTCTCCTAATGACATTGAGTAGTTTTGTCTGCTTTTGTTCATTACATATAGAACTGAATTAAAGTATGTAGGCTTTTTTTGTGTGTGTGCGGAGTCTGAGTCTTTCTCTAAAGATTATTTTTGTGAGATTCATTTGCGTTGTTGCGTATTTACAGTTGTAGATTATTCATTATTCTTTTGTCTAGAATTCCAGTGTGTGCATATACCATAATTTGTTGCTCTATTTCAGTGCAAATTGGCTTCAGGTCAGTTTCCAGTTTTTGTTATTACAAAATAGTGCTGCTGTGAACATTCTTATATACGTCTCTTCTTAAAGCTATAGGTGCATTTCTTGTGAGGGTTTACTCAGGAGTTAAACACTATGCATGTGTTCAGCAGTTTCCAAAGCAGTTGTATATATTTGCTTCCCTACCAACATGTCTGAGCATTCCCACATCACTGTGTCTTTGTCATCATTTGGTATTTTCCTTCATTCAAGTTTAATCATTCTGTGGGTGACTGGTAGAAGTGATAAATTTAAAATTTTGGGTTTTATTTGCATTTCCCTGCTGACTAGTGATGCTGAGCATGTTTCCTATGTTTATTAGCTATTTTGATATTTTCTTTTACCAAATATGTTTTTTAAGTTTTCTGACTATTCTTTGGGGAAAAGTTTTTTTCTATTATATTCTTGATACAAATTTTTGTGAAATAAATGTATTACAAATATTTTTTTCTGACTATTTTTATTCTCTAAATGGGATCTTGAATAGAAATTCTTAATTTTACTATAATTTCAAAGTATTTTTACCTGTGTATTTTATGAACAAGTTCTTTGTAATATATCTGAATTGCATGTAATTTTTCACCTTCTTTATTCTTCCAATTTCTAGTTTTACTACAATCATTTATCATTTTTGCTGATACTTTTGTATATTTTTAAAGAACGTTTTGTTTAATCCCAGTTCATAAATATGTTATCCTATGTTTCTTTAAAAGGTCTATTGCTTTATATTTACTTTTAGATCTGCATTCATCTGGAATTGATTTTGGGGTATGTTGTGAAGTAGGGAATAACATTTAATTTATTATATTTTATTAAATTTTATCAAATGTATTAAATATATTATTAAACAGCAGTATTAAATATTTATTATATATTATATACTTTATATAAATACTTATTATGTATGACATAGGTTATATAAATATTTTATGTTTATATAAATATTATTATTACTATTTATCATTAAATCACCATTTAATTATTATTACTTAAGGAATACAGGCTCATTGAAGAGAAAATGGAGAATAGATATTACTATTATCCGAAAGTATCATCACTGACACTGTAGTATGGATCTTTATATATACTGCTTTTGTTTTTATTTATTAGTTTTATTACTTAGTGGTATTGTTGCAAAAGTTATTATTTTTCACTTTTCTCAGTTATGTAAGCTGTGGATAAAATGTCTATTGATAGTTTTTTCTCTTGGAACCTCATCCTCACCACCCATGACTAAAAACAAAACAAATATCCCCAGAATAATGTGAGCACTTCCTTATTTTAAGCTTCATATATTACAAGCCATGGTAATTTGAATTTGACTTTTGAATTTTCCTTTTGAATTCATTGACTTTTGAATTCACTGACTTTTGAATTTTCCTTCTCCTGTGGCAAATTTTCCCACCAAAGTCAGTTATTTATTTATTTTTTTAAATCAATCTTTATTGTTCATATTATTACAAAGGTTCCTCATTTCTTCCCCCCTCCACCAGGTTCCCACCCCACCCTCCGCCCCCTCCCCATCCCCCATTGTCCTCATCCATAGGTGCACAGTTTATGTTCAGTCTCTTCCTCCCTCCCTTTCCCCGATAGTAAATCCCTTTTCAGATAGTAAATCAGTTACTTAGCATTTTCTCATATTAATAATACCTCCACATGCCCAATGATACACTTCACACAAAAGATATTTTCAAATAGGTCAACCAGCCTCATCCAGGCCCCACCCAAGGCACTCACAGATCAACACCCCAGCCCTATACTAACTCAACACATCCAGATCTAAGCCTTCGTCACTTGATTCAGCAGACCCTCAAGTTCCCACAAAAGTTTCCAGCCATGTCTGAGAGGCAGCCGTGGGGCAGGGGCAGGCGAGGAGCGAGCTGTTCCGGGCCTGGCTGCTCCCAGCCTGGCAACCGCTGCTTTGGGCCTGGCCGCACTAGACCCGGCTGCTCCGGGCCTGGCCGCTCCCAGCCTGGCAGCTGCTGCTCCGGGCCTGGCCACTCCCAGCCTGGCAGCTGCTGCTCAGGGCCTGGCCACTCCCAGCCTGGCAGCCGCTGCTCCGGGCCTGGCCACTCCCAGCCTGGCAGCTGCTGCTCAGGGCCTGGCCGCTCCCAGCCTGGCAACCGCTGCTTTGGGCCTGGCCGCACCCAACCCGGCTGCTCCGGGCCTGGCCGCTCCCAGCCTGGCAGCTGCTGCTCTGGGCCTGGCCGCACCAGACCCGGCTGCTCCGAGCCTGGCCGCTCCCAGCCTGGCAGCCGCTGCTGCTGGCCTGGCCGCTCCCAGCCTGGCAACCGCTGCTTTGGGCCTTGCCACACCAGACCTGGCTGCTCCGGGCCTGGCCACTCCCAGCCTGGCAGCCACTGCTCCGGGCCTGGCCGCTCCCAGCCTAGCAACCGCTGCTCCGGGCCTGGCTGCACAGGACCCGGCTGCTCCGGGCCTGGCCGCTCCCAGCCTAGCAGCTGCTGCTCTGGGCCTGGCCGCACCCGACCCGGCTGCTCCGGGCCTGGCCGCTCCCAGCCTGGCAGCTGCTGCTCCGGGCCTGGCCGCTCCCAGCCTGGCAGCTGCTGCTCCGGGCCTGGCCGCACCAGACCCGGCTGCTCCGAGTCTGGCCGCACCAGACCTGCTGCTCCGGGCCTGGCCACTCCCAGCCTGGCAGCCGCTGCTCCGGGCCTGACCACTCCCAGCCTAGCAACCGCTGCTCCGGGCCTAGCTGCACCCGACCTGGCTGCTCTGGGCCCAGCTGCTCCGGGCCCGGCCGCTCCGAGTCTGGTTGCTCCCAGCCTGGATGCTCCGGGCTTGGCTACTGCTGTTCTGGGCCTGGCTGCTCCCAACCTGGCTGCTCTGGGCCCGGCTTCTCTGTGCCCGGCCACTCCGGGTCTGGGTGTTCCCGGACTGGCCACCCTGGCTTGGCTGCCTCCGCCTCAGGCCTGGCTGCCACTGCCCCAGGTCTGGCTGCTCCAGTACTGGCTGTTGTTGCTCTGGTTCTGGCTGCTACTGCTCTGGGGCCTGGCCGTTGCTGCTCCGGGCCCGGTTGCCACTGCCTTGTGCCTGGGCACTCTAGGCCTGGCCGCCGCTGTTCCAACATTCTGTCCTTTTTTTTTTTTTTTTTAAACACATATATGTTGCAATGTTGGCTGGTGAGTTGAGTTCTGACTTAGTCTTTGATTTTTCAAGATCTTCTTTGTATTCTTTCTTAAGTAATTTTACTATCTTTTGCTCTCACTTGATTTCTTCACATTGAGAACTTCTTTGGTTTCTTCCTCCTTGTCCTGGGAGCTCAGCAGGTTGGCCTGTGGCACCCCTTTGTTCTCCGCGGGCTCCCGCGCTGCTCCAGCCTGTTGCCAGTGTCGGCGCTGCCCAGGAAGCAGCCCACGGCCTTGGCTCCCTTGCCTGCGCTCAGCGGTCGAAGGCTCAGGGGCATCCCCCCCCCCGGGGGCCCAGTCGCCCGGCTTCCTGCCGGCACCCGGCTGGCCGGTGTCTGGCAGGGGCTCCTGCTCCCTATCGCATTCCTCCGGTCTGGTGCTTTTTTTTCTCCTTCCCACTAGGGGAATCTAGGATCAGAGTCAGCAGACTGTCCTCTGCGCGCAGTGCGCGCGACTCTGGGGGCTCTGCTTTTCGCCACTCCCCTGGAATTCCGCCTCACAGCCCCGTCTCTCCCTGCTCAAGCCTGGGTTCCCAGGGTCTGGTCCAGGACTGGGGTTCAGAGCAGTGGAAACTGGGGCCCAACACAGCCGGGGCTCCTGTTTCCTTCCCTCCAGGGCAATCCTGCATCAGAGTCAACATTCCTTCCCTTGCAAGCAATGTGCGC
Source organism: Pipistrellus hanaki (assembly GCF_964339955.1). Lineage (NCBI taxonomy): Eukaryota > Metazoa > Chordata > Mammalia > Chiroptera > Vespertilionidae > Pipistrellus > Pipistrellus hanaki. Next base: position 148,626,634 of record NC_140505.1, read on the forward strand.
GACTCCGGGGGTTCGGCCTTTCGCCGCTCTCCCAGGACTCCACCTCACAGCCCTATCTCCCTCTGCTTGAGCCTGGGTCCCCAGGGATTGGCCCAGAACTGGGGTTCAGAGCAGTCCGGACTGAGGCTCAGCGCTGCCGGAGGCCCTGTTCCTTCCCGCTAGGGTAATCCAGCATTAGAGTCAACATTCAGTCCTCTGCGCGCAATGTGCGCGCGACTCTGGGGGCCCTGCTTTTCGCTGCTTGCCTGGGATTCCACCTCACAGCCCCATCTCCCCCTGCTGGAGCCTGGGTCCCCAGGGTCTGGCCCATAACTCCACCAAAGTCAGTTAAATGCATTATCTTTACTATAATTTGAGGGCCCATAATTTCTAACTCTTTCATGTTGACTGTATCTTTATTAATTCCTATATTCTGCTTTCCTTTACTTTTCCCCCACTATCTGAATTATTTGCTAAATTACATTTTCATTTCTTTTTAAAAGTGATCTAAAATTTTAAGATTAGAGATTTTCTTCTGAGTCTTGAATGTTATACAAAAACTAATACATAAGGTTTGTTTTTAAGATACAACTATTTTATTAATTATGTTTTTAGGTCTTTTATATTCTCACTATGTTCTTGCCTTTTTCCTCTCTCATGAACTGATGGACAAATGTGAATTTAAAATCCCAGTACTAATCTGTTCTTTCCCATATCTGCTTATAATAAAACTAGAGCCCTTTGCATGAAGAGGTTCGTGCAATAGGCCTTTCTTCCCTTGGCTTCCAGCACCAGTTTTCCTCCAGCACCTGCAGGCTCCAAAGTCTCACCCTCCCTCTCATAGCAGGCATCCTGCCCCGCCTGGCCACTCCACGCCTGGAGCAGCTTGGCGGCTACCATCTTTGGCTAATTTGCATACTCACTCTGATTGGCTGTGGGCATAGAAGAGGTATGGAAAATTTACATGTTTGTCTATTATTAGGTAAGACTAGGCCTTTCTTTCCCTGGCTGCTGGCCCCTGCTTCCATCTGGCACCTGGGACCTGGGCTTCCCTCTGGCACCCAGGACCCGGGGTTCCCTCACAGCCCCAGCTTCATTGGAAGGTTGTCCAGAAGGACAATCGGTCTAATTAACATATTACTCTTTTATTATTATAGATTTCTGCAACTTGGAAGTAGTTGTTATGCTATGCAGTAATATATTAATAACTGCCGTATATCTTTATTTTTCATCTTACTCTATAAAATGGCATTCTCTTCTGTTAGTTAGCACTTATTTTAGTCCCAGATGCCAGATGCATGAAGATTCGTGCAGAATGGGCTTTTTTTACCCTGGCTGCTGGCACAGTCTTTGCTCTGGCCTGGAGCCACTTTTCTGCCTTTGCTCCTCCCAGAGCTGCTTTTCTACCTTCTCATGCCGCCTAGAGGCCCGGAACAGCTTGGGCGGTGCTAAAGGCCTGTGTTGTCACCACGGCAATGATGCAAGCATCCTGCCCCCAACTGCTGGGCGCCTGTGTATGCAAATTAACCCACCATCTTTGTTGGGTTAATTTGCATAATCACTCCTGGTGGGTGTCACAATGGTACGGTCAATTTGCATCTTTCTCTTTTATTAGTGTAGATTAGCTCTAAGTTAAGATTCTTCAGAAAAATATTCTCTAAGTTTTACAGATTCAGAACTGTTTATAGTATAAACCTGAAGGGCAACTTGGCTGAATATAATCCCTGGCTCAGACTTTTTCTTGAGTATACAGGATAGGGCAAAAGGCATTTTACAGTTGTGAGTATGGGAAACACAGAGTTTATTGTTGTATTATTTTAAATTAATGATTGTATTATTTTCCATATATATACCTGTAAACCTACCTCTGCCCCACCCTATGTATATTAAGGATGTTATTTCAATGATGTTGAATGTTGCTGCGGAGAAATATGAAGTAACCTAATTATTTTATCTTTATAAATAACATTTATTTTGTCTGATTGCTTAAAAATTCTTTATTTTAAAGCCCAATAATTTTACTAGGAAATGTCTTGATGTTGATCATTCTTGGTCAATTCTTTTGAGTCTTTCCAATATGTAGATTCAGGTCTTTTATTCAACAAAAGCATTATTGAATTATAACAACATTTTTTTCTGTTCACTTGTTTGATTCTTTTCCCCTCAGGAGTTTCTCCCAGATATGTCTATGTGGATCCCCAATGCATATCTTTTCTATTTATTGTTTTCTCTCTATTTTGGCCTTCCTTCCTCCCTCCCTCCTTTCCTCTTTTTCTCCCTCCCTCCTTCCTTTTCCCTTCTTTTGTTTTTGTTCATTCTTTACTTCTATTTCAATGTAGTCACTTCCTTCATTTTTTATTGTTTTATTAATATTTTCTATTCTTCCTTATGCTCTTTTAAACTTTGTTTTTATTGTGTTCAGTTGACTTTTTCTCCTGTACTTCTTTCCTGAGTTCTGCTAGATTATATTTTATTTTTTCTTACTGCTTTCCCATATCTTCCATGAGTTCTTATTTATGCCTTGAGGTCTTACTTCAAAACTAATCTCTTTAGCCCTGGCTGGTTGGAGTTAATTTTCAGAGCATTGGCCTGAGGACCAAAGGGTCACCGGTTCAATTCCTATTCAAGGTCACATACCTAGGTTACTGGTTTGATCCTCTGCCCCAGTTGGTCGGTCCCATGCAGGAAGCAACCAATCAGTGTGTCTCTCTCACATTGATGTTTCTCTCTCTCTCTCTCTCTCTCTCTCTCTCTCCCTCCTTCTTCCTCACTCCCTTTCACTTTGTCTGAAAATCAATGGGAAAAATATCCTTGGGTGAGGATTTTAAAAAAATAAAGTAATCTCTTCATTTTTTCTTTAATCCAAAATTTTTGTCTGCTTCATGGCAACATATTTCTAGTGTTTTTCTTTACTTGTAGGTAAGTTTTGATGCTCTTTCCCACATGTGTTTCTTATAGCATATTTACATTTATTATATGCAATCCTTTAATAAAAAAATAAAACTCATCCTTTAATTAATTAGATTTTCCTGGACTAGCTATTTATTGGGGCTGAGAGGTTCAGAGTAGGCTTCTAGCTGCTCTCTTTGTTGCTGTCACAGAGACAGATGCCACCTGTCACTCTGGCTCCTCTTTATTATTATTATCTGCATAGCCCACTCCTACTTCTCTGGAAAAACACAGTCCAGGAGGACTTCTGCTGACAGAATTGCTCATGTACTCAATCTCTGATGACCCACAAGAGAACTGTAACTTTCACAAAACACAGTGAACACTCAACTTCAGAATATATATATATATAATATATATTTCTGGTATTACTTGATAGCTACCCTGCTGAGCCTTATTGCTCCTTTTTGAATATTTTCTTTACTTTTTCTCACATGGCTCCTACCTCATTTGTTTATGGTAACTGTTATATGATCTGGGAGTTATTCTTCAATTTTTAATTTTATTTGCTTTAATATATATTTTTATTTATTTCATAGAGGAAGGGAGAGCGAGAGAGAGGTAGCATCAATGATAATAGATCATCATAGATTGACTGCCTTCTGTATGATTCCCACCAGGGATCAAGCCTGCAATCTTGACTTAAAATTGAACTCTGACCTCCCAGTTCATAGGTTGACGCTCAACCACTGAGCCACACTGGCTGGGCACTCCTCCCCCTATTAAAAAAAAAAAGAAAGAAAGAAAAAAATTTCCAGGAGGAGAAGATGAACTATCCCAATGTATATAGCAATATTAATCTTTTGTGTTGATTTTCTTGGCATATTTGAATGATATGTAATATTTCAGTCTAAAAGTAGTACACATACATGTGAAGAAATTCCACAAGAAAAGGGAAGCAACCACCTTAAAAGATTAGAAGTAGCAGTGCTCCTGGCTCTTATGGAGCTAGGAATAGAGTCTGTTGCCATTAACCAGACTGGGAAACCTTTTAATCACAAGCATTGGGTAAAGTACACAGAAAGGTCTTGCCTCAATAGTAGGAAATAATTATCTTTAGACTGAGCACTGCTTTACTCTCTCTTAAAAGCAGACCAGAAAAGCTCTATTTCTAAGCAACCTAATTGCATCCCAAAACAAAGATAGAGAAGATGTATAAGAATACAAAAATAAACAGCATCCAAAAGTCCAAAATTGACAGTGTATGACACCTAGTAAAAAATTATCAGGGATTCAAAGAAGGAAGAAAATATGACCAATGCAAATAGGAAAAAAAAAAAAAAAACCCACAAAAAACAACCCAAAATCAAAACTGACTAAGAAATTACCCATATGTTAGAATAAATATTAAAAGAATTATTGTAACTGTATTGCATAAGTTTAAAAAGTTAAGTAGAGGCATGTAAGATACAAATAAGACCCAAACTAAAGTTCTAGAGATAAACTTATAACATGAGATTAAAGCTACAATGAATAGGCATAATTGTAAATTAGACATGGCAGAAAAAAATATTAGTGAATTTATAGACAACAATAAAAATTATCCAAAATAATACACAGAAAGAAATAAAGAGTTTTTATTTATATAACTGGAGTCCTTGAAGGAGAAGAGAGAACAAAAGATATATTTTAAAAAATAATGATTCCAAACTTTGTAAATTTGTTAAAAATAATAATTCATAGTCCCCCAAAACTCAATGAACTCCATAAATAAGAAACACGAGAAAAATTACATCAAGGCCCACCATAAAAAACAATTGCACAACACAAATCATGAAGATCAAATCTTAAAAACAGTTACAAGAGATACCCAATGTACAGAAAATAAAAATGACATATTATTTTTGTTAGAAAACTCAAACAAGAAGAGAGTAGATCAAAATCTTAAAGTATTGAAAGAATTCTATACCCAGGAAAAAAAAAAAAGGTTTCAAAAATAATGGTCAAATAAAGACTTTAAAAACCATATACAAGTTAAAAGAACTCATCATCTTATTTTATAAGAAATCTTAAAGGAAGCCTTGAATGCAGAAGGAAAATGATATCAGATGAAAATAATTGCTTAAATAAAAATAGCAACAATGCAATATGGGATTTATAACCTATGCAAGTTAAATGTATGGTTACAACAACATAAGGTTAGAAAAAAAAATTGAACTGGCACACTATTAATTGAAAGCAGACAGAAATAAGTTAAAGAATTACACTATAAATTCTAGGGTAACCATCTAAATAACAAAAGAGAGTTCTAATTAATAAAGGAGATTAAATAGAATGATAAAACACATTCAGTTAATCCAGAAGGAGGCAGAAAAAGGGAAAAAAAATGAATAAATAGAACAAAGAGGAAAAACAGAAAACAAATAGCAAGATAATAGACTTGAATATAAAGATATTGTTATATTAAATATAAATGGTATAGAAATCTTAATTAAAAGACAGAGATGGTAAGATTGGTAAACTGTTTAATTCTCCTTGGTTATATACATTTTGATATTAGTACTTATTTATCTAATGAATAATTCATTTATTTTTGTTCAATGAGGAGACGGCATCTGGTGCTAGGGCTACTTCCTCCAACAGTTTAGCTATAGGTCCTCCTCACATGATCCTTACAACCTGGTGTTGAATCCAGATAAGCAAATCAAAATTAGAACAAAGTTGTAATAAGTACTTGGGCACAATAATTTGATTCTTTCCTGTATACCTGGAAACAAAAATGTTTTAAAAATTATTAACACAATGACCACAGCTTGTATCATTTGAATTATAATGATGAATAATTTCCCACTCCTGCTACAATATATAAAGATTTTTTTTTTTTTTTTTTTTACTAAACAATTGGCCATTTGTAATTAAGAATGGAGCAGCATCTCTGAGGTCCCTTGCCAAACTTATTTGTGTGCATTCCCCAATTCTCCCCCTCTGTTAAGTCAATGAGTCTCAACGTGGGTCAATTTTGCTCTCAGGGACATTGGACAAGCTAAAAATGTTGGGGTAGGGTACTACTGGCATTCAGTGAGTAGAGGCTAGAGATGCTGCTTAACACTCTACCATTCATAGGGCAGTGCCCCTCCCCCAGAAAAACAAATCACCTAGCTCAAAATATTTTTTTTCTACACTGTGTCAACCTCATAGCATAGTTTGTAATTATAATTACTTTAGAATAACAAATCAAGCAAAATTACATTTTTTATAACTATAGCTTTCATTTTCTGGTTACCACAGCGCTGCATCAGAGTTGAGCCTGCATGTGTAGAAATTAAAATCAAAGATATTGGACTATAACTGGATATGTGATCTGAGTGAATTATTTAATTTCTCTTGGTACTATAGAGGGAATATGCAATTTAAATGGGTTAATCTTTCTGAAGTCCCATGTATAATGCTTAGTCTGTTAATGATATTTCATAAGTGGTAGCTATAATGATCAATGTGAGGAAATTGCTTGATTTAAATGGCATAGATTAGCTTATTGATGACATTTTCATTAGTCTGGAAGAAGGCAGGAAGAGAGACAATGTGAATATCTCAACAGTTATAGTCTAGTACAGAGGTTCCCAAACTTGTTTGTGCCGTAGACCCCTTGCCATGTTTTTCGGTTTTGGGTAGACCCCCTACTTACCTGATATTGATTTTTTTGTAAATTTCTAACTGTAGTAAAGTTTAGTGTTAAAATTTAATAAAAAATAATGTACCTACTTTTCTCCGGCATTCTCAAACAAAATAACACTGATTCACTATAATTTGTATGATAAACTACCAGTTTATATTTTTTTAAATATTTTCTCAGCACTTTCCTATTCAAGATTCAGGAAACGAATGAACATATTTTTCTCACATTCATATTTATAGAGTGACGAATTGAACAAGTCGGTGCAAGTTCGCGAAGCTTTGAGACAAAAATTGGCAAGAATGTTTACTGCGCGTATGCTTGTAACAAGATGATACTGGTATATCATTATGTGCAGGTTTTTATCCTACAACTTACACAATTTTATAAACATATATAATAAATTTTTTACTTCATAGGTACTTTTATAAATAATTTATATGTTTTTATATTATAAGATAATATGATGTAAGTAAATAGGTACTATCAGTGTATGTTGAGATCCACTATCGTGGACCCCCATTTTCATTTCATGGACCCCCAAATTTTTTTTTCGCTGACGTAGACCCCTTGCAGGTTGTCATAGACCCCTGGGGGTCAATATAGACCACTTTGGGAATCACTGGTCTAGTACCATGGTCTGCAAACTGTGGCTCGTTAGCCACATGCAGCTCTTTGGCTCCTTGAGTGTGGCTCTTCCACAAAATACCATGGCCTGGGTGAGTCTATTTTAAAGAAGTGGCCTTAGAAGAAGTTTAAGTTTAAAAAATTTGGCTCTCCAAAGAAATTTCAATTATTGTACTGTTGATATTTGGCTCTGTTGACTAATGAGTTTGCCAACCACTGTACTAGACTCTAGCATAACAAAAAGGCATTGGATTAAAAAAGTATCTAATCCAATAAAAAAGTATCTAAAGTAACTCCACCTTAGATACTATATAAAAATATAACATTTATCTTCTATTAAATGAGGGAAATAATGCTCTTTATTAAATACTAGAGGCCCAATGCACGAAATTCATGCAAGAGTAGGCCTTCCTTCCCCTGGCTGCTAGCACCCACCAGTTCCCTCTGGCACCCGGGACCCGGGCTTCCCTCACAGCCCTGCTTCATCCAGAAGGTCATCAGGCCTAATTAGCATATTGTGCTTTTATTATTATAGGTTGTAAAGATAATAAAGGCATAGAATACACATACCATGAATATTCCCATTTCTTTAAAAAAAAAAAAAAAAGCCCTATTCTTAGAATAGAGCAGATTGAAAATCAAATACTCCATTACAAGCCCTACTTTGAGTGACATCCAGCGATGGAAATGAAATACCTATTTTGCCTGCAGCCAGCAGTCAGATAGCCAATTAAACAGGTGCAGTTCTATTTTCTGTTATTTGTAGAGAGGAGGCATGGCTCTACTGTAAAGATGCATTCAGAACTGCAGTGCAATTAAAATGACTCTAATGTCCTGAAGGTAACCACTAAGTAGACAGGTGTAGGTGAAGTCCCTTTTTTGTTTGTTTGTTTGAGTAACAGTACGCTTACCTTGTAAAAACACCAGGAGAAGTCTGCCATTCTGTGATGAATAAAATGAAACTTGTGAGGAAGGGGTACAAAAGAAGGGGATTGGTTGTGGAAGAATTACCATCGAAGCTGGGTAATTTCCTTGGCAAAAGTAAATGAAACTCTCCTTCCCTGAATAAGATTGTTCCGCATTTGTGAATAACAGATGGACCAAAAAGTGTGTGATGTAAAATTAAGAGGTATGCCACAAGAGGTCAATTCAAACAGAAATCTCATTGTTGAGAGCTCAGAGGAGGAAGGACAGACAGGGACTACAAGGAGAGTGTATTCCTTTGTGTTTGGGGAAGTTTATCCACACACATCCCTTTACTTTTTCTTTCACATTCTTTCTCTTCTTTGGTTGGATTTCAAGGCAATCTGACTACTCTCTTTCCTTTTGTTTTCATACTGGTTATACAGAGAAGCAGTTATGGAACCTGCATAGCAAACAGGTTGGGAACCTGGGAAATGAGAAAGTGATTCTGAAATGATGGTTGTTTTCTGCTGCCCCCGAGGTCCATCCAATTCCACAGACACCAGGTAACACAACTGGATGCAGAGCTACAGTAATTGTTTAGAGAGATCATTGTGGATATGTGAGGGTCATTTAGATATTTTATAATATAAGAAAATATAAAGTTTTTAAAAAGCAACATGATCATCAGAAAGTTTCATAAAAATTTTGACTCATAGGCAGGGGCAGATCCACATTTTGTGGGACTTGACGTTTTTATAATTTTGGGCCCCTTTGTGTACCCATTAAGTACAAACAATGACTATTAAAAGAACAAAAATCACAATAACTTGTCTGGGACCCTGGAGACTGAGAGCCTTTTCTTTTCGGGTTTCTTTAAACCATTTCCAGAAATTCCCACTCAGGAGTGTTTGTTGATTGCAACCTTAGCTTCTCCTAGGCACTTTACAACACTTCAATTTACAACATCTCCTAGACCTAGCATCCTCTGCCTACAAGAACTAATAGCTCATTTTATCTTGCTCTTGAAGCCTAAAATGACCATAAAACCTAAATAACAGAAACTTTGCATCTGATGCTTCTTTCATTCTTTTTTTTCCATTTTTTATTAAGATATTATATGTGTACATATCTTACCAATCCCCCTCCCTTCCCAGAGTTTTGCATCCTTTGGTTATGCTTATATGCATGCATACAAGTCCTTCAGTTGATCTCTTATATCCCAAACCTCACACGCTTATCATCTCTCTGCCTCGGCCTCGCCAGCTTGCATCCGTCTTGGGTTTTACAGGTCCCGGGACGGGGTCCAGCGGAACCTCGGGCGATCCCACGTTGCACGCCCACAGCGGGCGCCCGCGGGGACCGCACTCCGAATGCAGCTCCTGCCCCGCGCTGGGGAGCGGGCCGCGCGCCGGAGGGCGAGCCCGGGCCGCGCCTCCCGCTGATTGGCCGGGGCCGGCCCCCGGGGCGGGCTCTCCCCGTGCTGGCCCGGCTCCGGGCGGCTATATTGGCACCGTTCCTGCTGGGTCGAGCCGCTTCCTTGCGCGGAGCTGGACCCGAGCTGAGGGCTCCTGAGGGCAGTGCCGGCGCGGGAAGCGGAGCGAGGCTGCTGAGCAAAAGAAAAAAAAAAAAAAAAAAAAGGAGGGGGCCGCTGGGCTGCAGGGCGATGAAGCAGCGGCTCAGGGAGCGGAGGCCGGCGGCGCGGCGAGACGGGCCGGCCCGGGGCCGGGGCTGCTGCTCGGGCGGCTGCTGAGGCGCCGCGGCGGCCGGCGGCGCGGAGAGCGGCGGGCGAGGGGAGCCGAGGCGCCGGAGGAGCGCGGGGGCAGCCGGCCGGCGGCCGGGGTTGGCCTCCCGGGCGGGGATCTCCCCCTCCGGGTGCAACCATGCGGGTGGCCAAGTGGCTGACGGGGCTGCTCTACCAGCTCTCGCTCTTCATCACCAGGTCTTGGGAAGTTCACTTCCACCCCAGGCAAGGTGAGGTCGCCGCGCGGCGCCGCCGGCAGCAGCGAGGTGGGTGGGGGCTGGGGCCGGAGGGGGACCCCCCAGGACGGAGCTGGGGGGAGTGAGCGGCTCAGCCCGTTGGGGAGCCCCGGCTCTGCAGGGGGCTCCAGAGACTCCCGGGTCGGCCGGCCTCCCCAGCATCCCGAGAGGTTGTCGCTGGGTCGGGTTTCGAGGAATCGTGCGCGGGGGACGGGACTCCCTCCGGGGACCATGCGGCGGGGCCGGGGCGCGTGGGGCCGGGGGGGCGCAGGGGAGAGCGGGGAGGGCTGGGGAAGGAGGTGGTGGGCTGCTCAGGGCCTGGAGGGTCCAGGGGCTTAGCTCGGGGAGGGTGAAGCCAGTCGGGGGTGTGGGAAAAGCCGGGGGGTCACACTCACAGGGGGTGCACACGTGTGTGTTTGTGTGCGCCGCGCTCGCCATCCCGTGTGCCTTGGTGGTTCTGGGGAGTTGGGACCTGGGATCTTCGGCGGGGACGTTTGGGTGGGCGCAGTTTGGGGGTCGGGGTTGGAAACACGTGGGAGCGGGCGGGGGATGGAGGAGGGCTCAATGGCCATCTCCCTGTGGTTGCAGAAGCGCTGGTGAGGACCCTGGCCTCGTACGAAGTGGTGACCCCCGCGCGGGTCAATGAGTTCGGCGAAGTGTTCCCGCAGAGCCGCCACTTCAGCCGGAGGAAGCGCAGCTCGGAGGCGCCCGAGCCCACGCCGCCCAGGACGCACTACCGAATCAGCGCCTACGGGCAGCTGTTCCAGCTGAACCTGAGCGCCGACGCGGCCTTCCTGGCCGATGGCTACACCGAGGTGCACGTGGGGGCCCCCGCGCGCGGGGCGGCCGGGAGCCAGGCGGCGGCCCCGGGCTTGCGCCACTGCTTCTACCGCGGCCAGGTCAATGCCCGGGAGGATCACATAGCGGTCTTCAGCCTCTGCGGAGGCCTGGTAAGCAAGCGCCCTCCGGTCCTGGGACGTTTTCTTGAGATCCAGCCTAAAAGGGCTCCTCCATTCAGGCAGCCATGGAATGGTTTTTTCCCCCTGAGTTAGTGATTGGTGACCCAAGAGATCAGAGGGGGTCACTGGAGGGATTAACACCTAAGTGAACCCAAGCCAGAGGCCGCTCCTTCCTGCAGCGAGGGGCTTGGAGGAACAGCATGTCTACCTGCTGGGCAAAATGAACTCTACCAGTGAAAAGCAGAGAGAGAGGTCAGACACAGAGAGAGGCCCAGTGAGTGAGTCAGGGAGTGGCCCTGTGGCCTCTGCTATGAGTGAAGTCTGGGTTTCACTCCGACACTTCCATTCCTGGCAATCTGGTGAGGCAGAGCCTCCTGGACTGAAGTTTGTTCTTTAAGTTTTAGGCTGGTAGAAGGAAAAGAATGTATACCTATAACGAGAAGGTTTGAAAGGAAGAGTGGGTTTTCAGGAGTCGGTGGATGCTCATGAATTCATGCAGTACAGAATAGGGAAGAGGTTGAATCTGACTGTTTAAATACATTGCCTTAAACAAAATATAGTAGAGTATCTACCGTGGCCTGATGCCAGCAAATAGTCATTAGAGTCACAAGAGTAAAAGATGGAGATAGTAAGAAAACCTTATTGTGGGGAGGAAATGAAATGAAACACATAGAACCCAGTTATTTTGTTTCTCTCCCTCTAAAACACATTGTACATCTTTTTGCCATGGTTTTCTTCAATCTGGGGAAACATCTTCTCTAAATTCTCCTAAAATAATAACTCATATGTTATTTTACACAGGTAAAATGATCTAATTGGCTTCCTTGTAAATACTAACAGTAATCAAATTGTTACAACTATTGCAATTTGTGGTGCTGCGATGTATACTACTTTGAGAATTCATTCAATATCTATTGGGAGGGGTCTGTTGACTACAATACTTTTCCAGTGGTGATGACTATAAAAGATCCAGACATAGCTACATCAAGTCTAATGTAATACAGAAGTATCAGTTTATTAGAAACAAAGTAACAATATCTGTGGTTTTTACCTCCAGTCATACTTTTAGGAAATGTTAGGTATCAGAGGTTAGTAAAAATAAAGATGTAATACTTTTCCAATCCAAGTTCATGAGTTCATGGAACCTAAGGCAAATAACACTTCTATTAAAACATATGAGCTCCCTTCATCATTAACTCCTCCAATAAATACATGTTCAAGAAGAGACAACCACTAGGACTTTGATTATAGGATTCTAGTGTTCTTCTCAAGTAGTTTAGTTTTTTCTTTTTTTTGGAACAAATTTTAAAAGAATAGTCATAGAACATCAACACTTTATTCTTTAATTAAGTAAAATAAATGGATAATAGTTCTTCACCAGACCACATGTAATATATCCTCTCCAGTTAATTGATGTAAGATGCCTTCCTGGGTGTCATTACTAAATAAACTTGGAAAGTCTCTTCGGTCTTTTTCATGATGTTTTCTTGAGTTACATTTACGTGGAATGACTTCAACAATTTTCTTTCTGCTCTGGATAAATGTAAAATGCTTGTAACATAAAAATGGCAGAAGCACACTAATATTTACATGGCTACTTATGCGGCAAAGGAAATAAAATTATTCTCTCTCATAGAACATTTTAAATTAATGTTTAGCTTTTCTAGAAAATTCTATATTTACTACCACAAATTTGACATGGTCAATATGTGTGAATTTTTCCCTTAATTGAATTTGTTGGGGGTGACACCTATAATAATAAAAGGGTAGTATGCTAATTATACTAGATGTCCTTCAGGGTGACCTTCCAGATGAAGCCAGGGCTGCGAGAGAAGCCCAGGTCCTCAGTGCCAGAGGGAAGCCTGTGCCGGCAGCTAGGGGAAGGAAGGCCTACTCTTGCACGAATTTTGTGCATCAGGCCTCTAGTTGATTAATAACATCAAATAGATCTCACATGATCTCACTCACGTGGAATCTAATGAACAAAATGAACTGATGAACAAAATAGACCCAGAGACATAGAAGCATGGAATGGACAGATGCATTTCAAAAGAAAGGCAGCTGGGATGGAGGGGTGGGTGGGGAGTGATTAACCTGGGAACTTAAGCATATATGCATAGCCCATGGACACAAGTGTGGTGAACGCTGATGGAGGGTGAAGGGGGTCAATGAGGAAAAAACCCAAAGGGGATATCTGTAATACTTTCAAAAAATAAAGATAAATTTAAAAAAAAAAAAAAACTGTACAGGTTTCAAGTGTGTAATCACCCAAACTCAAGTTTCTTTCCACTACCATATATCCCCTCTTTACCCTCGTCCCCCCTCTTCCCCTGGCAATCACACACTATTGCCTGTGTGTATGAGTTTTTTTTTTTTGTTTGTTTGTTTTTGTTTTGTTTTTTCTTTTTACTTAATCCCTTCAACTCTTTCACCCATCTCTTCCAACTCTCCTGCCCTCCAACAGCAGTCAGTCAGTTCTCTGTATCTATGATTCTGTTTCTATTTTGTTTGTTATTTTGGTCATTAGATTCCACATGTAACTGATATCATATGATATTTGTTTTTCTCTGACTGACTTGTTTCACTTAGCACAATACTACTCTTCAGGTCCATCCATGCTTCCATAAAAGGTAAGATTTCCTTGTTTACGGCCACGAAGTATTCCATTGTGTAACTGAACCATAGCTTTTTTAATTCACTCATCTACTGATAAGCTCTTGTGTTAATTCCAAATCTTGGCTATTCCAAATAAGTTTGTAAGAAACATAGGGTGCATATATTTCTTCGAAGCACTAGTTTGTTTTTTTATTTTTTATTTTTTTAAAATAAATCTTTATTGTTCATATTATTACAAATGTTCCTCATTCTGCCCCCCCCCCCTCAATTGCTCTCCTCCACCAGGTTCCCACCCCACCCTCTGCCCTTTCCCCATCCCCCATTGTCCTCATCCATAGGTGCACAGTTTTTGTTCAGTCTCTCCCTGTACCCCCACACTCCTTTTCCCCGTGAATCGTCAGTCCACTCCCCTTCCATACCTCTGATTCTATTATATTCACCGGTTAATATTGTTCATCAGATTTTTTAATTCCCTTGGTTTTTAGTTTCACTTGTTATGTTTTTGTTGTTCATAATTTTTATCTTTATTTTCTTCCTCTTTCTAAATAACCCCCTTCAGCAATTCATATAATTCTGGTTTGGCGGTGATGAATTCCTTTAGCTTTTTTTTAATTTGTGAAGCTCTTTATCTGGCCTTCAATTCTGAGTGATAGCTTTGCTGGGTAGAGTATTTTTGGCTGTAGGTTCTTGCTATTCATCACCTTGAATATTTCTTGCCATTCCCATCTGGTCTGCATGGTTTCTCTTGAGAAGTCAGCTGACAATCGTATGGGTGCTCCTTTATAGGTAACTACTTGCTTTTCTCTTGCTGCTTTTAATATTCTCTCTTTGTCTTTTGCTCTTGGGATTTTAATTATCATGTGTCTTGGTGTGGTTCTCTTTGGATTCCTTTTGTTTGGGGTTCTGCGTGCTTCCTGGACTCGTAAGTCTATTTCTTTCCCCAGGTGGGAGAAGTTTTCTGTCACTATTTTTTCCAGTATTCTTTCGGTATCTTGCTCTCTCTCTTCTTCTGGAATCCCCATAATTCTGATACTGGTTCACTTGAAATTGTCCCAGAGGTTTCTTACACTATCCTCAACTTTTTAGATTTTCTTATCTTCTTGCTTCTGCAGAGGAGTGTCCTCTGGCTCTTTGTGTTCTAAATCTTTGTCTTGATTCTTTCGATCTTCCATTCTGATTTTAGGACTCTGTGTAATATTTTTTATTTCAGACAATGTTTTCTATATTTCTAGTTGATCCCTTTTTATATCCTTATAGGTCTCATTTATTTTATTAGCCTTTTTTAGGATATTCTTGAAAAGCCTTATAACTGTAGTTTTGAACTCAATGTCCATTATTTTCTTTTCCTCCATCTCCTTCCTTTGTGTCCTGCCTCTTGTCTGCATTTTAGTTGTTTTCCTGATTTGATGGAAGTTTTGTGTGCTAGGTGTTCTGGTAGAGCCCAGTAGCACAGCCTTCCCAGTTACCTACAGTGGACAGTCTTGGTGTAGCCCTTTGTGGGCTGTGTGTGCAGTCTTGTTGTTAAGCCTTGTTTATTGTTGGTATCACTGGGAAGCATTGATCTCCGAGCCAATTGGCTGTGAGGATAAGCAGTGTCTCAGCTAGGAGAGCTTATGTACTCTGCTTGGATGGGGCGGAGTCTCAGGGTGGCACAGACAATCTTTGGTTCCTGTCAGTCTCGCCTTAGAAAAGTTCTTTTTCTGGTGAGTCTTGCTAGATTGGTTGCAGGCGCTCGCACCTCTCTGGTAAAGGCGCAGACAAGCTTTGGATTCTGGCCAGTCCCTCCTTAGAGAAAGCCAGCCTCTGGGAGAGCTTCTGTGCTCAGCTTGGATAGGGTGTAGTCTCGGGGTGGTGCAGACAAGCTTTGTTTTCCTGTCGGCTCCTCCCAAAATTCTGCAGTAATGGCCTCTGGCTTCACACACCTCCGAGAGATGTCTGCCCACTGCCTGACAATCTGGCCTCTCCCTGACTGGGGCCGTTTATTAGAGCAATAGGGTGATTCTGTTTTCCTCTTGATCAAGAAAGCCAGCTGCGTGTTAGCTGTCCTCCCACTCTGAGCCCCCAGAGTAAGCCAGTAGTGAACTCACCGGTCCGCCCTTTTCGTGTGCCTGGAGTCGGCCAGCAGCAATTTCGACCCGGCCCTCCCTCTCCATGCCGGGAGTAAGCCAGGGCCTTTTCACGTGTACAGTTCTCTGTACCTTCACAGTTTCTGAGGGTCAGCGCACCTTCTCTCTCCTTCCCAGATGGCAGAGCCTCCTCTTAGCTAGCCGTCCTGTGCTTCAGGGCAATGCCTCCCCTGTTTTCCAGTTCTAAATTCAAATTTGTTGTGGTAGGCTGCCTTCGGGTTGTCTACCCTATGCCGCCATCTTGGTTTCTCCTGAAGTACTGCTTTGGAGTTTTTTCAGGTTTATTCCGAGAAGTGAAATTGCTGTGTCATAAAGCAGTTCCATTTTGAATTTTTTGAGGAAACTTCTATGTTTTACACAGTGCCTGCACTAATATGCATTCCCACCAACAGTGCACAAAGTTTTCCTTATTCCACATCCTTATCAGCACTTGTTTTTTGGTTTATTGATGATAATCATTCTGAGTCATGAGGTGATCTCTTGCTGTGGTTTCAACATGCATTTCTCTGATGATTAGTGACATTAAACATCCTTTCATATGTCTGTTGGTAATCTGTATATCCTCTTTGGACAAAGTCTATTTAGGTCTCTTACTTGTTTTTTAATTGCATTGTTTGTTTTTTTGATGTTGAGTTGTAGGAGTTCTTTATATATTTTGGAAATTACCTCCTTATCATATGTATCATTGGCAAATATGTTCTCCCATTTAGTGGGTTGTCTTCCATTTTGCAGATGGTTTTCTTTGCTGTGCAAAAGCTGTTTAGTTTGATGTAGTCCCATTTAGTTATTTTTTTTTCTTTTGTTTCCTTTGAGGAGATATATCAGAAAAAATATTACTATAAGAAATGTTTTGAGATTTTACTGCCTATGTTTTCTTCTATGATTTTTATGGTTTTACAACTTACATTTAAGTATTTAATCAATTTTTTATTTTATTCTTGGGATGGTGTAAGTAGGTGGTCTAGTTTAATTTTTTGCATGTGTCTGTCCAATTTTCCCAGCATCATTTATTGAAGAGAGTGTCTTTACCCCATTGTATATTTTTTCCTCTTCTGTCAAATATTAAATGACCATGAAGGTGTGGGTTATTCTGTTCTATGGATCTAGATGTCTGTTTTATGCCAGTACCAATCCGTTTTGATTACTTTGACCTTATAGCTTAATATCCAGTATTGTGATCTCCAACTCTGTTCTTCTTTCTCAAGATTACTGAGGCTAGTTTGGTGTCTTTGTGTTTCCACATAAATTTTTGGAATATTAATTCTAGATTTCTGAGATATACCATTGGTATTTTAATAGGAATTGTGTTGAACCTATAGATCATTTGGAGTAGTATCACCTTTTAATGATATTAATTCTTCCTATCCATGAACACACTATATGCTTCTACTTATTTAATCTTCCTCAATTTCTTCATATTCTATAATTTTCTGAGTATAGGTCTTTAACCTCCTTGGTTGCATTTTTTTTTTTTTCTGGCTACTTTATTTTTTGTTGCCATTGCAATTGTAAATGGGATTGTTTTGTTAATTTATCATTCTGATAGTTCCCTTTTGGTGTATAAAAATGCCACTGATTTCTGAATATTAATTTTTGTATCCTGCTAATTTACCAAATTCATTGATCAGTTCTAGTAGTTTTGTTTTTTTTTAATGGAATCTTTAGGGTTTTATAAAGATTTGTGAGTAACAGTTTTACTTCTTCCTTTTCAGTTGGTATGCCTTTTATTTCTTCTTTTTGTCTGATTGCTGTGACTAAACCTTCCAGTACTATGTCACATAAGAGTGGTGAAAGTCGACATCCTTGTCTTATTCCTGACCTTGAAGGAAACACTTTTAGTTTTTGCCCATTGAGTATGATGTTGGCTGTGGATTTGTCATATATGGGCATTGTTATGATAAGATACTTTTCTTCTTTTCCCTGAGAGTATTTATAAAAAATGGGTGTTGGATTTTAGAAAATGCTTTTTCTGCATCTATTGATATGATTTTGTGGTTTTTATTCATTTTATTTATGTGGTGTATCACATTTATTGATTTGTGGATATTGAACCAATCTTGCATCCCTGGAAAAAAAATCCCACTTTCGTGTGTAGGGTCTTTTTAATGTCTTGTTGGATCCTATTAGCTAATTTGTTGTTGAAGATTTTAGCAGTAAGTTTACCAGGCATTTTGGCCTATAACTTTTTTTTGTAGTGTCTTTATTTGGTTTTGAAATTAGGATAATGCTGGCCTCATTATCCTAATTTCACGAGCTTGGGAGTCTTTCTTCATTTTTAATTTTTTAAAATAGTTTGAGAAGGAAAAGTGTTAGTTCTTTGAATGTTTGGTAAAATTCTCCTGCAAAGCCATTCGGTCCAGAACTTTTGGTTTTTGGGGGAGTTTTTCATTATTGCTTTGATTCCATTAGTTGTAATTGGTTGATTCAGAGTTTATGATTTTTTTTTTCTGATTCCATTTTGAAAGATTGCATGTTTCTATAAATTTATCCATTTCACCCAGGTTGTCCAACCCAATATTTTGGCATATAGTTGTTCATAATATTTCCGTACATTTCTTTGTATTCTGTGATGTCCATTGTTTCTTCTTCTCCTTTTCATTTCCGATTTTATTTATTTGAGTCTGCTCTCTTTTTTCCTTTGAGACTGATTAAAGGTTAGTCTATCTTGTTTATCTTTTTAAAAAAATATATATTTTATTGTTTTTTTATAGAGAGGAAGGGAAGGGATAGAGAGCGAGAAACATCTGTGCCTGCAAACAAGGTACATGCCCTTGACCGGAATCGAACCTGGGACCCTTTAGTCGGCAGGCTGATGCTCTATCTACTGAGCCAAACCAGTCAGGGCAATCTTGTTTATCTTTTTCAACAACCAACTCTTGGTTTTATTGATATTTTATATATACTTTTTAAAATTCTCTTTATTTCATTTATTTCCTTTTTGATCTTTATTATTTCCTTCCTTCTACTTATTCTGGGCTTTGTTTGTTGTTGTTTTTTTAGTTGTTTTATGTAGAGGGTTAGATTTCTTATTTGAGATTTTTCTTGTTTCTTGAGGTAGGCCTGCAATACTATGAATTTCCCTTTTAGGATTGCTTTTGCTGTATCCCATAGATTTTGGGATATTGTATGCTCATTTTCATTTTTCTCAAGGTAACTTTTGGTTTCTTTCTTGATCTCATTGTTAGCCCATTTATTGTTTAATAACACGTTACTTAGCTCCCATATGTTTGAGTGTTTTTCCTTTTTTATGGTAATTGGTTTCTGGTTTCATACCATTGTGGTTTGAGAATATGTCTGATATGATTTCAATCTTCTTGAATTTATTAAGACTTGTTTTGTGTCCTAACATGTGGTCTATCCTGGAGAATGTTCCATGTGGACTTGAAAAGAATGTATATTCTATTGCTTTGGGAGGAAGTATTCTGTAAATATCAATTAAATCCATCTGGTTTAGTGTGTTGTTTAAGGTTGCTGTGCTTTTTTTTTTTTTTTTTTTTTTTTTTTTTTTTTTAATGGTCTGGAAGATCTAACTACTGATGCTAATGGAGTATTAAAATCCTCCACTATGACTATATTATTACTATTGATCTCTCTCTTAATGTCTGCCAAGACTTAATATACTAAGGTGCTCCTATGTTGGGTGTATGTGCTTACAAGGGTTATATCCTCATGTTGGGTTGATTCCTTTAGTATTATATAGTGACCTCCTTTGACTCTTGTTAAGATCTTTGTTTTAAAATATATTTTGTCTAATGTAAGTATTGATACATCAGTTGTTTTGTTTTTCATTTCCATTTTCATGGAATATCTTTTTCTATCGCTTCACTTTCAGTCTGTATGTATACTTTGTTCTGAGGTGGGCCTCTTGTAGACAGCACATATATCATGTTATCCATTCAGCTATACTATGTCTTTTTTTCTTTTTTTAAATATATTTTATTGATTTTTTTGCAGAGAGGAAGAGAGAGGGATAGATAGTTAGAAACATCAATGAGAGAGAAACATCGATCAGCTGCTTCCTGCACACCCCCTACTGGGGATGTGCCCACAACCCAGGTACATGCCCTTGACTGGAATCGAACCTGGGACCCCAGTCTGCAAGCCAACACTCTATCCACTGAGCCAAACAAGTTTCCGCTACACTATGTCTTTTCACTGAAACATTTAATTCATTTACATTTTAACTAATTATCGAGAGGTACTTTCTTATGGCCATTTTATTTTTTTATACTTATGTTCTTCTCTTTTTTTTTTTTTTATTCTTCTTAAAGAAGGTCCTTTAACATTTCTTGCAATACTGGTTTGGTGGTAATTAACTCCTTATTTTTTGTTTGTTTGTTTGCTTGTTTGGGAAGCTCTTTATTTCTTCTTTTGTTTTAAATGATAGCCTTGCTGGACAGAGTAATTTTGGTTATAGGTCCTTTACATCACTTTGAATATATCATACCATTCCCTCTGGCTTGAAGTATTTCTGTAGAGAAATCATCTGACAGCCTTATGGGAGGTCCCTTATAGCTAACTAACTGTCTTTCTCTTGCAGCTCAAAAATTTCTTTTTTTATCTGTAATCTTTGCCATTTTAATTATGATGAGTTGGTATGGGCCTCTTTGAGTTCATATTATTTGGGACTCTGTGCTTCCTGGACTTGTGTATCACTTTCTTTCACCAGGCTAGGTATATTTTCAGCTATTGTTTCTTCAAATAAGTTCTCCATTCTTTGTTCATTCTATTCTCTTTCTGGTACCCTTATGATGTGGATGTGATGCTTGATGTTGTTCCAAAGGTCCCTTAGGTTTTTCTCATTTTAAAAAAATACTTATTTGTTGTTGTTGCTCTGCTTGGGTATTTTCTGTTATCTAGTCCTCTAAATCACTGATTGAATACTCTGCTTCATCTAACCTGCTGTTGATTACTTCTAGTGTATTCTTTATTTCAGATATTGTGTTCTTCCTTTCTGACTGGTTCTTATGGTTTCTATGTCCTTTTTAATTCTTACTATCTCTTTAAATTCTCATTGATATAATCCACTCTTCCCCTAGGTTTTTGAGCATCCATATAACCATTGTTTTAAACGCTGTATCTGGTATCTTCATTGCTTCCATTTCATTTTGTTATTTTTTCTGGAGATTTCTCTTGTTTTTCATTTGGGGCATATTTCTTTGTCTCTCCATTTTTGTCTGTCTTTTTGTGTTTGACTCTGTGTAGTAGGTAGATCTATGACTCTCAAACTTGTTATGATGGCTTTATGATGTAGGTGTCTCTTGGGGCTCAGTGCTACAGTCTTCCAGATTACCTGAGCTTAAGCTATTCAAGGAATGTTTCTTGTGTGGCATATGTGCACCCTCCTGTTGCAGTTGAGTCTTGAATGCTGTTGGCTCGTTCATGGGTGGAGTTAACCCCCAGACTGGCTGACTATAAGGATAGACCTAGACCACCATGTGTGAATCGCTGTGTGGGTGCTGCACCTGTGAGGCAGCATTATTCCCAGCAGTGCTGGTGCTCGCCAGAATCACCCCTTTGGGTGTGCTGCTTGTGCGGCTGGTTGTGTCAAGCTCTGGAGTGTTCTGAAGCCTACCACTGGTTGTGTTGGTTCTGGGTTTACGTGGGCAGAGTTCTAGTACAGGTTGGTGTCAGATATTGTGTATAACCAGCCTTGGGCTGCCTATCTGGAGCTACCATGCTATTCACTGTTTGTAACTGTCTCTATTGGGCCTGGGTGTGAGAGGGAAGGGCCAAGCCATGTACAGAATTTGGCTTCCTCTAGTTCAATAAAAGATCCAAGGCTTCCTGACCTGCCTCCACCGGTCAGCTACTCCACCACCCCTTGAGGTTGCCAGGACTTCCCCAAAACCGTCCAAAGAAAGACTGTAGAGTGGGCAGGCTGGCCATCACCCACAGATCCTTCCACAAGGCAGGAGCTTGATACGGCGGAGTGACCTAGTTTGGGAGGATGGGACTAGTGGGTCCCCTACTTGGGAGCAGTGTGGTCAGGCACTCAATAAGGGAAAGTGGCTCCTATTCCAAAGCCCTACCACCCAGTGTCTGCCAGAGTTTCCAGCTCCAGCTTTCTCAGGAGGAGCACACCACAGGTTCAGGTTGGGTGCAGCCAGCTGTCCCCATTGCAGGAGCAAGCCCGCAAGGCAGAGCCTTTGGGATTTGGGAGGACAGATTAAAATAGTCTCCTGTTGGGGATGGTGCCGGCCAAGCCTGCCAGAATGGGGCAAGTACTTCACCACCTCTCTGTTCCACAATCATATAACCCAGTGTCCATCCGAGTCCCCACCAGAGCCTCCGAGGGAGACACGCTCCAAAGTCCCAGCTCTGAGCAGCACTCCTTCCCCTCCCAACGCCATGGAACTGAGCTGATGAAGGCAAAGCTATCAGGACCTGGGAGAACAGATCAAAACAGTCTCTATTTGGGGCTGGTGCCAGCCAATCCTGCAGTAGGGGGGCAAAAATGGCCCCTGTTCCAAAGCCATAGGGCTTAGTGACTGTCCGAGTGTCTGCCTAGAGCTCCAGAGAGTACACCAAAGGTCCCCGTTGGGCATAGCTCACAGACCTTTCTGCAGGACTGGAGCTTGGCAGGTTGGTGTCGCAAGCAGTTGGAAGTCTGAGTGAGTGCACTCCCAGGCTGGGGCTGTAAGAATAGAAATGCTCATTTCCTCTTTCACATCTCATTTATCAACCCATTCTTCTTCCAGTTTTCTACTTCAGGTAGCATTTACCTTCCCTTTCTCTGGTTTCTTTTCCTCTAAAAGTCTCTAAGAGTGAGACTTTTAGAGGAAAAGAATAAAAACCAAACTAATATTTTTAAAATATCCTTTTAATGCAACCATTTTAGAAAATTGACACCCCAACACATATGTATGTTCTACTTAGTTGTTAATGTTGCTTTAATCCCAAACATGTGAACTGTGTTTTCTTTTAATTTCTATATGGTTAATTGTTTTCCACTTTTAGAAGTCTTGGTAATTACATGTTTTTCTCTGTCATTAAATCACTGAACTGTGACTAGTATTGTTTAGTTTTCTTAAGTGTTTTTGGGCCCAAGAACCAGAAGGGGCTAAGCGTCTGCCAGACATTGTTTCATGTGTGCATCACGTTTGCTTTTCTAAGACCTCTATCTGTTTCTTAAGAATGTAAGTATATATCACAGAATTTGAACATTTTTGAATAGAAATTTATTTACACATTTCTAAAATCTATGGCACATATGAAAATAGAGCTGTAAAGTTATGGCTCGTGAGACTTTGTTTTTTTGTCCATTGACATCCAGTGGTACAGAATGCATAGTTATCAGGTCTTAATAGTTCCTATATTCAGCTATAAACTTCATTTTCATGGTCATATTATTGATCTCATAGTGTTGGTACACGCTTGCCAAAGTATAGGTCAGTATTTAATAAGTTGGTGTATTTTTGGCGGGTAGTTATCACAACAGCATGTATATGTTGCACAGAGGCCACACTCCCTGTGCTCTGTTCACCCTCTTCTCATGTTACCCGGTGGGCTCCCTTCTCCCAAGGCCCTCAGGGATGAAGCTGACCACCTAGACAGCTAACGTCACCATTTCTTGGTGGTATTTAAAGCAATACAATCTTTCTGGTTGAAAGAAACAGTTTCCAGATGTCTTAAAACCAGACATTGCATCTGGCTTGTACAGTATTCTCACGGAGTAGCTCACAGGGACTGTGTGTACTTTTTTGAAGTTTCTTGTGTGAACCATTCTGCAGCATGTCATACACTAATGCTCTCTGATGACTGATTACTGAGTTGCTCTAGTAACTTCTTGTTCAGACCAGACATAATTGTGTGGAAACTATCAGTGTCTTTACTGGTTTTTGTCTATTTTGAGAAAATTTTAATTTTATTTTTAAAAACCTTCCTGTTTACAAAGAATTAATATAGCCCCAGATCATTACACATGCCATAGTGTATTCATATATTTTGTTGTTGTTGTTGGAAAAATGCATAGGGACTGCCTTTAGTAATTCATGTACTCAGTCAAACAACATTAGGGAGATTTTCTCATGCCTCTACTTTTAACAGGTTAGTGTTAGTTGTGTCTTTTTAGAAGCAGATATGCAAGGATTTTATTTAGGGGACGTGCCTGAGTTAGAGAAAGTAAGAAGAGAATGATGAAATCTGAAATGGATGAAGAAAGATGATAAGAATGTTAGTTAGAAGCTTCCCAGGCTGCTGGGCAGTCTACGTAAGGCTCAACAAAGCATGCCTTGAGCTAAATTTGCTGGAAGAAGAGTCCCATGCTCCTAAGAAGGAGTTTACCCTTACAGCCTTGCCATGCTCAGTTACTACTTGGTATAGCATTTAGGAGCAATGACTGGGGCACAAACACTAGGTTTTTTTGAGGGATTATATTGTCAAAGAAACCAGTAGATTGGACTATAAAAAGCCTTGACTGCTTTTGTTGTAACCTGCAGACTCTTAGAATGATGGATTTCAAAACCCAGCATCGGGGGCCACTGACCAATTATGCCCTGGTGCCATGCCCACCATAGCGTGACACCAGGCACACAAACACTTAATGAAAATAGTTGAGGAGTACAAAAAGTGCTGTGTGAGCTTTGGGGAAGGAGTGATTGGGATTGTTACACGACCTGTGTTGGGAGAAGGCTTCTCAGCTGGACTTCGAAGGATGACTAAACATAGGAAAACATAGGGGCTTCTTGTGAGTCTGTGCAGCCGAAAAGTAGGGTGAAAGAGGAGGTTGAAATCCAATTGTTCGGGCATGAAATGCGTTGTGAAGGATGAGGGCTTAAACTGAAGATGCTAGGTAAATTCAACGTGTTAGGAGGGGTCTTATGCAATACCGTGTAGGATACAAGGGAGGCAGTGAGTCACTGAGAGCCACAGTTGTAGTCTCCTAGGGGTAAGGAAGAGAGCCACTTAAAGGCAATGTGGTTTTAGAGGTGAAGAAGAGTGGGTGCCTATGGAAGGTGCTCTACTGTAGACCATCGGCTCTCAACTGGGGATAGTTTTGCCCTTCCAGGGGACATTTGGCAAAGTTTGGAGACATTTTGGGGTGTCACAGTTGTGCAGGGGTGTGGGAGGGGAACTCACTGCCCCAAACAGTCTACAACAAAAATTTATCAAAATTTCAATGGTGTTGAACTTGAGAAAACTTTCAGGAGGCCTGCTAGAATTTTAAATTATAAGAGGAGACCGGATCCTGTGGCTATTAACCAAGATAGGATCCTGTGGCTATTAACCAATAGAGGTAAGGGCAGAGGGAGAGGGAATAAGAAATAGATAATTCTAGAAACATTTGTTTGATTCTGTTGTTGGTTCACTTTAATCTTCATAATGGTTTGAATTTCTGTTTACTCTTTGTCTAGAATGTCTTTCCCTTAACTGCCTCCCATCCTTCCAGATCCATTTTGAGCCTTTCTCCCTGCCCCTTGCTCCTCACTCCTCACTTCCCACTTTATTCTTTCCTAGACAGAGCTGGACAGGCCTTTCTTTGTTCTACCACTGGACATTTTATGCATAACATATTGAATTGTACTTATTTGTCCACACTGATATCTCATTTGGAGTTTTAAGTGTAGGGATGATATTCATTTTAGCATCCAATACAGCTTACAGAAGAAATTCTCAATACATATTTGAAAGAATGAGTTTAAGCAGATTTTATTAATATGTACCAAATAACTAGGCTATCTCTTCTTTACATTAGTCATTCAGTGCAGGAAAATTATATTAGCAATTTTAGTTTAAGTCCTTAAACATACCTAAAAATTTGGTGTAGATTAAATGTTTTTCAGATGATAGATAAGCTGTGTTCATATGGGCTAACATTGCACTCTTGTTACTTGTGGTTTATTCTTGTTTTGCTTATAACTACTGTTTTCTATAAAATATAATTAATTAAACTATTCGATTCATATTAATATTCAGAGAGCCCTAGCTGATTTGGCTCAGTGGATAGAGCATCTGCCTGTGGACTGAAGGGTCCAGGGTCTATTCAGTCAGTGGCACATGACTGGGTTGCGGGCTCGGTCCCCAGTAGGGGGCATGCAGGAGGCGGCCAATCAATGATTCTCTCTCATCATTGCTGTTTCCATCACTCTCTCCCTCTCCCTTCCTCTCTAAAATCAATAAAAATATATTAAAAAAAATATTCAGAGGAAGACACAAATTGCTCATTCTTTTTCAACAAATATTTTTTAGTCACTTATGTACCAGTGATCTTTAGATATTGGTGCATGATGTCCTTAGTACAACAGTATAAAATTTATTAATTAAAATATTTACAATCTACATAAATCCTTTATTACCATAGTAATTAGCCTGGAGATAGCATGCCGGTTCTTGACTACCTCAGTTCAAAGAAGACACACATCTATGTACATTCTTTTTTTTTCTTTTTAATATTTTTATTGATTTTTTACAGAGAGGAAGAGAGAGGGATAGAGAGTTAGAGACATCAATGAGAGA
Organism: Pipistrellus hanaki; assembly: GCF_964339955.1. Classification (NCBI taxonomy): domain Eukaryota; kingdom Metazoa; phylum Chordata; class Mammalia; order Chiroptera; family Vespertilionidae; genus Pipistrellus; species Pipistrellus hanaki. The sequence goes on from NC_140505.1 coordinate 148,652,844, forward strand.
GAATCATCGATCAGCTGTCTCTTGCACACCCCCCACTGGGGATGTGCCCGCAACCAAGGTACATGCCCTTGACCGGAATCGAACCTTTCAGTCCACAGGGCGATGCTGTATCCACAGAGCCAAACTGGTTTCGGCACATCTATGTACATTCTATTGATGAAAACTAGTTGCCTGGTTCTACCTTTATACAAAAGGCTGGAAAGCAGGGTCAGTGATATGCCCAAGAGAAAGACACTGGTGATTACCAATAGTCTCTACCACAGGCTGTTCCCCAAATATCCCTTTCCTTTCTCTTCCTATACATCAAATATGCTCATCTTGCCCAGTTCGAATTCCAATATCTCTGGGTAATATGGTCTTCTTCATAAAGTTCAGATGTGGCTCTTTGTAGTTTAGCAACTAATGAACGAATAGAGGACATCATCTGCACCTCCCACCAAGCCAATGTACCACACGATCAGCATGACCGCAACCCTAATCTTAACTTCCTATAGATAGCAGGGGAGATGCTTAATAGTCACTGATTTATAGCAATTCGAAACTTCTGTGGGTTGCAGAGACCCACTAACTTGGTAGGAAGAGAGTTTCTTATCTTCCTTGGTTCTTCTTTCTGGGAAGTCCAGTCACCAAGGTCCCTGGTTCTGTTCTCTTAGAAGGTCTTGCCCATCCTCCATGCCCACGACTAACATAGATCCTGGGGGAATTCAGAAAAGCTGAGGGAATTCTGAGAGTCTATAGGTTACAATGAAAGCAGTCAAGGCTTTTTTAGGTCCGGATTCTTGGTTTCTTTGACAATACAGTAAGGGGCAAAAGTAAGTTTATAGTTGTGAGCACAAGAAACTGATTTTATTCTTGTACTATTTATTAATTATTGTGTTATCTTCCCTTATGAACAACTGTCAACCTACTTTTGCCTTGATCTGTATAATCCATCAAAAAAAACCTCATTGACTTCTGATGATAGATCAAGTTTTGATAATTGCTTCAAGTTAGTTTCCTGTGACAGTTGCCAAAGCCTAAGAGGCATTTATGCTAAATCAGTGAATGCCAAGAATCTCTTATAAGGCAAAACTAAATACTGGATTCTCATGTACTAGTAAACCAAATAAAATTAGCAGCTGTTTTAAAGATGTAGAACCACATTACATATGTTATAACCTACAGGTAGGGAAAAATACAAAGGGAGACATAACAGATGAAAAATGTTGGCCTACATGATAATTGAAGAGTATCATATGTCACAATAACTTTAAATTAAAAGATAGATTAGGAAAATATATGCTCTAAATATGATCGAAAGTCTGGCAGATACCTGGCATTTTGTTTCTACAGATATTATATATATCTTTTCAAGTAATATTGGCTTATAACGTTTAACAAACATATTTCCATTGTACATTTGCAAATTAGTTCTTAATGGTTTACTGTTAAATTTCTAATTGTTATAATCACTATATTTTATGTGTTCACAAATACTTTATTTAGTAAGCGGTTAGGAGAGGCTGTCCTGAGAATCACTACCCAGGATTCACAAGAACACAGTTTTCTCCAGTGTTAGTGAGCTCATAAGACTTCAAAAAACACGTCAGTGCCTACAATAAAGAGAGATATTACAGAATATTGTTATTGAAATTGCTGGACTACTATTTGAACCTGAGTCATTTGGCAACATGATCTTGGTAGACAGGTCTCAAGTTTTTGTCTTATTTTCTTTTTTTAAATATATTTTATTGATTTTTTATAGAGAGGAAGGGAGAGGGATAGATAGAAACTTCGATGAGCTGCCTCCTGCACAACTCCTACTGGGGATGTGCCTACAACCAAGGTACATGCCCTTGACCGGAATCGAACCTGGGACCTTTCAGTCCACAGGCTTACTCTCTATCCACTGAGCCAAACCAGTTTGGGCTGTTTTATTTTCTAGATCCTCATGGGCAAGGACTTGGTGAGAGAGCAGTCTCTTTTTATTTTATTTTTTAAAATATGTTTTTATTGATATCAGAGAGTGGAAGGAGAAGGAAAGAGAGATAGAATCATCAATGATGCGAGAACTATCACTCGGTTACCTCCTGCATGCCAACTACTGGGGATATAGCCCACCCCACAACTTGGGCAAGTGACCTCCTGGTTCATGGGTCAATGCTCAACCACTGAACCACACAGGCCGGACAAGAGAGCAGTCTCTTTTTAGGTGAGGTATCAGCAACACATGTCATCTATTGTCTCTCACTTTTATACTGGAGATCTGGAATTGTGTTGTGGAATTGGAGGTTGGGGGGAGGTAAAGAATGCTGCTAGGGGAGAGAAGACTCATCTTTTAAAAAATATTATAATAAATTTCTTGCTTCTGGAGCCAATTATACTTTTTTCTTCTTTCTTTTTTTTTTTTTAGTCACTCACTCAATGTGTGCTTATATGCCCTACAGTATTTCTTAGGCGCTGTAATCAGAAAACTGTCAGGGTGATAAATCCTTTGCATTGAATAGAGTATCCCAAAATAAAAATGAATCTCAGAGTTAATCTTCATGACCTTTCTTGCATAACAATTATACGATACTTTGCCTAGGGTAAAAAGGGTGGCTAAAACATCTGTTTTTAATGAAGAGTCCTTTATCCTATTTCAAAATATATTCAATTTCAAAATAGTTACTGACATTATTTTAACACACACTGCCTTTCTCAGGAAATTAGGTGGGTAGAATTGTTTCTATTTTGTTTTACAAGCTATGGAACTTGAGGGTCCAAGATATATAAAGTGGTTTGTCTGAGGTTCCATGAGTACAAACCCAAGACTCATACTTAGGCTCTCAAATAACATTAACCTGATTCTCACTATATGACATGATTGAAGATTAAAAAACTAAATATTTTAGCTTCCCGGTAGTAATTACCAGCCATCTAGCCCTTAAGTTCAAATCCAATTTAAGTAATAGTTGGGAGCAATTTGTTACTAAAATAATTTCTCAGTGTGGACTCTAATTGTCTTGTTCAATATTTTATTTTTGAATCTTGTTCTTTAGTTACCTATGTAATGTAATACCTATAAATGATTTGGGGAAAGAGTCCAAATGGTTTATATTTTGTACTTGTTTTTATCCCTCAATGAAATCTGAGAGTACATTATTGGTTGTTGCTATAGTACATGTGCTCAATATGTATTTGGGGAAAAAATATGGATGAATGGAAAAAAATATATGGGTTGAATGCCACAATACTGAAATAAGAACATTTTGGAAAAATAATTGTATAAGAAACCTCTAAACATATAAAAATTTTGGCCTATGAGAATAAATTAAAACCAGTTGTGCAATCACTTACTGCCTTTCAAAACAGTTGGCAAATAGAATATCATTGCTCCAAATAATTGGGAAACCCTTGCCTAAGTGAATACTGGTTTTGCTTTTTTAATAGTTATAAAAAAAAAGTGTTTGGAATTTGATTGTCATTTCTTATGAATCAAATTGCAGTGTCCATCTGTAGATAGGCAGTTACTAAAAATATGGTGTGATCTAAATATAATTCTTGAACCACCTGTTTTGTTAAGTCTTCCAATTCCTTACCAGGTTCTTTTCCAAGTTAAAAAAAAAAAAAAATTAAGTGCTTCCTCAGGAGCCTTTAGGCAGAGCTCTAATATTTATATTGTTTGTACAGAAAGTCTTCTACAATGGAGTGGAAAACAAAAAAAAATTGGTAGACGTAAAATACTCTTAACTCCCTCATTGATTAATACAGGGAAATCACTTAGAGGACAAATTAGTTGCCATTTGTTCTTTTTTATTTTAAATTTCCCCTATTTATTCTTCAACTTAGTATTTTAGAACATAAGGGATTTGTTGGAGAAAAGGCCTTTGAGTGATAAAAGCAATATTCTTAGCAGGCTGGGTGCTCTAGCATGACTTACAAGGAGATGCTGATGGCCTCTGGGCAGAACTGTATTCATTTCCCACATGGGATTACAGATTGGACCCATGTGCAGCTTTATTGGAACATTATAATAAAAGTACTTCATAGTCAGGTTTTGATTTAAAGGAGTAAAGAAAATTCCCCAGGTATAAATATTCTCAATGTTCTTGGGAAAGTGTCACATGATTTCAAAGTAGTTTTCTAGGTGGATTTAGATAAGTAACAAGTTGCCTCATGTCTATTTGTATCTTTTACCAAGATACTATCACATTTCGCATCCTCAGCATGCTTTTCCAAAAAGGCAGAAAGTGATTTTCCTTGGGTCCATTTACAGGCATTTCCAAGCCAGTGTTTGTAGTTTGTAAGCACAGCTGAAATTATCTTTCTGGGAAGGCAGAAAACGCTGGAATTTTGAAATCTTGGAAAGAAGTGGTTTAAAAAACAGGCACTGGTAGAATTAAATATGCTAGATGAAATCCAAATATATAGAAGACTATAATTTCAGGATGATGGAATTTCAATTATCTTTTAGTTTTTAAAAAAATGTGTAATTTAACATATTAGCACATTACATAACCAGGAATGCCTAGACATTTAGCACTGAGATAAAATTATGTAAATATCTCAAGACAAGTTTCCAAGCTACTATGACTTAAGAATGTTAGAGGAAATAAAGGGGTTTCTAAAGGGTGTGTGGAGGAAAACAGATGTTCTAGTATATTTATTAGGAAAATGTTCATTTCTACAGATATGTATTGAATGAGTGCCTACTATGTTTCAGGTCATGTGTTTTAGGGTTTTTGAACTGTGAAAATAGAAAAGGCTTTATCTTTGAGGAGGAGACATAGACTAGTAATACTTAAGGATGTAAAGAGAACTTTAAATGGTTGTGGCAATTACAGTCATAAATGGCTTTAAATAATTATTCAGTTAAAAGTGATTTAAAATGTGTTTATTATTTACAATGAATTTAAAGCATTGATTTCAACATTATCTTTAAGGAATTTTAAGATATCTACAAGTAGGAAGTGGAAGTGAAACCTCCTTTACCAAAACTGGGCTTATCATAGCATCTAGAATTTAGTAATTCATATTTATTTCTAGATTGGTTCTTCACAGAAATACGCTTTTCTGTGTGAAAAATTGCAAGGTTTTAGATGCAGATAAATGTATGTCTGTATGTTCTGAAGTGTGATGAGTGCTTTTTGATGTCAAGCATAGCGAGTGCAACCATAGCCTGTCTGTCTACCTGCTGCTACTGCATGTCCGCTTGTTGGCACAGCTTTTGCCTCACTGTTCTCTCTGTCACTTGAACCTGCCAAGTTTTTCCCCATCACTGGGCCTTTCAGTCCCTGCTCCTTTTGTTTGGAATGTTCTACCAAAGTTTTCCATGGCTACTTCCTCATTATTCTAGTCTCAGCCTCCCCACAGAACCCTCTATCATTCTGTTTCCTTGCCTTAATTTTTCTTTAAAAAATTTTTAATTACATTTATTGGGGTGAAAAAAAAATATATATATGCCCAAGCAACTGGCCAAGCAACCAACTGACCAGTAGTTATGATGTGCACTGACCACCCAGGGGGCAGGTGCTCAATACAGGAGCAGAAACCACAGGTATGGAAACATGGAACAGACTAATGAATCTCAGAGAGGAAGGGGGAGGGAGGAGGGTGGGAAGAGGTTAACCAAAGATCTTCTATGCATACTAAAGGCCCGGTGCATGGATTCGGGCACCAGTGGGGCTCCTTGGCCTGGCCTGTGCCTTTGTGCATTCTGGGGCCCTTCAGAGGATATCAGATAGCTGGTTTCAGCCAGATCCCCACAGGCCTGGCCAAGGGACCCCACTGGTGCACGAATCCATGCACTGGGCCTCTAGTGGTTAATAAGATTATATAGGTTTCAAGTATACAATTCTATGAAATATCATATATATATATATACTGCATTGTGGGCCTATCATCCATCCAAAATCAAATCTTCTTCATCTCCAAATAATTATTTTCTCCATTGCACCTGCTATCACCTGGCACGTTATATTTTTACTTATTGTTTATCTTTTCCTATATAAGTTTAAATTCTTGAAGGCAGAGATATTTGTCATGGTCACCTCTGCGTATATAGTCTCTAGAACTGTACCAAGCACACAGTATAGGTGTTCTTTAAATATTTGTCAACTATTTTGCAGGGTTTATAAAAATTGGAATATGATAACTAGTCCAGTGTAATGGATTAAGGCATGAATTGTGGAGCCAGGCTATGTGGGTTCATATCTTGGTGTTGTCACTTACTGGAAAAAAGATGTAAGCAAGTTACATAACCTCTGCTCTTAATTTATTTCACCTTTAAAGTGAGGACAATAATATATTTTACCCCAAAGAGTTATTACTCGCTGAAAATAGATGCAAAATATGTATAAATGATTTCTTCTGGACATATTGGAGTTAACTATTATTATAATAAATGCCTTAATGATTTTTTTCTATTCATATAAACAATTAGAATTAATTATATTAATAGATGTCCAATATTAAATCATACTTACATTCTTATGATAAATTCTATCTTGTGATGTAATTTTCTTTCCATGTGTTGGTGAATTTTGTTTGCTAATACTATTTAAGATTTTTATCTTAATATTCATATATGAGCTTATCTTAACTATATATTTTTTTAATTTTGCTGCCATCTTTATCATGTTTTGCTGTAAGTTTACACTAACTTCATAAAATTAACTTGAAAGTTTTATTTTTTAAATATTTTGGAACAGTTGAAATAATAGTGGAATTATTTGCTCTTTCAAGGTTTGTTCGAATTTCTCTGTGAAACCATCAAGGCCAGGAGATTTCATGGTGTAACTCTGATAACTTTTTCCATTGTTTAGTAGAAAAGGGGTCTGTTGAGATTTTTAACATTTCTGGAGTTATTTTGGTAAATTATATTTTCCCAGGAAATTGTCTTTATCATAAACTCTTTTTCTCCGTGGTTTTCTGCTTTCCTCAGGCATTGGTATCTTGTACCTTTTTTGTTCCAACTCCTGTCACTATCACTGTTATTCAAGGTTTGTTACCTCTCTTTTGGGCTATAGTCTCTGCCTTATAATTGCTAGTATTTTTTTTTTTTTTGCTACCATATATAACACTTCATGTTACTAGATTACATTGCATACCTTACAGTCTTACTCATTCATTTAATATGTTATCCAATATCTGGTACACGGCCGGCATGAGAGTCATGCAGAAAAGAGTGCAGGCAAAGCTCTGCTCTCATGGAGTTTATATTTTAGTGGATAGTATCAGACAAGGAATAAATGAACATAAATAAAAATATATCCACTAGTGATAAGTGCTATGAAGAAACATGAAACTGGATAAAAGAGATAAAGTAGGAGTTTGAGTGCCATTTTATATAGGGTGATGAATGTTGAGTAGAGACATATAGTAAGAGCCATCAGGGAAACATTGAGAGGCAGATTAGTAAATACAGAGGAAAGTATACTTGTCATGTTTGAGGAATAGCAAAGACACTAGGATGAGCCAAGATGCAAGCAAGAGAAGTCAGACTATTAGTCATCTGTGTACTTTAAGGGATGGTTGGTGAAAAGGGGTGGACAAATCACACAGGATATTGTAGATCATTGAAAGAACTTTGAATTTTACTGAGTGACATGAAAACTCACTAGACTGTTTTTTGTTTTTTTAGAGTGACATGATAAAGACTTAAGAGAAATTACTGAGACTCTTCTGTGGAGACTAGACTATAAAGGGCTATTGGTTTAGTTAGAGAAAGAGATCATAGATGTAGTGGTAAAATTGGGGAGGAATAAGCTGGATTTCAGTTTAAAGGTTGAGCAGTCAGGATCTTGAAGGTGGAGTGAAGGTGCGATGTGAAAGAGAGAGTCATCCTTGATATTTCTCTTAGGAATTTTGTCCTGGGAAATCTGAATAATAATGTTACCATTTACTGAAAAAGAGAGTTTTAGAAGCAGCATGTTTGAACCAGAAATTAAGAGTTTGGTTTTGGACATGTAAAGGTTGTGAATGCTACTAGCTATCTAAGTGGAGATATGAAATAGTATGTTGGATATTGGATTCTGAAATTCAGAAGACAGATTTTTGTGAAAATTTCAATGTCTCCTCATTGCTTACAAATTCAAATCTATTAGCATTACATTTAACGTCTTTTTTTTCTTCTGACCCCAGCCTACCTTTTACATCTTGTCTCATACTACTACTGTACATAGACCAAGCCAAACAGGTTTTCTTATTCCTAGAATGTGCTAGACTATTTTTTTTTTTTTTTTTTTTTTTTTTTTTTTTTACCATTTTGATGCTGCTGCCTGTGCCATTGTTTATGTCTGGAATTCCTATCATCTAAACTCTGCCATTGGAATACTGTCCAGTGTTCATCACTTTATACATATGAGTTGAGAGAAAAAGGTGAGCCACAGAACAGAAACTTTATGTTCAGTTGATGACATTCAGTAAACAGACGGAGACTCCTGGCTGTCTTGCTTCTGTGTATGTGTTAATTTTAACCCATGGCACATGTAATATTTTCTCTTAGTGATGATAAAAATAATTAATTCTTATTTTATTTTTTTAAATTTTCAGATGGGAACATTTAAAGCACATGATGGTGAATATTTCTTAGAGCCTATAATGAAGGCAGATGGGAGTGAACATGAAGATGATCATAACAAGCCACATCTTATATACAGACAGGAGTTAAAGAAGAACTATTTTCTGCATCCTCATAAGCCTTGTGACGTTTCAGGTAAACTATGAAGTAAAAATATTTGGGTTAAATTATGATACTATTTAAATCTTTTTATAATTTAGAGTTTGCATATTTTCTTTAAATATTGAAGTATATGATATTTTAAATACATTTTCTTGACCCACTAGAAATCATTTAATGTCTGTGATAAGCTTTGTTGTGGCGGACTGAATTTAAATTCAAAAAAGTATTTTGTATATGAGGTACGTAGCAACTAACTATATAAAGTTTTTACTTCAATGTGTTAGGTGAGTATGATTTAGTTTTTCTAGCAGAATTTTAGATAGTTAAAAGTGAATTAAATAATAATCACATGTTCAGTTTTGCAGGCTTTTAAGTTTATGTAAAGAAGATGTATATAGTTTTCTGTGACTTATCCATTTGCTCATCTGGTGGCTGAGTTTTATCTACATCACTCATTTCCATTGCTGTACAGTATTTGATTCTATTATGATTCATATGTTCATTTTCCCATTGAACTTCTGGAATGTTCGCAGTTTTTCATTGTTATAAACAACGTTGCTATGATGTTCTTGTCCTCATTTCCTGTGTTTGAGAGTTTTTTCAGAGTTTTGCAAAGTGGTTTTTATCAATTTATTTATACTTTAGCAATATATGCAAGAGCTAGGTTTTCATCATTTGTCCTCTAAAATTCAGACTATTGAAGACTTGTAGTAAATTAGAACCGAAGAATCATAGATATCTTTAAAGTGTGAATCTGTTGCTGGTATTGTAAATTACTTGTATGTTGCATAGGAGTCATTTTAAGAGTTGTGTCCACATATGAACATGAATCTTCACCATATCATTGTCTATCATTCTATGAAGAATGGAGAAAGACACCTGCGGTTATCATCAAAGTACGAAATCTAGACAAAAGGGTCGGATTAGAAAGGATTTATTTGAGATTGTAGGTGTCCATAAACTATAGTTCCAAGTACTGAGATACCATCTGTTTGGGGATATAATGACATGTAGGCCTTTGAAGGTTTTCCTGGGAGTGCACTTCTTAACCTTTGCTATAATAAGAGGGCCATTTTGGAGTGGTTCTCACTGTGTCTCAGGCCGTGTTTTAAATCTATTGACATAATAGATGCCTTTCTTATGCTTTTAATATGAGCATAAGGGTTTCATTTTCATGGTTTCAAAGAAAACACAAATGGGCCCAGCCTCACAATAGAGTTCTACAGAAGGCAGCGTATGCTTGTTCTGATCTACCATTCAGGAGCAGCTTGTTTAACGAACTGTTTAGCTCCTTAAGAAGAAAACCACCAAGTAGACACTCTGAATGCATAAATGTTTCACCTAATGATATGCAGGGTTTTGCATTCACAGTCAGTGTTCATTATCAGAAATGGTTCAAGAGAGGCCAGGCTCTTCGGTTTAAAAAAATTTTATACTAAAGATTTATTATAAAAACTACAAATAAAAAGCAAATAGAAAGCTATCAGATTTAGTTTTCTTTTATTCACAATATATTTTCCCGCAACATTTGTCAACTAAAATGTTAAAGGTAGTAAGCTTCTTCTAGATTCTTAAGTTGCCTCCATTTTTGGGTACAATTAACATACATATTTTTAATCACTAAAAAAAGGCAATCAAGTAATGGTCTAAGTAATTAGCTGCTTATCACCATTTTGTTCATAAAAATAGAGTTTTGAATGTATTTAGTAAAATATTATTAAAGGGTTTTCCCCCCCAATTCACATGTCTTGGTCAGAAATACTTGCAGAATCTTATATATTCCTTAGGTGAACCTTTATTCAGAAGAATTTTTTAAATAACGTGCTTAAAAATTAACATATGAATCAAAAGGATTAAGTGGAAAAAGAAAAGTCATTTAAAAATATTTCTATTGATGGTTTAAATTTTTTAAAAATTTTTATTTATTGATTTGAGAGAGAGAGAGAGAAACATCAATTTGTTATTCCACTTATTCATGCATTGATTTGGTTGCTTCTTGTATGTGCCCTGATTGGAGATGGAACCTGTAACCTTGGCATATCAGGAAAATGCTCTAACCAACTGAGCTACCATGCCAGGGCTAATGGTTTTAATTTATTGTGACCCTAATATTTTGTAACTCATAGTAGCCTCACTATGAGTTACAAAATTAGTTCAAATTATTTTCAACATCAGATTTCACCATGTGCCGTGAGGCCATTACTAGTTAATATTCAGTAGCCATACCTACCTTTGAGGTTGCCAGGCTCCCAAGTAGACATCAGACATGTTCTAAGTAATATCCAGTAGAAATGGTAACACGCACACACAACCTAGAAAGTGAACAAAAAACCCACACACACTAACAAAATTAAAACCCAAGGGAAGGGGAGCCCTGAAAATACTGACCTTAACTCTTCTGTCTTAATAAGCATAAGTAGTGGATGGTTAATGGATTTAATGTTTCCTATATAAATGGCAAGTTTATGGGTTTTTAACTTAAATACCTCACAGCTACTGGAACCAGGCAGTTACCAGAAATGAGTGAAGTGTATGCTTGGTAGCCACAGGTCAACGGAATATGTATGCTTGCCAAAGGTGCATTGGGAATGTGGGATCAGTTTTACCAGAACTTTGAATTTTATAGAGAAGTTAAAAATATGTGTGGGAGGGGGAAAGTTTGAAACCTGAGAGCTGAATTTGGCTTGTTAAATACCAATTTGCAATCTCTTATTTAATGATTTCTAAGGTCCCTGACATGTAAAAACATTAAAAAAAAAAAAAAAAAAAAAAACTGTGGGGAGAGAAAGAGGTGCCATAAATTAATCTGGAGACAGGGGATTATAAATATGGCCACAACCATGGCCAATATTTTCAACTATTGACTTGTTACTGGTGATTTTAAGAGTCAGTTCAAGCTTTTAAATACATATAGACATGACTCTAGAGATTTCCTTCTTTTGCCCACCCTTTGTTAAACTACTCTCTCAAAGATCACTTATGACCTACTTGCCAAAAGCAATATCTCTTACTGTTACTTCATTTTAAGGCAATTTTCCTTTTTTTTGGCTTCTCTGATACACTTTGTTTCCAGCTTTGCCCGGCAGTAGAAATTCTGACTTCCCTCTTCCTGAATAATTGCCCACAGCCACACCAGCTGCTCAACCTCAGTGCCAGGGCCGCTCATACTACATCAGAGCTCTGCACCAGCAAACGCACCGTATTTCCAACAGGCAGGCACCATGAACCCATCCATCCACAGGGTGTTTGTGGGAGCCACTGTGAGCTCTCCCTGGATGTGATCTTGAACAAATGGGTACACTCTCCCCTGGCAGTAGATATTCTAAATTAAATCATCCTGGATACCTGCCCAGAAATGCCTCAATTACGCAATTACACTGACAGGGCCCGTCAGAGTGCTTTAGTGTGCCTCGCTGGCAATCGTACTGTGGGTGCCCCTGTAAGCCGCCACTTGGAGCGAGCTCCTAGCCACCACAAGTGCAGCAGCAAAAGCTGAGTCTGTCTACCCCACAACTAAAGAACTCTGGGAACCAGAGTCACGCCTTTCCAGAGTGTAGGCCTCCTAAGCCCCATCACCCCTAAAGATGATTCCTGGGTGCCACTGTGAGTCCCCGCTGGGCACGTGTGATTTCAATCAAGGGTGCAAGACAGAAAATTTGGTACACCCGCTCCATGGCTGCTGACTTCTAGACACTGCAGTTGTGTTTCTCCAGCTTCCAGGCCTACATCTTGAGAACCCAAATAGCTCAAGTATGGAGTTACGCTAGATTACCAAGCCCAAGAAACTTGAGAGATTACACCAGTAGTACCATCCCCCAAAAAAACCTGGGTAGCAAAGCAATAGGATCTACAATAAAAACATTACAGGAAAACAGGAGAAGACAAACAAGCAATCCCCAAAGGAAAGAAAAAGAGGAACCACCAGAAAGGGAGTTAAATGAAACTGAGGCTCACAACATACCAGAGAAAAAATTCAGAGTAATGGTTCTAAGGATGCGCAAACGGCTGGATGACAAATACACACATCTCAATGAGAATTATAAGGAACTGAATGTAAATGTCGCCAACATAAAAAGGAACCAAGAGGAGATGAAGAATGACATTTCTGCAATAAAGAACACAATGTAAGGCTCAACCAGTAGACTAGAAGAGGCTGAGGACTGCATCAGTGAATTAGAAGACAAGTAGGAAAAAACACACAAACATAGCAGCAACTAGAAAGAAGACTTAAAAAACAAGAGGAGAGCCTAAAGGAGCTTTGGGACAACACAAAATGAAACAACATCCACATAATAGGGATCCCAGAATGAGAGGAAGAGAAACAAGGAATAGAAAACCTGTTTAAAGAAATAATGACAGAAAATTTCCCTGATATTGGCAAGAAAACCCCCCAGATAAGTCCTAGAAGCACATAGAGTCCCAAACAAGATGATCCCCAAAAGACTGACACCAAGACACATCATAATTAAATTGGCAAACACCAACAACAAAGTAAGAATCTTAAAGGCTGCCAGAGAGAGACAGGAAGTTACCTATAAGGGTTCTCCTATTAGAATATCAACAGATTTCTCAACTGAAACACTCCAGGCCAGAGGGAATGGAATGAAATTTACAAAGTGATGTAAAGCAAGGGACTGAACCCAAGAATACTATACCCAGCAAGGCTATCATTCAAAATTGAAGGTGGAATCAGGAGCTTCAAAGACAAAAAAGGGCTAAGAGAATTTATCACTACCAAGCCAGCAATGCAAGAAATGTTAAAGGGACTGCTGTAAAAAGAAGAAAAAGGCAAGAAGAAACACAAACATTAAGGAAAAACATGATAACAAACATGTACTTATCAATAATAACATTAAATGCAGATGGATTAAATGCACCAATTAAAAAACATAGGGTAGCTGAATGGATAAGAAACCATGACCCATGCATTTGCTGTCTGCAAGAGACCCACCTCAGAACAAAGGATTCACACAGACTGAGAGTGAAGGAATGGAAAAAAACATTTATTGTGCAAATGGAAATGAGAAAAAAGCTGGGTTGCAATACTTATATCTAATAAAATAGACCACAATGTAAAGGCCATAACAAGAGATAAGGAAGGCCACTACATAATACAAAGGGAGCAATTCAACAAGAAGATATAACTCTGGTAATCACATATGCACCCAATACAAGATTACCCAAATACATAAAACAACTTCCAGAAGATATCAAGGGAGAAATTGATAACAATACAGTCATAGTAGGGGATTTAATACCCCACTGACACCACTGGATAAATCAACTAAACTAAAAACGAGCAAAGAAACAGCAATCCTAAATGATACACTAGATCAGATGGACTTAATTGACATCTTTAGAACAAATCACCCAAAGCTACAGAATATACATTCTTCTCCAGTGCACATGGAACATTTTCAAGGATAGATCACATATTAGGACGCAGACAAAGTCTCTTCAAATTCAAAAAGATAGAAATCATATCAAGTGTCTTTTCAGATCACAATGGCATAAAACGGGAAATCAACTACAATAAAAACAATCCCCAAATCAACCTGGAGACTAAATAGCATGCTATTAAACAATGGCTGGGTTACCAGAGAGATCAAAGAAGAAATACAAAACATCATGGCAACAAATGACAATGAAAACACAATAATCCAAAATCTATGGGACATTGCAAAAATAGTCTTGAGAGGGAAGTTCATAGCTCTCCAAGCCTACTGCAAAAAAACAAGAAACAATAGCAATAAATTATCTAACTCTACAACTCAAAGAGTTAGAAAGATAGCAACAAGAATAGCCCAGTGTAAGCAGAAGGAAGGAAATAATAAAGATTGAAGCTGTGATAAACAACACACACACACACACACACACACACAAAGCAATACAAAAGATCAACAAAACCAAGAGTTGGTTCTTTGAAAGGATAAACAAGATTGATGAACCTCTTGCCAGGCTCACCAAGAAGCAAGGAGAGAAGACCCAAACAAACAAAATCAGAAATGAAAGAGGAAAAATAACAACAGAACCCACAGAAATACAAAGGATTGCTAAAAAATATTATGAACAACTCTATTTAACATGCTGGACAACCTGGAGGAAATGGACATATTCCTAGAAAAGTACAACCTTCCAAACTCAATCAGGAAGAATCTGAAAATCACAATAGGCCAATAACTTTGGAATAAATTGAAGTAGTCATTAAAAAGCTTCCAGCAAACAAAAGCCCGGGGCCAGAGAGCTTCACAGGGGAGTTTAACCAAACATTCAAGGAAGAGCTAAAACCTATCCTCCTACAACTATTCCAAAAAATCCAAGAGGAAGGAACACTTCCAAACTCCTATGAAGCCAGCATCACCCTAATACCAAAACCAGATAAAGACAACACAATGAAAGAGAATTACAGGCCAATATCCCTCATGAACATAGATGCCAAAATCCTCAGTAAAATTCTAGCAAATCGGATCCAGCAATACATCAGAAAGTTCGTACACTATGACCAAATAGGATTTATCCCAGGGATGTAAGGATGGTACAATATTCACAAATCAATAAACGTGATACATCACATAAACAAATTGAGAGATAAAAATCACATAGTCATATCAATTGATGCAGAAAAAGCATTTGGCAAAAGCCAACACCCTTTCTTGATAAAAACTCTCAACTAGGTGGGAATAGAAGGATCATACCTCAACATAATAAAAGCCGCATATGACAAACCCATAGCCAACATCATTCTCAATGGGCAAAAACTAAAATAATTTCCCCTAAGAACAGAAACAAGATAGGGATGCCCACTGTCACCACTCCTGTTTGTCATAGTGCTGGAAGTACTAGCTATTGTGATTAGAGAAGAAGAAGAAATAAAAGGCACATCCTTTTAAAATATATATATATATTTATTGATTTCAGAGAGGAACGGAGAGAAAAAGAGAGAGAATCATTGATTGGCTGCCTCCTGCATGTGTCCTGACTGGGAATCCAAACATGACTTGTTGGTTCTTGATGCTCAACCACTGGACCATACCATCTGGGTGAAGGGCTTATGTTTTAAAGGGATTATTTATTTTGTTGGATAAAGAAAAGACTAGTAGAACAAAAGCATAAGCAAAGAGAGTTAGGAGGATACTGAAATAATCATGTTGAGAAATGATGGGGTCTTGAATCAGGGTGGTAGCCATGAAGTTAGTGAGAAGTGGACTGACACTGTCCATTTTGATGGTCAAACTAATAGGTCGGTGGGTGAGGGCGAGGGTTGAGGTTGAGAGTAGGAGAGTTGTCACAGAGTATTCAAAGGTGGTTCTCCCTTTCCTCCCAGGGCAACTGGAAAGATGGAGTTGTCATTTATTGAGATTGGGAAGTCTGTGGGAACCACAAGCTTAGGATGGAGTATCAGGAGTACGTTTTGGACATTTTAAGTTTGAGGTGCCAATTAGAAATCTAAAGGGAGGAAATGTCAAGTAGACAATAGAATACATGAGTTGGAAGGTCATTATGGGAGCCTGAGCTTGAGATAACAATGTAGGAGTTAGAATATAAATTATATTTAAAGATAGAAGGCTGTTTGAGATTTTATAGGGAATGGATTAGATATAGAAGAGAAAAATATCCAAGGATTAACTATGGGGCATGTCAATATTTAGTAGTTGGAGAGATGAGGAGAGCATTAGGAGATTGAAAAGTAGAGGCCAGGGGTATTGTAAGACAATTGAGAAATTTATTCCACAAAGCCTAGTGAAGAAAGATTTTCAATAAGGTAGGCCTAATTAATTATCTAGGTGATATTGAAAATTCAAAGACCATGATTTGGAGCTGATTATTAAAGTTTGCAAACTAGAAATGATTGATGACCTTAATGTTGTGTGGTTTGGAATAGGTTCAAGAATATTTGTATGAATAAAAGTTATAAAACTAAGATTATAAAGGACCTTTAGATGAACTATCTTTAGGCCTCTTTATTGGGACTAATCCTGTTGTAAAAACCTTCATTTTAAAAAGGTGATATATTAAACTTTGAGATATAGCATTAAATAAAATGAAATAAAATACTTGTTTGAAATAAGAACTCAATGTATCAATTTCAAACTTTGATTATTTCTTTTGCAAAATCCAAAAATAGTTTCAGGGAGGATCCAAGATGGCTGCTCAGGTAGACACCTAACCGCAGCAGCACACAACAATTTCAATGGAATACAACTAAAATGTAGAGTGGACATTGCCTAGAGCTACAGGTAGTCAACTGATTGAAAATTCTACAACAAGAAGGAAAGAGAAAACCAGAAGGAAAATCAGAGGAGCAAAAATAGTTTCATAAAACTATCAAAACATAGTCAACGAAACCTTATTTGTAACAGTTAATTGAAATATTTCATAGGAATTAAAAATATTTAGCGTATATAACACTTATTCAGAAAAGTATCCCTGCCTGTGGATCTGTTTTAGACAGTGCTATTTCTTCCTCTGGCCTATTTTTACTCATTGTGCCAAAACTGCCTTAAATATTATAGCACTATTATAAGTCTTGAAATGTAGTAGAAGCAGCCCTTGACTTTGTTCTTCAAGATTATCTTGGTTATTCTTTTTTTAAATTACAGTTGATATTCAATATTTTATATTAATTTCAAGTGTATTGCTTAGTGGTTAGACCTTAAAATTTCCAAAGTGGTCTCCATGATAATTGAAGTGCTCAGTTGGCACCATACATTGTTATTACAATAGTAATGACTATATTCTTTATGCTGTAGTTTACATCCTCATAACCATCTTGTAACTATTAATTTGAACTTCTTAATTCCTTCACTTTTTTCACCCAGTATACAATACCAACTCCCATCTGGCAGCCATCAGTTTGTCTTGGTTATTCTTGATCCTTTGCATTTACCTATAAATTTTAGAATCAGCTTATTGGTTTCCATAAAAGCAAGATGATAAGACTGAATTTTATTGAATCAATAGATTAATTTGATGAAATGACATCTTTATAATCTGTCTTCTAATCCATAAATATGGTATATTATCCATTTTGCCTTCATTTCACACATTATTTATATTTCTTTTTGAACATTTAGTCAGTTTTTAATTGTAAGTGATTTGCTATTTAAAACTAGATGCCTGGTGCATGAATTCGTGCATGGGTGGGGTCCCTAGGAGGGTTGGAGGGTGGAGGCCGGGAAGTGATTGGCCTTCCGGGTGGGCAGTGAGATGCCTTTGCCAGCTCAGGATCTGAATCCATCCTGCTGATTTTCGAGCCTGTTGTCAGAAGCCACCTTGCAGACACTTTTATATCCTTTCTTCCTTTTTGAATGTCTAGGGTGGGGAAGCGGCTTTGGCTTCAGCTGACGTCCAGGAGGCAGGCGACACTGTTGGGATCATGCTAGCAGCACTGGTCTGTCGTTGCCTGGCCTGCTTTCTGGAGTGGACCTACATACTACTGAGGAAGTGAGTGGCTGCTCCGGGCTGGTGGGCCGCCAGGACGGGTCCATCAGTGTAGCGGTGCTCCCCCTGTGGGAGTGCACTGACCACCAGGGGGAAGCTTCTGTGTTGAGCATCTGCCCCTTGGTGGTCAGTGTGTGTCATAGCGACTGGCTGTTCAGTCGTTTAGGCTTTTATATTTATCGATTGCATTTTTGAATTATTACTTCTACATACAGATACAAGGATTTTTCTTATATCGAACTTATGTTCAACTTTGCTCATATATTCTAATAGTTTATCTATTTGATACTTTTGGATTTTGTACGTGAACATCATGTAGACAGTTATTTTTCCCCTTCCAATCTTTCATTATTTTATTTATTTTTCTTTATTGCACTGGCTAAGATTCCAAAATAGCAGTGAATAAACATGACAATAGTGAAAATTCTTACCTCATCATGAATTTTAAAGGGAAAGCTTTCAACCTTTTCTGATATGAACAATGTCTGTTAGTTTTTCCTAGGTGCCCTTTAGTTGATTAAGGAAGTTCCCCTAAATTACTAGGTTAATAATTTTTATTATGAATGGATATTGAATTTTATCAAAACCCTTTCCCTCTGCATATACTGAGGTAAACATGTATTTTTCCCTTTGTTCAGCCAATTGATTTTCACATGGCAAGTCCACCTTGGGTTCTCACCATTTGTATATCAATGTTTATGAGTGAATTTGGTTTAAATTTTTCTCTGGTTGTATAGGAAAAGAGCAAAGAAAATTAGTGCTTATTCTAAGAGACTGATTAAAATAATAAATGGGCTGCTTAAGGATGTTATCATTTTTAGTTTATACTCCCAATAGTCTTTTAGATTTACTCATCAGGTAAAGGACAGAAGTGAAAAATAACTCAAAATATTTATGAGGAGCAATAAAATGTGAAACTTTCTATGTAAGGTATTCGATCATTAATCAGCCACATAGCTCATTTTACAGTTTTCCTCTGGTTGGTCTAGCAAACACAACTTAATTGCAAATGCTTAGTGAAGTAAATGTTAATCTCTGGCTCCCTCCTGCTTAGCCATGTGATGCTTTCCTCCTGAAGAGGAAGCAAAGATTTTAATTATTTGCAATTAGAATCTGATTCAGTATGGCAGCATTCAAAAGCAGCCCTATTTAAAGACACGGAGACAGACGGGGCTGCTCTCACAATGAGTACACATGCCAGGGATGACGATGGTCCATATTCCTCACTTAGGGAACTTCATCACTTGCGAGTAAGAGTCCATTGTAAAAAGAAATTGCCAGGTCAGGCGACAGACACACTATTTCTTGGGGAGAACATCCAGACCTCTGGATCTCCCCCAAGCAGACTGCTTCCTTGGGCTTTTCTTCCTTGGAAGAGAGCCAGACCTCTGAAGGGAAAAAACTCCCTCAGTTTGACCTGTGAGTCTGTAGTTTGCAACTTCTTTTGTATATACACAAATGTGCCTGGATGTTAGATGAACATGGTGGTAAGATTGACAAAAACATTCTTTTAAAAGGTGGTGTTTTATTCTGTGCTGTGGTAGGATAAAATAAAAAAACAAAATGCCCACTTGAAAATAAAAGTTCAATCTATCAGTGATCTTAGAGTTTGATTCCCCCCCTCCCCCCACTTTTGTAAAAAAAATAAAAAATAGTGGCCTTGATAAAAGCTGACAAAAGCAATGTGGACAAAAACTGATTCCATAATAAAGATGTAAGCACTACTAAGATAACATAGTATTTTTATTTTTAACATTCTATATTCATTTAGTGAGGGCTTGTAATTAGAACTAAGCTTTTCAATGTTAAATTTATTTTGGAAAATGCTTTTTTCTTATTTTTAAAAATCTTTTAAGCAAATATTAATAGTTAGATGAGTATTTCTCATGAGAATTTTATTTTCAGTCAAAAGCTGTTTTAGGAATTATAGAGCCCGGAGGAGTCAATTATAATGGCTGGAGGAACATTAGAATAAAGACTGAGTTAGAGTCTAAGCTTAGATTACATTTTAGATTTTTATGAGTTATAATTTAGTTTTAAAAATATTCAATAAAAATAACAGAAGTCATTGTTAATAACATAATAGGAAATGCTCATGCTGGTTTAAACAAGTTACTTTGTGTGGAAAAATAGTCTTATACCTAAACTGGAATTGATAGAGCAAATAGAGAGATTACAATATTTGTAAATAACCACTTGAAACTGACTTTGCATTTTGAGGGTGCTTAGTACTTAAAAGGACCTCAAAGCATTTTGGGAATTATTCCACATCCACGAGGCAGATTGTCAGATAATGTGGGAACTCTTCTAGCTCAGGAACAACCTTGTGAAAGTCTGGAGAACAAAGGGAGTTATATTTTCTGTTAAATAATAGTAAATGGATATATTTTAGAAATGGACTGCCCTGAAGGCTCATCAAAAATCCTATCTAATAAAGAGGGAATATGCTAATTGACCTTTCTCACACTGTTCACAAAGATGGTAGTGCCCATAGTCAATATGGAGGGAATATGCTAATTGAATGCTATGCCCTCAAAGATGGCAGTACCCGTAGCCAATAAAGAGGGAATATGCTAATTGACTCCCCTGTCCTGAAAGATGGCAGCGCCTACAGTCAATAAGGAGGGAATATTCTAATTGCTGTCATGCCCTCAAATATGGTGGCCCCTACAGCCACAAGATGGTGACACCCAGTTCCCTCAGCCCCGCATACAGCAGGCACAGCATGACCAGCCCAGCCCCTTGCGCCTGCCTGTGGAGTCCACTAGTCCTCTCAGCCCCCCAGCCGCCCAGGGCCAGCCTGAGGCATAGGAAAGTCTTGGATGTCGGCTGCCCAGCCGCCCAGGACTGCCCGAGGTTCAGGTAACCAGGACTGGCCAAGGCTTGTGCTGCTGGCAGTGGCAGCAGCAGAGGTGTGATGGAGGTGTTGCCTTCCCCTGATCATTGGGTCACCTCTCACCCCTGAGGGCTCCTGGACTGTGAGAGGGGGCAGGCCGGGCTGAGGGACCCCCTTCTCCAGTGCATGAATTTTCAGCCACCAGGCCTCTGGTCTATATATATATATATATATATATATATATATATATATATATATATATATATATATAACCCTAAGCGACCGATCAATCGTTCGACCAGTTGACCATTTGACCAGTCACTATGATGTGCACTGATCACTAGGGGGCAGGTGCTCAATGCAGGAGCTTACCCCAGGCGGTCAGTGTGCTCTCACAGAGAGAGTGCCGCTCAGCTGACTGATGCGTGCCAGACACTGGTATCACAGCTGGTGAGCGCAGTGGGGCCAGGATGAGTGGGAGCAGCACAGTGCCTGGCTTGGGCTCCTCCCTGGTTGCCTGCTGCTTCATGCACTACTACATCCCTTGGTGGATGTCGGACTGCCAGTTTCGGCTGGATTCCTGCAGGCTAGGATTGGGCTGAAACTGGCAGTCTGACCTGAGGGGCCCCGGATTGTGAGAGGGCGCAGGCCAGGCTGAGGGACCCCACCAGTGCAAGTATCCATGCACCTGGCCTCTAGTAACAAGATAAGATAGGTAGGTAGAGTCTGGAACTGTTGTCGGTTTTAATAACATTATGCTGTATATTCTAACTTCAGCAGCCACACACACTTGCAAAATAAGTTTTCTAGATGTGCTAAGCATGAATTCTGAATAACTGATTTTTCTTTAAAGAATGAATTTACCTTATAAGATTATCAAACATCTTTTCAAGAAGTACTAGAGTGGGAGTTTGGAGTATCACATTGTTATATGTACAGTTGTCCATCTAAAGTTACCTAACTTTTATTACTTGGCTAGTTTGTCTTAGTCTCATTTTGCTTAAATTTTCTGACAAAGGATAGGATTTGAAGATGTGGAAAGCACTTTTGCAAAGTGCAAAGGGATACACAGTTCCGCTTCTATACTCTTCCAGTGTAGAGCTTGGGAAGCCAAAAGCTGTGAAGAGACAGCTAGTGAATATTTCTTCTCACCTAAAAAAATGTTAACAGTTTTGAATTTATTAATGAATGTGTGCTTATTTTCAACTCATGATCTGAGCAAGAATCCTTGATTCAGCTTATTAGGCAAATCTATCTTACATCTTTAGAGCAATCCCCATGGGTTGGATTCTTGAGAATGTGGAAGAAAGGGTATTTACTCTGTAATACTTGACCAGTGTGCTCTTTGCCCTTTTAGCACACTTTGCAAAAGGAACTAGAATTTCTTACTGGATGTGGGAATAATGGGAGTAATTTGGGAGGTTTCCAGTGCCCTCCTTTTTTTCTTTTCTTTTTCTTTTACAGCCATTACAGTGATCGAACAGTAGCAGATTTTTCTCAAGTCTGTGCATTGTAGAGCTAAATGTATTTATATCCATGGGCAACAGTGTGGTGATTTCGGGGCGGGGGGGGGGCATGGGGGAAAATAGTGATGGATGGAGACTTGACTTGGGGTGGTGAACAAACAATACAGTGTATAGATGATGTGTCGCGGAGTTGTGCACCTGAAACCCATATAATTTTTTAACCAGTGTCATCCCAATTAATTTTTTTAAAAGGGGGAATAAAGAAATAGAAAAAAATGTGAAGGGAAAAATAAATGGATTTATATCCAAATCTTGACTCAGCTCTATATTTCTGTAATGCAAGAACTAGACCCATATTTTCATGAATATGAGTAACTAGTTCCTCTTTTAGTTTTGAAGAAGGCATCATTTTCCATTATGATCCCACTTACTAAATTCTTCACATTCTACATGTATTACCACATATGACCTTTAGAAGAGTCATGCAATGTGGAATTCAGATGTAATAACTGATATTGAGGAAATCTGAACTCATTTCTTTGTTATGCCACTTAGTTGGTGGCTGATGAAATTTCATGTAACCTGTGTCACATCCGTTTCAAAATCTGCACTGTAATAGTGACTGGTTCAGGGATGCAATAAGGACTAATGATGTAATGATCCTTTTATGTTGTTTCAAGTTGCAGCTGACCACGGGCAAGTCCACAATCTTCTGCACAATTAGTAGCAGTAGGTGCAGTTCTAATTATTAACTTGTGAATGTCTTTAACATGAAGCATTTTATAAGCTCTGTGCCACAATTCTGTAAGAGTGGTTGGGATTTCTAATAATATTGACAAGCGATAGAGGACTATAGGTTTTCAGAAGTTTTGCCATAGAATACTAATGTTTTAAAAACTTAATAGGTTTTAAATTATATTTTATTAAGTGACCATTGGACAGTTTATTTAACCTTCCTGTTCCTCATTTTCTTCGTGTACAAATGAGAATAATAATATCAACCTTATATAGTTGTTATTAGTAAAGAAGATAATTTAAATGAAGTGTACCAGTACTTGGTACATAGCAAGCACTCATTATGTACTGTGTTTGCTATTGGCAATTAGTAGTATTAGTAACAAAATTCAATGTGGCAATATAGAGCATATAATAAATACAGAAAACAGTTTAAATCATAGGAAAACATAAGTTAGGTTTCGCAGTATATCTGATATGATTGTTCTTTATTTAAAAGCACAGCCAGTTCTTTGAGTTGGGAGTCTTGTTAAGCATTTAACAAGTGGTTTGAAATGTTGACAGTCTAGAACAGGGGTGTGGAATATCCGGTCCATAGGCCATATAAGGCCCAAAAAATCATTTGGTCTAGCATGGCCAAGGCAATAACGGTGAGATAATTAAATATCTGACCAAATATAGTGGGCACATTTTTAAGTTGATAATTTTGTATGGCCTGCAAATGATGTTAATAAATATCCAGTGGCCCTGGGCAGAGAAAAAGATCCCCACTCCAGGTCTAAAATATGGTTCATTTGATTTAATGCCCTCATGTTTAAAATGGGTGGTTACATGCTATAATATATTGAACAGGTATAAAATCTGTTTTCTCATATGGTGAAATACAAATTATTAGTATCAATTCTGGCTTCTGTACAGAGACCAAAGTGAATTTTATATTTCATATCAGGAAAATCCAAGGCAACCTCTTCATCTTTGGGTTGCTGTGGTTGTACATTGCAATTAGTATTACACTTACTTGAAGTTCTGGTCTGATAAACCTTCCTTTGCCTTGTTCCTCGGTGTATTCCTTTCTTCAGTCTCCCTCTCTCTCTTCCTTTTTTTCATCTCCCAACTTTCATCATTCTTTCTTTCTTCCTCTTAATCCTTTTGCTCCTTTTTCATGAACATTTATTGAGCACTTACTAGGGTAGAACACATTGTCCTACAGTGCTCTCAGTCTATAGAAGGTTTATGGCTTAATGATAGTGGTGATGATGAGCATGTTTAGTGGGTAGCTGATGGTGGTCAGAGGTTTGAACTTCATCTTATGGGCAATGAGAATCCATGGAAATGAAGGTGAGATAAAAGATATATTCTTAAAAATTAATCTTTTCTGGACGTAAACAGAGGATGAACAGGAGGGATAAGAGACTGAAGATGGTGCCAAAATATAATAGGTTTGGCTCAGTGGATAGAGCGTCACCCTGCAGACTGAAAGGTCCAGGTTGGATTCCGGTCAATGGCATGTACCTTGGTTGCCAGTAGGGTGTGTGCAGGAGGCAGCTGATAGGTGTTTTTCTCTCATTGATGTTTCTAACTATCTTTCTCCCTTCCTCTCTGTAAAAAATCAATATATTTTTTTTAAATGAAAAAAAAAAAAAAGAGAGACTGAAGATGGCAAGACTATTTGGGAGACTTTGTATCTGATTTTGCACTTATGATTCTAATAATTTAAAAATTATTAAATTTAGGTGAAAAAGACCTGAATGAATTTAGAGGCAAGGGCATTGTTGACAACAGGTATAATACTAGGGATGTTTTGAAGGAGAAATGGAAAAAATTTGGTGACCATATACAAAGAGTAAAGAAGGACCCCATGGTAATATACAGTTTAGTATGAATTATGGATATTATGAGATTATTGCTCATTGTTGTAGAAATAGGGAAACTGGGAATAGAAGAAGGATGATAGATTGAGTTTTGTCAATTTTGAGTATAAGGTGCTAGTAGGATTTTCAAGTGGAATTATGGGTTTCTAATTATCCTGCCTAATAAAAGAGTAATATGCAAATTAACTACCACTCTGCTCCACAAGCCATACGCACAAGCCATGCCCACCAGCCAATCAGAGCGAGTATGCAAATAAACCTAACAAAGATAGCTGCAGCCACAGAGAGCAGGAGGGAGGCATTTCCCTGGCAACAGAGGGAGCCAATCTTTCCACCTGCCCTAGCAGGCCTAAGCCACCACTCAAGGCTACAAAGTTTCAGTTGTAGAAGGTAAACAAATCCAAACAGAAATGGCTGCCACCACTGAGCGAGCGGGAACCTTGGCTCCACTCCAGGCTACAAAGTTTCAATTGTAGAAAGTAAATATATCCCAGATACCAGGGCCTCCTCTTGGGTCACTGGGGCATGGCCAGCCTGCAAACCACCATAGGCCCCTCGCCCAGGCCGCCCCATGCCCATGCCCCAAGGGAACCCCCACCCTGATCCGGACACCCTTCAGGGCAAACCAGTTGGTCTCCACCCGTGCACCAGGCCTCTATCCTATCAAACAAAAGAGTAATATGCAGATTGACTATCACTCCAACACACAATATGGCTGCCCCCATGTGGTCAAAAATCCTGCCCCTATGTGAACACAAGATGGCCAGCAAGAGAGGGTAGTTGGGAAGGGACAGGCCTGCAAGGGAGGGCAGTTGAAGGCGATCAACCCTGTAGGGGAGGGCAGTTATGGGTGACCAAGCTGGCAGAGGAGGGAAGTTGGGGGCAAACGGGCTGGCAGGGAAGCAGTTAGACATCAATCAGGCTGGCATGGGAATGGTTAGGGGGTGATCACACTGGCAGGCATAAGTGTTTAGAGGCAATCAGGAAGTCAGGCAGGCGAGCAATTGGGAGCCAGCAGTCCTGGATTGTGAGAGGGATGTCCGACTGCCTGTTTAGATCTGATCCCAATGGGCAGTCAGACATCCCTTGAGGGTTCCCAGATTGGAGAGGGTGCAGGTTGAGCTGAGGGACAACCTCCTCCCCCGCCCCCATGCAAGAATTTCGTGCACCAGGCCTCTAGTATTCTATAACATTTTTTCTCCACAAAGCAGGGATTCCATTTTTATATTTTCTCCCATCTATAAAGTAGGTATGTTAATGATAATTTCTTACCATGATGGTGAGAAATGAATGAAGGGATGCAGGAGAAAACTGTGTAATAGTTACCTACATCTAAAATAAGTAACCAGTTATGTTAGGTATTCATATTGTCATTAAATTCTTAAGCCATAAGTGCAGAGATAGTTAGATTTATATCATGTTCAGTTCTAATGTCAATTCTAGCTCAGTTACAGGCCACTGATAGAGAATTAAAGCCAAGTTTCGAGTACCACTCTGTGACAGAATATAATTAAGAGCCTCATTTCATGCATTGTAATTCTCAAAGTTGGCACAGGATTCTATTGTAGCTTAAAGAAATTTGTTCAAGCATGCCAATCAGATTCTCGGTCTAGGAGAGTGGCTGGTAGCTGTTTCATGTTAATGGTATGGTATGCTAGACGCGTGCTCATCCAAGAGCCCATCGGCAATGAGACAAGGAGATCATGCCAGAATGTAAATCAACATACTGCCCTCATTATCAAGAAAGTCTTGCTAAGGAAGAATTGTCGACTGAACTTAATGGTGCATTGAGTAAATCACTTTTGAACAGCATATGTCGAGGAGCACAAATTCCCAAAACTAAGTTGATCGGAATGTCCAATTTATTTTTTTCTTAAATAAACGCAGAGGTATTTTTAAATTCTATTGAATGACATGTATTACAGCATTTCCCCCCCCTAAGATGTGGGAAATTCAAGTAGAATTACATGTTTCTAATTACATTATTGTTTAACAATTTTTAGTAGTTTATATTCTTATGGATTATTAACTTTTAACAAAATCCTTACATTTCAGAATACAGTATGCTATGATGAGGATTATAGTCACTGTTTATTGTTGTTGTATGATGTTCATGATTTATTTTGGTCTAAATTAGTTTTGGTTTATTTGACAGTTGTTATTAATAAAAGACAAGAAATCTTTTTAGCATTTGACTTGATGGAACATAAATAGACAACCATTGCATAAGATGATGTAATTGAATTGGCAAATGAGCTTTGAATATGCACATTTATTTAGGGTATTTGGAAAGGTCACTTGAGTATTTGTTACTCCACTTAAGTCAAAAAAGGTAATGAAATGAAATGTTTAGCTTATAAAATAGTTATAGATGCTGTTTTAAAAATATTTTAATTAAAAATTACAGTAATAAAACAAGTTCATTGCAATGATTTAAAGGTCACTGAAAAAGATTTTGATAGTTGTTTTTTTTTTAAGTCCTCACTCTAGGATATGTTTTTTGTTGGTTCTAGAGAGAGAGGATGTGAGAATGGAAAAGAGAAAGAGAGAGAGAGAAAAAAACTGGATCTCTGGGAACTGAATCTGTAACCTGTGTATCTGACTGGGAATTGAAACCAACACCCTTCAGTGCATGAGACAGTGTTTCAACCAACTGAGCCACACTGGCCAGGGCAATAGTTTGATAGTTTTACTATCCACCTCTTCAGTTACACCTGTTTAATACAGCCAAAAAACTTTGAGGTGTGTGCTTCCTTAACTTTTTTGCTCATTATATAGAATGTTATAAATGTACTAGAAGCCCAGTGCATGAAAATTTATGCACTGGATTGGGGGTCCCTCATCCCACCCTACCCCCTCTCATAGTCCAGGAGCCCTCAGGGGTGGGAGGCAACCTCGCTATTAGGGGAAGGTGACACCCCATCACACCTCTGCTGCGCTACTGCAGGCAGCGCAAGCTTCGACCAGCCCTGGTTAGCTGAGCCTCAAGCGGCCATGGGTGGCTGGGCAGCTGCCATCTGAGGCTTGCCTACACCTCAGGCCAGCCCTGGGCAATTGGGCAGCTGCCATTGAGGCTTGCCTGTGCCTCATTTGTGTTCACAAATATTCCACATATGAGTGAAATCATATAGTTCTTAGCTCTTTTTGGACTGAGTTATTTCACTTAGCATAATGTTTTCAAAATATTTTTGAATACTCATAGCTTTAGATAAGTTTTAGTAAGACTAAAACTTATAATCACAGTTTTGATAGTGCAATCTATGAAAATATGAACATTTTTTACTGTGAGTAATAATGCTCATGATAATGCTGTAGAACATTGTTTTAAATAGTAAGTTATGTCCTTTTATTGTTTCACATTGGAAGCAGATGTATAAGTATTACATATTTTTGACTATTTTATTTTGCTCCATATTTTAGTCCCATCACTTAATGACTGCACATCATATTCTTTTTCCCTCCAGAAAGTCAAATAAAGAAAACCACTTTACCTTTTCATAACTACAGCAACATGAATGAAGGTCTTGACACAGAAATAATTTTTGGACACCCTTCAAAAAATGTGTCACTGGAAAATGAAAAAAGCCAATTACATTCCAGGAAAAAACGGTTTTTATCATATCCAAGATACGTGGAAGTTATGGTGACAGCTGACGCTAAAATGGTTCATCATCACGGGCCGAATTTGCAGCACTATGTACTGACTCTGATATCAATTGTAAGTAAACTGAAGTCTTTTCTGTTTCCTAAAATGTTTGATGTAATATTTTCTCACATTTGATTTTTAAATTTTTCCCCAAATTGTATCTAGGTTTAAGGCAAAAATAATTTGTTAAATTTAGTTTAGCTGTATAGCAAGTATCCCATTCTGTTAATTGGATGTCTTTCTAAAACATATAGAATTCTCTGAAGCTACTTATAGAAAATGCTTGATTTACTTCATCACTTGAATGGCTTCTGCCCCCTAGTGACACGGAAGATCTTTTGCCCTTGAAATCTGAATTTTTAAAATTTTACTCTACTTTTGCACAGAGGGGAGGGTGTGTTATTTTTACTACTGACCCATTGGCCAAATCAGAAATTAGAATACATGATATTTTAAAAGTGTAGGCTATGACTAATTGAGCTGCTTTAGCAACTTTGAGATGTGAGACCACGGTAGCTATAAGAATCCCCTATCTAATGTTAATATCTCTGTTGTGCTGCGGTGGTGCCCAAATTCTAATGCCAGTGAAGATACCATTTCTGTGTTAGTGCATCACTCTTTATCATACATATGTACATACACACACGTGCATAGACACACACACACACACACACACACACACACACATCCACACACATCCACTGTTTAAGACATTTTAGGGTTTAGGTCTGCTATTTTGGAGTGATCACCCTTTACATGCTCTGGTTAAGTTGATGACATATATGGTCACATATTTATTCAGATTCAGATTATTTGAACATATCTCATAGCTGGAAATACCTTTATTCACATACAGGAAATTTAGGCCCACTGGTTGAAAAGATTTGCCCAGAACACATTTGTAGGCCATTGGCAATTTCTCTTTGCTAGAAATAAGTTTACTTTGACTTAAAGATCATAAGACCCAGTTATTTTTCTTGCATATGATGTTTTATCTTAAATTCTCATAAGTGCTAAGTATAGATGGTCTATGTTGCCTAAATACACTATTTGGTACAAAATGGGCACTCAATAAAAAATTATTGAAAAAAGAAATGAATAGGTAATTAAAATAATGCTTTCCCCTGCACAATGCATCTCTCTATATATAAAAGGCTAAGTGACCGACCATACAACCATACAACTGACCGGCTGGTACATAGGAGGCACATTGGCAATTTAAAAATAAACGTGGACTCTTGCATGCACAATACATATAAAGCTCTCGCTGGCACCAATTGCACATGTGTGTTTCATTCTCTTATTATTGATCATGAATTTGGTTGTTTTTCTTGACATTCAACGTGAACTACATTGCAATTTATTCATTGACTGTCCAACTGTCCAGCGGTACATATGACATGCACTGGCAATCTATATATATATATATATATATATATATATATATATATATATATATATATATATATATATATATATATATATATATATATATATATATTGGGTCGGCAAGTAAGTAATTGCGGATTTTTTAAAGAAAATCAAAGACAATTTTTTCATGGAACTAAATAACTTTATTCTGTAATGTATTGCCCATTTTGATCAATGACCTTTTGCCATCTTTCAGGCAGCATCATAATCCCACGTTCAAAAAACTTCTGGTTTTTATTAGCAAAAAACTGAATCAGGTACGATTTGACATCATCATCATTATTGAAATTTTTACCATTCAAGGAGTTTTGTAAAGATCGAAACAAAAAGTGATCAGATGGTGCAAGGTCAGGACTATATGGTGGATGTGGCAAAACATCCCAAACAAGCTCCATTAATTTTTGCCGAGTGACCAAAGATGTGTGTGGCCTTGCATTGTCATGATGGAATACAACACCTTTTCGATTTGTCAATTCGGGCCGCTTTTCTTCAACTGCATTGTTTAATTTCGTTAGTTGTTCAATGTAGACATCAGAATTGATCGTTCGGTTGGGTGGTAAGAGTTCAAAGTAGACAATTCCTTTGTAATCCCACCAAACTGATAACAAAACCTTCTTTTGATGAATATCAGCTTTTGATGTTGTTTGAGTTGGTTCACCTGGCCTGCTCCACGATCTTTTCCGCTTGATATTGTTGTAAACAACCCATTTTTCATCGCCAGTTATCAGTCGTTTTAAAAATGGATCATTTTCATTACGTTTCTTTAGCAAATTGCAGCTGCTAATGCGTTGCGTTAACTGTGATTCTTTCAGTTCGTGAGGAACCCATGTATCAAGTTTTTGAACATAGCTAAGTTGTTTTAAGTGATTTTCAATGCATGTATGTGATACATGAAGCTTCTCTGCAATCTCACGTGTTGTACTGTGACAGTCTGAATTGATTATTGCTTTGATTAGGGCGTCATCAACTTCAACTGGACGACCAGAGCGTTTTTCATCTTTGAGTGAAAAATCACCAGAACGAAATTTGGCAAACCAATTTTGACACTGCCGTTCTTTTAAGGCTTCGTCACCATAAACAGCACATAACTTTTTATGAGCTTGCGATGCGTTTTCCCTTTGCGGAAATAAAAAAGCAAAATATGACGAAAATGTTCCTTTTGATTTTCCATTTTTCAACGAACGCCAAACGAAAACCACAAAACAGATCAAAAAACTTTTTTTACTGATTAACAGCTGAATAGCCAACTATCAAATAACAAAATGTGTTTTACATTTGTACTACGTCTGCAAACTAAAAATTCAACTGAAGCCATATATGTGTGAAACCCGCAATTACTTAGCTGCCGACCCAATATATATATATAATTAATATGCTAAGTATCTGACTGTCCGACCAGTCACTATGATGCACACTGACCACTGGGGGCAGACACTCAGTGGAGGAGCTGCCATGATGCTCACTAGCCATTTACAGAGAAATGGCACCACAGACCTGGTGACAATAAAGCAACACTTGGCTTACCCCAAGTGGGAGACAGACCCACTGCCCACCAAATTGCAGCAGATGTTGCCAAGATCCCATGGTGCAAAATGCGGCCCACAGCCAAGTCCAACCTGGAAATGGTGGCTGTGGGCTCTGGGTAATGATATCACATAGCAATGCCTGGCTTCCTCTCCCTAGCAACAGGCCATTTAACAATAAACAGCACTGCGGACCCAGCACCCACAAAGCAACACTCGGCTTCCCCCAAGTGGAACACAGGCCTCACCACCACCCCAGATCAAGATCCCACCAAAATGCAGCCGACGCTACCGAGACCCCCATGGTGAAAAATGCATCTCACTGCCCAGGCGGGAAACAGCGGTTGTGGGCGCTGGGTAATGACATCATGTAGCAATGTCTGGCTTCCTCTCTCTAGCAAGGACTAGCCTCCTTGCAGTTTCTTCAGCCCAGGAGCACAACCTTCTTTATAGCCAGGTACAAACATTTCACACTTTAACCAAATATCTGTGAAGTGTTTTCCTGTGCCTCATCTCATTTGATCCTCACAGAAGTCCTGGAATAGGTAGACAGGAGAGTTGGTGGAATCCTATTTTCTTTTTATTATCCAAAAAAGGGAGATTTAGAAAGCTTAGAAACTTCACTCTACTGAAAAGAAGTAAGAAATGGTAGACCTTGAAAATGACTTCAGGTTTTGTCACTGCGCAGAATATAGTTAAATACTGCTGCAGTTAAATATTTTACCCTTTGTTCTCCCTGCAATAATAATCTGCTTTGTGTTGATATTTACTGCTGTGTTGTTGACAATTATCTGAAAGAGAAGTTGGGCTGCTTCACTGGGCTGGAAAAGTATAGCTACATCAGAAAGCAGGTCTAATTAAGCAAGTTTATTCTATATATATAAAAGGCTAAGTTGACTCATGCATGCGCAATACAGATAAGCTCTCTCTGGCACCAATTCCACATGTGTTTTGATCTGTCATTGTCTATTGTGAATTTGGTTGACACTTCTATTATAGAGAAAGGGTGAATAGCGATATTAAAATATTTCTTCTAATTAACTTCAATGTGCATGAATTTGCACTGGGCCACTAGTTTAAAAATAAATGTTGACTCGCACTAACTCTTGCTGGTGCCAATCACACACATGTTTTAATTTTATAATGCTACTAGAGGCCTGGTGTATGGATTTGTGCACTGGTGGGGTCCCTTGGCCTGTCCTGTGCCCCTTGCAATCCAGGACCCCTCGAGGGATGTCAGACAGTTTTGGCCCAATTTCCATAGGCCAGGTTGAGGGACCCTACTGGTGCATGAATCTGACACCGGGCCTCTAGTAGGCATATAAGATATTTGGTTAATCTCTTCCCATCCTCCCCCAAACCCCATTTCCCTCTGAGATTTGTCAGTTTGTTCCATGTTCCCATGCCTGTGCCTTGAGTGTCTTCCCCCTGTGGTCATTGTGCATCATAGCTACTGGCCAGTTAGCTGGTCGCTTAGGCTTTTATATATATATAGATATTATATATACTATTTTGACATGTAATTGTTTGCAGTAATGTAATTATCACACAAATCTTTCTTCTAATTAATTTCCTTTCACTGTGCACAAATCCATTCATCAGGCCACTTGTGACATTATAATAGACAAAAGAGATGATTCAAAATCATTTTCTGGAATTTATATAATACTTTTTTGCTTAATTGAATTTAATTTTTAAAACGACTACAGAGCTATACATAAAAAATTATCCCAATGACACTTTATTTTTACTTCTGAATCTGAATTATCTAGATATGTAATTATCTATGTGTATAATTATCTAAATGTATGTGTGGCATGGTCATTATGAAGGGTTCTAACATGGAAGATTTCAATTGATATGTAGAAAATTGTATCAATTATATGGAACACAGTGGGGTAAACTTTGCCATTTTAAATGTTTAAAGGAAATGATAAGCATTAAGAAAATTAGTGAGGAGGTAGTGATACTGAAGGAAAATACTAGATTTTGTAAACACAGCAGGTTTTGAAACATGTTAAATAGCATGTAACCCTGATATCAGTGCTTTGGAAATGCTAACTAGAAGGAGTATACAAACAAAAGAGTAATTTTGGAATAGCTACACCCAGTTTTAGTGATAATATCATATTCCAAAAGTTTTATTATCTGTATTCTTAAAAAAATATATGTTTTTATTGATTTAGAGAGAGAGGAAGGGGATAGAGAGAGTGAGAGAGAAAGAGAAAGAAAAAGAGAGAGAGAGAGAGATCAATTGGCTGCCTCCTGCATGCCCCCCACTGGGGATCAAGTGGCAACCCGAGCATGTTCCCTGACTGTAGACCTTTTGGTGCATGGGACAACCCTCAGTCAACTTAGCCATACCAGCCAGGGCTTATTATCTGTATTTTACATTAAAATCAATTAATATAATCACTGTTTAAAGATGTTGTGGCATACATTGAGGTAACTGGAGTTGTCCATAGCTGAAGTTGTCCATGGGAGTTTTTACTTTTCATTATTTTCTTAATCCTCACCCAAGTACATGCTGTTATTGATTTTAGAAAGAGGCAGAGGGAGATAAAGAGAAACATCAATGTGAGAGGGAAACATCAATTGGTTGCCTCCCTCATATACCCAAACTCTCTATCGAACCCACCATCTGAGTATGTATGTGTCCTGATTGAGAGTTGAATCCACTTGCAGGATGATGCTCCAAACAACTGAGCCACACTGGCCAGGGCATCCATGGGAGTTTTAAAGCCAGAGTTTATCAAGGACAAAAGCAGACCTTTTGACTTCATGAAAAATAAATCTGCTTCTGTGATTGCTTGAATCAACAGACCAATGCATGCACAGGTCATTTCCTAGAGTTTTAGTCCCATTAGAAGGAAAGCCAATGACAATTGGAGGAAAGATGTTTATAGACACGGTCAGCTGATTTGTATCAAGCTTTCATTCACAGCGAAATAGATACGGCAGCAGGATGGAGGACTAGGGCAGCATCCCAGATATAGATGGGGTAGCATCAGAATTGGAAATACTCAACTATGGCAGAAGAAATTAGGTAAAAGAATAGGTGAAACTTACATATTTATTATGAAGTATCATGACACATAGATTGTAGATTGTGACACAGAATGAAGTGAATTTCTTCTTGATTCATCCAGAACAGTATTTTCCAAGTTCTGATGCATGTTCGAATCTTGTTAAAATGCAGATTTTTGACTCAATAGTCCAGGGTGGGGCCCGAGGTTTTATATTTCTTATCAGCTCTAAGTGATATGGATGCTGCTGATTCAGGGACCGATCTCAGCAGTAAGGATTAAGATACTGGTTCTCAAAGTTGGCTTCATGTTGGAATCATTAAAAATAAATGTTGAGGAATTTTAAGAGATTGATAACTGAGTCTTATCCCTAGAGATTCTGACTTAATTGCTAAGGGCTGTGGCCTGAGCATCAGAATTTGTGAAAAGCTCCCAATGGGCAGCTAAGTTGGAGAATTGATGCTCTTGGACTGGTTTCAGTTTACTTTTGAAAAGAAATATTCATTTTAGACATTTAATCCTACATATCATTTTCCTTGCAGGTTGCAGCAATCTACAAAGACTCAAGTATTGGAAATCTTATAAACATAGTTATTGTAAAATTAATTGTAATTCATAATGAGCAGGTAAGAAAAGGTTCTAAAATTAGTAATCTTAGTTGCAGTAGGCTCCTAGAATAAATATATTGTATAAATATATAGATTACAAAACTTATTAGAAATGAGATAGTTTAACAATTTTTGTTTAAAAAACTTAATTGGAGTGAGATTAACTTTTCCTGTTGTGATGGAAATAAAATGGAATAATAGCAGAGGGAGTAAGAAACATTAATAAACAAAATAATTTAAGCTTAAAAGCATCCATGTATTCACTTTTATAATCCTAGTAGAGGCTTGGTGCATGGGATTCATACTCTGGTGGGGGGCGTGGTCTGTGGGGATTGGCCCGCTGTGGGAGCACCACTCATCCTGGTCACCCAAGAGGCATTCCCACTGTGGGAGCGCACTGACCACCAGGAGGCAGTTCCTGAGTTGAGCATCTGACCTCTGGTGGTCAGTGCGTGTCATAGTAACTGGTCAACTGGTCATTCTGCCATTAGGTCTATGGGCTTTTATTATATATAGGATAGGTTTGTTGAAGGATTTAGAATATGGTAGTTTTCAGAAGGTAGTGTTTTGTTCTTAAATGCTGGGTGTTATATTGAGAAGGTTTAATTAGATTCTGCTTTGATCACACTATTGTAAGT
Organism: Pipistrellus hanaki; assembly: GCF_964339955.1. Classification (NCBI taxonomy): domain Eukaryota; kingdom Metazoa; phylum Chordata; class Mammalia; order Chiroptera; family Vespertilionidae; genus Pipistrellus; species Pipistrellus hanaki. The sequence goes on from NC_140505.1 coordinate 148,688,709, forward strand.
ATTGCCAACATATGTTTGAATATCAGGGAAAGATCCTGCTACTTCATTTGCCTATTAAAATGTTTTTTGATAGATTGCATGGATGCTGATAGGCTTTGAGGGAAAAGAGGCCATGACTGTTTTGCGTAATACTGGATTGCATATTCTTTTGCTCAGGAAGGACCAGTCATCAGTTTTAATGCAGCTACAACATTACGTAACTTTTGTTTGTGGCAACAAACTCAGAATGTTCTTGATGATGCTCACCCTTCCCACCATGATACTGCTGTTCTTATCACAAGGTACAGTTTCAGAAATATAACAATTCTAACTGCAATTGCTTATCCTTTTTCTCCTGCATGCTCACTGGTACTTCTTGATGCACAGCAGTGTCCTATGAGAACTTGTATTGAATGAAAGGTGGTATTGAGTGAAAGTATTATTCTCTTCTTTCAGACTAGTACATGAGGTTATTCCTTAGGAAATTAGCAATGTTAGGTTATTAAGCAATGGTGTGACCTAAACAAAATAATTATCTTATTCTATTAGTGGCAGAAGAAGAGAGTGAGGAAAAATATTTAGAAATTAATTTAGGGCACTGAGAACAGGCTTAGTTCATTTCCCACTTGATCTTTCAGTCACTTGGAAGGAAGCGCTTTGGAATTTATTTGCTTGTCCAATCAAAGTGATCATTTTACTTAAAAAAAAAATCGGTTCCTTGTTTTGATGCTCAGTGCCTCTCTTAATTACTAGGCTGCTTTTGCAGGGGTATTTCTCAAACTTCTTTACTCCTGTGGAAAACAGCTTCTGCTATTATAAAGTGATGATCCATTTGCAAGCACCATCATCCATTGTTAAATCACACCTTTGTTTCAGCAACTCTGATGCCACCAGAATATTTACATCCCAGGTCTGTTGGGTGTTTTCTGTTGCTTAGTTGTTCAAAGGAAATAAATCTCTCATTTGAGGGTCAGATTTGTAGAAACCTCACCTTTTAGAACCCTGAGAGGTAATTGGAGACATATAGCCCATGTGCTTTATATCTTTGCAAAACTAAAGCAGAATTGACTTAATTTTATACCCAGTAGACTATTATCAGTCCATGGTTCTGCTCTGGATTATAGTTTAGAGGCCAAGCATCAAAGACTGTAGATAACATCATAAACATGGTGCGGAAAAAGGGCTATAAGAGGAGACCATAAGGAAAGAGATAAGGGAACTTTTCAGTTAAATGGCTAGGGACTAAGTAAGATCACATTTGAGAAGATCATTATTTTGTAGCAGAGAATAATCACTGAGACTCATAATGACATTGAGACATCAAGGGCAGAGTGAATTATATATAGTGTATAAGTAAAGGCAATGAGATGAAAAATACATTTAGAAAGCTTTTCCTAAACTTGGTAAAGCTTCAACTATTTAAAGTATAGACATCACTTTTATATAACACCCATTGCTTATTGCTATGCACAGCTCTTAAGTTTAAACTTATTGAGAGCTTTTTAAGAACTGGATTTTAGAAGTTGGTTTGTGTTAATAGTTAAAAGCTTATTTATCTTTGTTTTGGCTTTTTGCAAAAATATTTTCTCAAAATGCTTCAAAATCTTTTGTTTGTTTGTTTTTTTTTTTTTTTTTTTAAGGGAAGACATTTGTGGAGCTAGAGAGAAATGTGACACATTAGGTAAGTTATTTTGTAAATGAAGTATAGCCTATATAATTGTTTACTGCATTATTTAAGGTGATGTTTAGGTTATTTTACATTTTAATCAATTATCAATTATCTTGATTAATGATTATTGTTGTCACTATTATTTGATTCTCCTTCTATAAATTTTAAAGACTAATAAGAACTAATATATGCCAATTACTAAATATCAATTGCTGTGCAGAGCTTGACATATTTTAAGTGTTTTCATTTATAATATATTTTTAAAATTTATCTTTATTGTTGAAACTATTAGATGTCCCCTTTTCCCTTCCGCCATCAACCCCTTTCTACCCTGTACCCCTCCTCCTCCACCCCCTCGGGCCTTCACGATACTATTATAGATTAACCAAGTTCTTTGGTTAATCTATAATATTTGATTCATGCAAAATAATACTTAGTAACCTATATGCAAATTTAAAGCAAAATAATAAATAAATAGCTATGAACCTACCACCAGGTTTAAGAATACTTTTCTTCGATACTGCTGTATGGCCTGTTCTATTGTAAGTCCTATTCTGGCCCCTTGCATTCCCCAGGAGGTAGCCAATACATGAATTTTGTATGTGCCAGTTCCTCCCATATTTGAAAAAGTTTTATAAACTTATATGTAAATGTGTTCCTAAAAGAAATTGTTTGGTTTTGCTTCTTTTTGAGCTTTGTAGTAGTAGTTCATGCCTTTTCACTTTTGTCCTATATCTGTTAATGGATTGGCCTGATTCCAACTGTGTTCTATTACAGACTTTACTATAAGAGCTAGGGTATAGTCTTATGATTAGAATTGCTATGTCAGTCAATGTGCTAATGTTCAGTTGTTATAAGATTTACCAAATTATTTTCTAAAGTAGTTTTACTAATTTAGATCTTTATAAATAGTATATGAACCTGTTTTTTTATGATGTCCTTATCAACACAAGCTATGTTCAGATTGCTTATTTTTGCCAATCTGAATATATTTTATTGCAGTAATAATTTTCAGTTCCTTGATTACTAATTAATATTGTCTATAGAGCTTGCCTTTGTAAGAAAATAATAATTGGCTTTTTATCTGTTCTGTTGTTGTTATTCATCCTCACCTGAGGATATTTTGATATTTTTTCCATTATTTTTAGATAGAGTAGAAGGGAGAAAGGAAGGTGGATGGGATGGGGCAGGTGGGGAGAGTAGAGAAATATCAATGTGAGAGAGACTCATTGATTGGTTGCCTCCTGCAAATGCCCTGGAAATGAACCTGCAGCCTAGGTATGTGTCCTTGACTGGGAATCGAACTCTTCTGATGCTCCAACCACTAAGAAATACTGGCCAAGGTTCTGTTGTTTTTACTTGATTAATTTCTGCTCTATTTTTTTTTTTCCAATTTTGTTCCTACTGTTCTATTTGTAATGTAAATTATCTGCTTAGCTTGTTAGTATCCAGGCTATTTTCTTTTCTAATTTTACTATTTAAAATTACCAGTTTGCTTTAATGTGTCATATTGTTGTGTCCCACACATTTTGATAGACATTTTTCATGTCATTCAAATTTTTAAAAATCCTTAGTATGTGTAAATTCTATCATGATTTCTTTGACTTATTTAGAAAAGCATTTAAAATTTTCTTTGTATTAAATTCTAATTTAATTTCATTGTAGTTGGATAACATGATCCATATAAAACATATTCTTTGAAATCTTTTGATATTACCTTTGTGGTCTCTTATGTAGTTAATTAAAAAAATGCTCTATGTATTTTTTTTTTAAAGAATGTATATTCCCTAACTGTAGTACACAGGGTTCTCTATATCTGTTAAATTAAACTTTCTTATTTGTATACTTAACTAATTATTTGCTTGTTAGTAATTAACTTGAAACATGAATATATATCTGTCACACATTCCATGTAGCATTACAGTTTTTTACTTTGTCCATTTTTAGGCTAATGTTTTTGGAACATAAGTTTGAATTGAAACTTTTACAATTGTATAGTGACTCTACATTTAATAATACTTTTTAAATAAAAAAAAATTAGTATAGTTAAAATATTTCTGGTAATAATGGAGCTACCCCAACTTTTTATATAGTATTTGCTGTATATATCTGTTCCTCTAATTTCCCAGTGCCTTTATACTTTAGGAGTTTTTCTTGAAAACAACATATTATTGGACTTAAAAATAGCATCCATAATCTGTTTAACTGGCAAAGTTAGTCCATTTACACTAATTGTAATTATTGTTATTTATTGACTTATATATACCATTTCGATTTTCTTTCTGTTTGTACTATACTTCCCTGCCTTCATTTTTTTGGCCTCCTTTGGGTAATTATATTTTTAAGTCAATTTTTTTTATTCTACTATTCTCTTTGCTGGTTAAAATTATATATACTATTTTATTATTTTTGAGGTTTCTCTGGCTTTTTACTAGCATATTTTTTTTAGTATTTCTTTATATTTATATGAATATGTATCTTTTTTTAAATTAAATTATTATCTGTGTACATATTTTAACATTGTCCCTCCCTCCCATACATACCCTCCCTTCCCAGAGTTTTATGTCCATTGGTTGTATAATACTTAATGCATGTATACAAGTCCTTCGGTTGATCTATTATCTCCCCCAGATCTCCCTACCCTGCCTGTTTACTAGCATATTTAATTTGTCTAAAGCTCTCTCCTAAACAGATATATTAGATTTCTTAAACTTTGTTCAGTTTTCTCTTACATCATATGATATTGTATATTTTCTATCACATTGTAAACATTGTGTATTAAAGAATAATGTTTTATATTTAATATTTGTTAAAATTTGTGCTCACCTTCACAATTTTTTCATAATTTCATCCCCCCCTCTGAATTATAGACTTTAAAAGTTCCTTTAGTGAAGATGTATTAGTGAAAATTTCTCTATTTTATTTATTCTGGAAGTTTCCTTAATTTACCCATATGTAATTCTTGTACTAATTCTCGGTTGATAGTTATTTTATATCAGTTTTTATTGCCTTAGCTTTTGACTTTTGCTATTGAGAAATCTCTAGTGCATTTAGATGTAGATTTTTGGTGATCTGTTTTTTATTCTTGCTGTTTAAGATCTTTTCTTTGTTTTGGATATGATACAGTTTCATTAAAATTATTTCTTAATATAATTTTCTTTTTATTTATTCTGCTTGGGATATGTTGTGATTTCTATATCCATTGATTAATATCTTCAACTCTGAAAATGCCCATCCTTCTTTTCCTTCAAAATGTATCCTTATATTCTATCTGCTCTCTCGTGGGGCCCTAATTACATTTGTATTAGCTCTTCTCATACTGTTTCCCATGCTTTCACTTCTTTTTCTCCTGTTTCATTCCAGCAGCTCTAACATGCATTTTAGTATTTCTCTCTTTGGCTGCTTCTAATTTGATATTTAAACCATCCTCTGAATTCTCCACTTTTACATATGTTTTCCAATTTAATAGATCCTAGCTAGCTCTTATTCAAAAATCTGTGTTCATTTTGTTTACATTCTTTTTATATTTGTTCATATTTGTAATTGCCTTTCATGTTTACTTAAACATTTCATTTGGAGTAATATTATATCCATCTCTGACAGTTCCCATATCTTAAACAGTTGAGGGCCAAATATGTGGTTTCTGCTTTCTCTTGTGTTGACTTGTTTGTATGTTTGGCGATCTTTGATTGTGAGCTCATATTTACTTAATATTAATCCACGAGCTTAGAGGTGGTCTGCTTAAAAAGAATGTACTTTCTTTCAGAGAGTATTTTCTGGTGTTTTGCTGTTACCCAAAGAGTGATACTAACCAGGGTCCTTGACTTAATGTGGAAAACTCAGGATCAGCTACTATACCTTGAGGCTTCTGTTACCAAGCTCTTAGTCTTTGGATCCTATTACTTTTATCAGTATGTGACTTCAGAGTATCTTCTGTCCTTACTGTTCATCGTGTACCCCTTAAGATTTGGCTCAGGTATAAATGTGTGTGCATATGCATCCATGTTGTATAAGAGGGGCAGGAGAAGAATATAGATTTTGGAGATTAGGACTTGATCATTCTTGTAAAACATGTCAAGTCAGTGTTCATTAACAGGTAATTTTTATTAACAATCTAGTTTCTTTGTGTTAGGAGGACTCTTTAGAAACTGTAATCTTCTACAAATGTGGAACTAGACATCCGCTACTGTAATTATTACAGCAGGACCCTGTTCTCTTCTCTCAGAAAACTATTCTCTGGCTATGTTAGGTATAGTATTTTATCAGCCAATCTAACAAGAGTCCATAAATATATTTCTTATATTATCTATGCACTATTTTCACATCTTTATACTAAAAGTTAAGTATGAAAATGTCTGCCACATCTTACTGTTTTTAAAATGATCTAATGCTAATCATTCTGGACTATTCAGGTTGAAGTGTCCTGGTCTCCATTCATTTTTTTTTTTTTGGTAGTTTCCAGCCTCCCCTATGTACATAAATCATAGTGACATTTAGGAACATAAACTGAAAATGAGAGTGTTCTTATTATTCTGTTGAGGGAAGAGTAATGATAATAATGATAACTGATATATCTGAATGTATTTTATATGTTATATCCAATATTAAAGTTTTACATGATTTAACTCTTAATTTTTAAAACAAATCTATGAAGTAAGAACTATTCCAATTTTATAGATGAGAATAAATGATTTCCCCAAGGTTGCCCATATTGTATTAACACAAGAGACAGTATTTTATGTTATAATCTAAAATATATGGGAAAATGACAAACTAAAGTAGTTCTTAAGATAAATACAGAATGTTGGTAATAATTGCTATATCTTCTTTTGCAAGTTCTGTTGCCCCAGTCTCTGAGCATGTTTTGCAAGGTGTGTGTGTGTGTGTGTGTGTGTGTGTGTGTTTTGTTTTGTTTTTGTTTTAATATATTTTATTGATTTTTTTACAGAGAGAAAGGGAGAGATAGAGAGCTAGAAACGTCGATGAGAGAGAAACATCGGCCAGCTGCCTCTTGCACATCCCCTATTGGGGATGTGCCCGCAACCAACATACATGCCCTTGACCCGAATCGAACCCGGGACCCCTCAGTCCGCAGACCGACTCTCTACCGCTGAGCCAAACTGGTTCCGGCTGCAAAGTGTTTTGAAAATGGTGGTTATTGTTCATGATGGCTGGATTAGATGACTGTGCAGCTTATTGCACTAACAAACTAGGGAGCCCATGCTACTTTATCTTTGCCCACTTTTAGAGAACCCAGTACCAGCTTGAGTGAATCTAGGCACAAACCATCAACAAGCAGCTTGATATCATAATGCAATGCATTCAGTTCGATTTTTGTTGGTCTTGACTGTTCATAGGCATACTTGAATGTGGTTTCTATTCACATGCAATGCATATTTTCACAAGTCGATTAAGTGACTAAAATGGCCATATAAGAATATATCCTTAAGCATGAAACAGTTTGAGTGCTAACAGACAATATCATGTTCTAAATATCTTCATGTCCCTGAAAATAAATAAACATATTGGAACTTGAGCCACTTGACAGATTGAAAATATACTAATAAAGACAGAGAAAAAGCAGAAATTCATGGAAAAAATTGTTCAGTTATAACTTATTCTGATAAAGGAGAAATATAGTATTGACTAAAACTGGCTGAAGAATTTCACATACAATATTAATTTCCCTCATACTTTGGACAGAATACTTTAAAAGAAATTTTCTTTTCTTTTTTTGCTTTTGGTCTTAATTCTAATTATGAAAAAGTTCTTTGGTGATGGCGGGAGGGGGTCGGGGGTGGCGAGCGGGCAAAGAGTGGGAGGGGCTTTGCCCAAGTAGGTTTTTTTTTAACCAGAAAAGGGTCTTTCTTTACCTTATAAAATGTTCATGCACTCTGCATTCATTTCTAGGTAATAATGCCATTGGTAAATGCTTTAAAATTGAATTCTTACTTTATGATTTGGTATTTCCTGTTTTGATGAAATACGGATGTGAATTTTTCAGGCTTGGCAGAACTAGGCACCCTGTGTGATCCTTTACGGAGCTGCTCTATTAGTGAAGAAAATGGCCTCAGTGCCGCCTTTACCATAGCCCACGAGCTGGGACACGTGTAAGTACCTCTGTCACCTCAGTAATATGCCTTCTCTCCATTCCACTTAGCGCATCTAAATGTCCATCTTCAATGAAATAATTAGCACCTTTATGTCTTTAAAAATATTTTAGTGTAATTTTTATCCCCGAAATGCTAACTCTGGCTCTTTTATGATCTATGTTAGGTCAGACAGGCTGCACAGATCAACAGACTAAGCAAAGAACTAGAACTTGTGAATTCTTTTATTTCATTTACTGTATTGGATTACATGGCAAGCACTTCTGGCCTCTATCCCTTGTTATCTTATACATGACCAGGTACTGTCCTCTTCCATCCTATGGGAGGTCCTACAGGGCTGCTGATCATGGGCTACTCCCAAAAATATTGGTAACACCAACTAATTTCTTGCCCTTATAGCTCAGAGCTCCAGCAGAGAATGTGGTATGTGGAAATAGCTTAATAATTAAAAGAAAAACTTTTTCTCTGAGATCCATAGTTTTTTGTTGTTGTTTTATTTCAGGTTGTGTGTGTGTGTGTGTGTGTGTGTGTGTGTGTGTGTGCGCGCGCGCGCGCGTGCGTGCGCACGCATGTAAAAATTTGGAATCATCCTATCTATTCCTACATTATTAAAAATTCTAATGGGATTCTATTCTGTAATAATGGAGGCTGCAATATCCAATGATACCTTTGTAGCTCCCATAAAAAGTCAGAAAAATCTTACCCTCTGAAAAATGATTCCAATGAACCCCCAAATACCTTGGATTTCTCATTTAATGGTTTATAAGGAATGGAGGCCTCTTAGTTTAACTACATTTTCTTTTCTTGGTCATGCTTTGACATAATTAGAGTATTCAGCTGAGACAATTCCAAGTGGAGATCATTTTTAATAAACTAGTACCTCATCCATTCCCTTTTAGGATGGTTCTATCTCATGAGCATCTTGAGATAGAACTGATTTTTTAAAATTGTTTCTTGAAGTGTGGGGGATAGGATTAGGAATATAACTGAGGGCCATAGATGCATTGCAGTGACATCAAAAAAGCACTATTTGCTGGTTTAGAAGACTGTTCTTGCAGAGAGCACCATCTTAGATATTTATTTTTTTGAGGAACTCTTTAGGTGGCCTCAGAATATGGGTAAGAAGTTTAACTAAAAGACTGATCTAAGTATAGATTTCAGCTTGCAAATTAGTTTCAATGTTCCTTTTAATTGTGAGTTTGTGCTTGGGTCTCCAAAGAATGCATAGGATCTGTTGCTGACCAGTTAATTATTTAATGTTGCTCTTGTTGTGAAAAGTTGTTGCCTTTTAGGAATGTTTTATTATTCTAGTCTATTCATAATCACTTAGTAATTATAGATTAGAAACTTATGCTGTTTCATATAAAATAGATGGATATTATAGAATGATATGGAATTAGTGATTAAAGAAGTCCCTTTTAAAATTTGAATTTATTGGGTGACATTGGTCTGCAAAACCATACAGATTTTTTTTTTTAATATGTTGTTGCACTTCCTTTTTTATTTTTTTTATTGATTTTTTTACAGAGAGGAAGAGAGAGGGATAGAGAGTTAGAAACATCGACGAGAGAGAATCATCGATCAGCTGCCTCTTGCACACCCCCTACTGGGGATGTGCCTGCAACCAAGGTCCATGCCCTTGACCGGAATCGAACATGAGGCCCTTGAGTCCGCAGGCTGATGCTCTATCCACTGAGCCAAACCGGTTTCGGCAACTATACAGATTTTAAGTGTACAACTTAAAAAAACATCATCTGCACACTGCATTGAACGTCCATTGCCCCAAGCCAAGTCTCTTTGCCTCCCCATTTCCCCCCTCCTTTGCCTACCTCCACCTACCCCCCATGCCCCTTTCCCTCTGGCTATCATCACACTATTGTCTGCGTCTATGTGTTATGTGTATATGTTTTTTGGCTAATCGCTTCACCTCCCCTCATCTAATCCCCTCCTCCTCTCCCCTCTGACAGCTGTTAGTCTGTTCCATGTATCCATGCCTCTGTCTCTATTTTGTTCTTCAGTTTATTTTGTTCATTAGATTCCACATATAAGTGAAATCATATGGTATTTGTCGTTCTCTGACTGGTTTATTTCAAAGAAGTTCTTTTGGTACTGTACCAAAAATCAGTGGTCTGGAATTTAGTGTAGTATTGCCTTTACCTAATCTTTCCACACACCTAAGATATGCATGTTGAAAACTGCCAGAATTTTTATGTGAATGCTTTGTCCTTATTGCGAGGAGGTGAGCCAGAATCCAAATATTTTGATTGTGTAGATTCAGATATCATATTAACAGACTACTTCTTATCAAAGTTATAACAAAGTATTTTTCAGAGATTATGTGCTTCTTAAGGTGAAGGTAACCTATTTATAATGCTTTATGGAGAGATCAAGAGTACAAATTCTGATGAAATCAGACTTATCTGCCTTTTACTTTATAATATAACATAGATATAAGAGAATTGTTACTTCTGTTGTCATATTTTAGTATTTTTCAAGTGTCTGTTTTTATTTTTAGATTTAATGTTCCACATGATGATAGTTTTAAATGTAAGGAAACTGGAATTAAACATCAATATCATGTGATGGCTCCAACTCTAAATTACCACACAAGTCCTTGGACCTGGTCAAAATGTAGTCAGAAATATATCACTGAATTTCTAGAGTAAGTCTGGTTTTATGTTACTTTAATTATTGCACATTTATTAGATTATAAAATTTGAAATTTGTACTTTTTGAAGGGATTCAATTTATGTTTAGTTTTTCATTGTTTAAATTCAAATTTATATACATTGTACAAATGGATGTTTAAAAACATGGAAGGTTTTATTTGTATTTCAGTCTTAACATTTTTTTGAGGGGTTACAATTCAGATTTAGCATTCCCCTTGCCATTTGCCACTTTCCTAAATCCTCTAAATATAATGTATTCTAATAACAATTTGCAAGGTAGATATTATAACTCTCAATTTACAGATGAGGAGACTTGGGGCTCAGGGAGATGAAATACCTTGTCCACAGCCATTCATCCTGGCAAGTGGTGGAACTGAAAGCCAAAATTGCCATTCTGTCTCTGTGCTGTACTCCTTTCTTAAAAAACCCCTTTGAGATGGAGACGGCATTAATACAATTTGAAATTCCTTTGTTTCCTTGCTGTTATGATCTATAAATGTATTTTTTCAAATGATTTGAAAGCTTATTTCTATTTTTACATTTTGACTTTTGGGGCATTAGATATCAGGAATTACTATTGGATGGCAAAGTAGACCAAAAGTATCATGTGTTCAACATATGAATGTTCATTTCATAAATTTTATTCTGATGGATGTCTTTTTAGAAAGGAAGGGACAGGGAGAAAGATAGAATCATTAATGATGAGGGAGAATCATTGATTGGCTGTCTTCTGCATGTCCCCTACTGGGGATCGAGCCCACAACTCTGGCATGTTTCCTGACTTGGAATTGAACCATGCCCTCCTGGTTCATAAATGCTCAACCACTGAGCCATGCTGGTCGAGATCTTTTTTATTTTTTAATTGTATCTTTAAAGAAGTAGTTGAGCTCCAATCAGAACAAGCACATCAGAAGTTCTTTGTAAACTCTGAGGTTTTCTTACTGACTTTGATTTGAGCTGGGTTTTAAATTTTGAAAAAAATACTGATATTCTCTTTGTAAATAAAGGACTACAAAAAATGTGATGAAGAATCTTATACTGACACGCACCTGTGTATATTCACAATATTTCATATTCTGTCATTGGTATAGCACTGGTCATGGGGACTGCCTCCTTGACAAACCAAATGGGAGAATATATGACCTGTCCTCACAACTCCCTGGATTAATGTATGATGTAAACAAGCAGTGTGAACTCATGTTTGGTCCTGGGTCACAAGTGTGTCCCTATTTGGTAAGAAAAATTTTGTCTTTTTGTTTGAAAACTACCATAAAGTTGTAGGTAGAATATATTTCAAAGTGTATATTCTCTTGAACAGACGGTAAATTAAGTATATCTTAAACATTTTTAAGTGTTAGGGAAATCTGGTGTTTGTCAGAAAGGGGCTTAAAAAAAGAGAAATTAAAATTCATTGAGTAATTATTATATGCCAGGTACTGTATTAGGGGCTTAAAAGTTATCTCTCATTATCACAAAATCCTATGAAGTATTCTCATTTAGGAACAAAGTCACAGAGAGGTTTTGAAAATTAACGGGATTTAAATATTTACTTTTAAATGATATTATTTTTGCCGATGTGGGAAGAAAATTATGTGAGACATTTTTGTATTTTGATGAGTTGTATTAAAAGACCAGGAATATAATAGACTGCATTTTAATTTATATAGAGTTGAATCAAAAGAAATGAAATTTGGGGCTTGTTGTTTAGTTTTCATTAAACTATTTATAAGTTGTTTTTAGGATTTTTCATAAGTTAGATACAGTGCTAAGTTGTGAGAATCATTGACCCAGAAATGCAACCATATTCGTTCATTTAAACAAAGATAATGACCTGCCACATAATAGCTGCCATAGAATAAATGCTTGTTGAATGTTGAATGAATGAATGAAAGTTACTTAACAATGAGTGTAGGGCATACAAGGCATACTCCACATAATGAATATTGTTCCTAAAGCCTTAAATTCATAGTCATAATTTTTCATAAGCCTTTAAACATTCACTGTGGGAGGAGGAAGATTTACCTTAATTTTTTACATAGAAACCACATTCCTTCTTTCTTCCTACCTGATTTAGACACTAAACAAACTTTGAATTTAAATTTAGAAAAAGGAAGGAATTATTTTGTGTATAGCTCCTGTGAACCTCCATAGATTTTTGTTTCTTGTGAAAACTTCAGAACCCTTTGTTTAAAAGTTGAAAGTCTGTATTATATTCACAAAATAGGAAACCAGTATACATTATACAGTATTTCTATGCACATTATTCATACATTCCTCCATTGGATCAAAGAGGTCTTTTGGAAACTCTTTGTGAATAACATTTAACAACAAAAAGTCCTTTAGAAAAATATCTTGCAAAGAGAAAAATGCCTCACATAATTTTGAATATTTCTACTCCAATTCATCTTTCCCATTGTTCAATGCATGATAAAAATCTACAAGTTAAAAAAAGGACACTAAATGCTGCCATTTTCTATATTTAGAGGAAAGTCAAGAGCTAGAACTTAGTAAAGATTTTAAAAAATATATATTTTTATTGATTTCAGAAAAGGAGGGAGAGGGAAAAAGAGAAACATCAATGGTGAGAAACATCAGTATCAATAGGCTTCCTCTTGCATGCCCTCTACTGGGGATTGAGCCCACAATTGGGAATCAAACCATGACCTCCAGGTTCATAGGTCATTGCTCAACTACTGAGCCACACTGGCTTGGCAGTAAAGATATTTTGCTGATTATTTCCAGCTGTGACCATGAAACCAGGAATTACATAAGATTAGTTTGTGAACTGATGCATTATATTGACTTGATCGGGTAATTGGGGGCATCATTTTCACTCTTGCTTGCCTGCTCCTGTTCCTCTGCAGAAACAGTGCAGGCGCCTCTGGTGCACAAGTGCAGAAGGAGTCCACAAGGGGTGTCGTACTCAGCACATGCCACTGGCAGACGGAACCACCTGTGGTCCTGGGATGGTAGGTTTTCTCCAAGGGTGAGTCTTGTATCAAGAGATTATCTGAGGATGGGATTGCTCTCCATTTCAGCACTGTTCATCATTTGCTTTCAACTTTTGTCCTGCTAGTTGTTTTAGTATTATTGCCATGTGTTTTTTTAAACGTAGAATAGTGTCTAATGAATTAAAATTATAATTTCCCATTTTTCAATATCTAGCAGATGAATATTAAAATTATATATAGTTATAAAGATAAATTCATGTGTATATATAGTTATCTAAGTACGTTTATTATAGTTTTGTTATTTAAGACTAGAGGCCCGGTGCATGAATTCATGCATGGTTGGGGTTCCTCTGGGTGGCCTGCAGGGGCTGGATGAAACCCGCAGTCCAATGCTGCCTACAGCTCCTACCTGCTGCTCCTGCTCATCCTGCCCCACTGTGCCTGCCGCAGCTCTGGGAGAGGCTCGTGTTGCTGTAGCAGTGCTCGCCAGCCATGAGCCCTGTATCTGGTGCCCTCCCAAGGGGAGTGGCCTGTGGGATCAGGCTGAAACTGGCTCTCTGACTTCCTCTGAGGGGTCCCAGATTGTGAGAGGGTGCAGGCCAGGCTGAGGGACCCTACTGGTGCACGATTGGGCCTGGGAGGAATTGCAAGAGGGCTCCAGAGTGTGTCACACCCATCTCACTCAGTCCTGATTGGCCAGACACCAGCAGCAAGCTAACCTACCAGTTAAAGCATCTGCCCCCTGGTGGTCAATGCACGTCATAGTGACTAGTTGACTGGTCAACTGTCTGCCTCCTGGTGGTCAGAGCATGTCATAATGACTGGTCAACCAGTTGACTGTCAGCCCCCTGGTGGTCAGTGCACGTCATAGCAAGTGGTTGAGCAACCTTAGCATATCATTAGCATATTATGCTTTGATTGGTTATTTGGTTATTCTGCCATTCGTTCTATTTGCATATTACCCTTTATTATATAGGATGAGTATAGGTATGAAGGCCCTAATATTTCAGCAAATCTCCAAATTTAAAAAAACATTATATTCCTACAATAAACTGCCTACCATACTACCTCTTTACCATTCTAGGGTCAGTAAATCTGCCAGCGTAATATCCAATCACAGGGCTCATCATGATCATGAAATGTGTTATATGTGAAGATGATTCAGATTGTACTTGGTGCTCCAGTGTGGGGATTGTTTATACTCAACAAATTTTAGTCATCCTCCTCTGAGCTACCCCATGCAAAAGGAACACTTCTTGGCAATAGGTTAGCTAGTGCTGCTGAGGCTCACACTATACAAAAGTAAGAACTTCAAATTAAGTTCAGTTCACTAGCTGACCTTGTGTCTTTACTACCTGCTGCTTTTGTGAAATGTTTTTACCAACTACTGCCCTTTTCTTGCACTAAACTGGAACTAAATTTTAAAATTTGAATTGTATCTATAATTTATATTTTCAGAGTAAGAATTATTAAAAAGACTACTTTTCTCACATTTTGTGACCAGTATCCATAGCTAGCTCTTTTTTGGGGGGAGGAAGTGGCATTTGTGAGAGTTACTACTGATGATCTGAACATGAGTAGAGAAAAAGACCTCTCTAAAGGTTGAATATGGGGCTATTGATATCAGAAAGAAGACTTATTCCGAGATATTCACCTGATTCAAATCTAGGATTACACTATGTATAACTAATTTATTGAACAGTCTAAATCCGGTTCAGGCCTAAACATTTTATATGAGTCACATGCACATATCATAAATATACCATTTGGAAGTTTTATCAAATGTAGATGCATAACATAGCCAACATCCCCATTAAAAAAGTTTAGTCTTGACTCTTTGCAGACAATTTCCCTTCTCTCCAGAACCAGCCCCTGTTCATGTTTCTATCTCCATAGGTTAGTTTGTTTGTTCTTGAGTTAATGTAAATGGAACTATGTAATATACCCCTTTGGGGTGGAGATTGGGTCAAGTTTCTTTTGTTCGATGTAATGTTTTTGAGTTTCATCCATATTATTGTATGCATCAGAACTTCATTCTTTTATGTGGCAGTATAATTCACATGTACAAGTGCACCGTAATTTGTTTACCCAGTCTCCAGTTGATGGACAATTTGGATCATTTCCAGCTTTTGGCTGTTAGGAATAAAGCTGCTATGAGCATCCTCATACAGGTTTTATTATGGGCATATATTTACATTTCTCTTGGGTAAATATCCAGAGTAAAATTTCTGGGTCATAGGGCAGGTGTGTGTTTGACTTCAGAGGAGAGTGCCAAACAATTTTCCAAAATATGTGTACCATTTTAGAACCCATCAGCAATGTCTGAAAGTTCTAGTTGCTCTGCATTCTTTGCCAATTTTTGATATTACGAGTATTTTAACAAAAATTTAGCTGTTCTAGTGGGTGTAAAATGGAATCTTATTCTGGTTTTAATTTACATTTCACTGATTATTTCCAATCTTAGGAATCTTTTCATGTGCTAATTATCCATTTGAATATACCTCCCTATGATGTGGTATGGTGGGCATGAATTTGTTGGAATTAAGGTAAATGTGACAAGACACCAAGACCTGCTTTAAAGCCCATGTAGACTGAAAGCAGAGGTGGTGTTTGGGGAAACTACATGCACATCATAATAGGTTTAAATTCCCTTTTTAATTAATTGAAAGTAGTGAGCCCTTATATTGCACTAGCAATGCCCTGTGTTAAATGGACTATTTATTAAAGATACATTTTAAACAAATGTCCTGTAATGTTGCCTTAACACTCTTCTTTAGAGTGTTTATCTTGTGACTGTCTTCCTTGTGAGATGGTCTATTAATACATTCATTTTTATGAAAACACTAGAGACCCAATGCACGAAATTCATGCAAGAGGAGGCCTTCTTTCCCCTGGCTGCTGGCACTGGCTTTCCTCTGACACCCTGGACCCAGGCTTCCCTCTGGCCACTGGCAAGCACCCAGGACCCAGGTTTCCCACACAGCCCCAGCTTTGATCGGAAGGTTGTCCAGAAGGATGTCTGGTCTAATTAGCATATTATTCTTTTACTATTATAGACTAGTAGCCCGGTGCATGAAATTTGTGCACAGAGGATGTCCCTAAGCCTGGCCTGCACCCTCTCCAATCTGGGAACCTTTTGGGGAATGTCCAAACAGGATGGGATCTGGCCTAAACCAGCAGTCGGACATCCCTCTCATAATCCGGGATCACTGGCTCCTAACCGCTCACCTGCCTGCCTGCTTGATCACCCCTAATCACTCTGCCTGCTGGTCTGCTCACCCCCAACTGCCCCCCCCCCCCCCCCCCCCCGCCAACTTGATCATCCCTAACCGCCTCTGTCTTCGCCCCACCACTATAGTTTTATCTGGAAGGACATCCGGAGGTCTCCTGGTCTGATTAGTGTATTACCCTTTTATTAGTATAGATGATGAACCCCTCTGACAGTGAGTTGATTTTACTGTATGGTTTATAATATAACATTTTACTCTTTTCATGCATGGACTATTGAACTATTTCTGGAAGATGCTAACAAAATTTACATGCACATAGTACAGTTTATACTGAGATTTTGCTTTTGTTCACTCTTAATATGGCTTTTTTATATTGAATGATTTGTTCTAATGAAAGGTACAAAGTATTTTCTCTCCTAATAAAATTGCTTATAGTATTCACTCATTAGCAAAGATTTATTCAGGGACTGCTATATGATCAACTTAGATCAACTCAAGCGGTTTTGAGGGGGCAGGGCAGGAGTTTGATTTCTACATTTGAAATGGTTATTAGACATTCAAGTGAAGAGAAGGAAGCAATTATATACAGTCAGGAGGTCAGGAGAGAGATCTGGACTGGGAGTGATTGTTGATAGAGAAGAATAAAGGGTCAGGATCTAACCCTGGGGACATTCCAATGTTAAGAGGTTGGAAAGAAAAAGAAATCGTAAAAGAAACTGAAAAATCAATCATTAAAGAAGAAAATCAAGAGTGTGGATTTCTGGAAACTAACAGAAAAATAATGTATCAGGAATCATAATTAGCTATTCACATACTGCTAAGTCAAGGAAAGCAGAGACTGAAATCTAGCCATTGGTTATGCATTGTAGAAGACCATTGGAGACCTACACATGGAAGTTGGTATAAAGCTTGGCTAAGGTGAGATTGTGAGGAAATAAGCAGAGAGAGATAGACAATGAGCATAAACAGAACCGTAGCTGGTTAGGGAAGTATGATCTAAGATAAGTTGTTGTTTTTGGTTATTGTTGTTAAAGTGGGAGGAAAAGGAGTATGTTTATATGTTAAAGAGAATATTCTAGTGGAGTATTTTCAAACTCTCAATTACAGAACCAGTCTCCTTTAAAATAAAACATTTTCAGATTTTTTTTTTTGTACAAAATGATAAAAATGGGTGACTAGGAAAATGAAACAAACAAACAAACAAAAAAGAGCTCCAAAAATGTAAGCCTGATTTTTCCACTGGAAAAAAATTTTGGATTCTAAAAGAAATTTAAAAATGGAATTATTATGAGACCCAAATACCACTGCTGGATATACCATATCCAAAAGATTAGGGTCTTGAAGAGATATTTACACATGTATGTTTGTAGAAGCATTATTTACAGTAGCCAAGAAGTGAAACAACCCAACTGTCAATCAACAGATGAATGAACAATATATGGTATTTATATACCATGAAATGTAATTCAGCCTTTTAAAAATTTATTGGGGTGACATCCTATATAATAAAGAGGTAATATGCAAATTGACCCTCACTCAACAACAATATGGCTGCCCTCATGTAGTCAAAGATGGCCACCACAAGATGGCTGGCAGGGGAGGGCAGTTGGGAGGGACCAGGCTTGCAAGGGAGGACAGTTGTGGGCTATCAGGCCTGCAGGGGAGGGCAGTTAGGACTGACCAGACTGGCAGAGGAGGGCAGTTGGGGGTAACCTGGTTTGCAGGGGAGGGCAGTTGGGAGTGACCAGGCTGGCAAGGGAGGATAGTTAGGGGCAATTGAGCTAGCAGGGGAGGGAAGTTAGGGGCGATTAGGCTGGCAAAGGAGGCAAGTTAGGGGTAACCAGGTTAGCAGGGGAGGGAAGTTAGGGGTGACCAGGCCAGCAATGGAGAGCAGTTGGGGGTGACCAGGCCAGCAGGGAAGGGCAGTTGGGGGTGACCAAGCCAACAGGGGAGGGTAGTTAAGGGCAATCAGGCTGGCAGGGGAGCAGTTAGGCATCAACCATGCTGGCAGGGGAGTGGCAGTTAGTGGGTGATCAGTCTGGCAGGCAGAAGTGGCTAGAGGCATTCAGGCAGGCACGCAGGCGAGCAGTTGGGAGCCAGCAGTCCAAGGCCTAAATGGGCAGTTGGACATCCCATCTAGGGGGTTCCCAGATTGGAGAGGGTGCAAGCTGGGCTGAGGGACACCCCCCATACACAAATTTTGTGCACCAGGCCTTTAGTTGGTTAATAATATATAGATTTCAAGTATATAGTGCTATGATACATCATCTGTATATTGCACTGTGTTCCCACCATCCAGATTTAGCCTTGGTATAAGAAGGAAATTTTGGCACATGCCATGTGTGTGAATCTTGAAGACATTATGCTATGTGAAATAAGCCAGCCATATAAAGATAAACACAGTATGATTTCAATTATATGAGATATCCCAAGTAGTCAGATTCATAGAAACAAAATAGAATGGTGGTTGCCAGGGGCTGGGAGGAGCGAAGAATGAGGATTTATTATCTAATGGGTGTACAGTTTCAGTTTGGGAAGATGAAGATTTCATTTTGGATGGCTGTACAACAGTGTGAAGGTAGTTAATACCACTGAATTGTACACTTAAAGATGGTTAAATAGTAAACTTTATTTTAATAATAAAAATGAACATTAAATTATAAACAAAACAATTTAAGCTTATTTTTAAGTTATTAACTTTAATAAACATAGACTTACTCTGTAAAATGCTTACAAAATTTTCTAAATGCTCACTCACAATTTCTGTGCTCATCTCCTCACAAGCTGATAATGACTAATTCATAGACCAGCGTCAGCACATGAACCACATTAGCTTTCATGTCCTAGAGATTGGAACAGCAATGACATAGGGGAATTGAGAGAATTGTTGAGTCATGTTCTGAGTAGTGAGAAGGGCTGAGGTTCAGTAGATAAATGGAGGAATTAATTTCGACTAGGACCCTGGATTTTGTATATAAGTAGGCACAGACACTGATGGGTGGGTAGAAGGGCTGCTGGGAGATTTTTCTGCAAGTTTCAATTTTCTTGATGAAAGTAAAAAAAAACAAGTGATCATTGAGACTATGGAGGAGATAGAGTAGGAAGTTAGGTCAAAGAGTGAGGGATAGATAACTGCATAAAATACAAGTATGGATATATACCATATTAATCTAATATTTGCTTTAATTTTACTAAGTTTTTCCAATATGTATAGGTCTTCCCTACCCTAAGGAGACTCTGAATCTTAAGAGCTAGGGAATTTTTAAATTCTTTTTGCATTCCATAAGTCTTACAGTTACTTGATAGACACTCAGTAAATATTCAACAACATGAAATCAAATGTAATCACATCTGAATGAACATTTTGCTTTAAATTGTATACATTTTGTTCTTCTCTTGATCTTCTGCTGCTCTTAGAGTCACTATGGTGTTCTCACTAGATGTACATAAATCACTTTTCTTTGTGTTGTTTTTATAGCATTGCCACCATGGGCTGTGTGTAAACAAAGAAATGGAAACACGTCCTGTAGATGGTGAATGGGGACCATGGGGACCTTACAGTTCTTGTTCAAGAACATGTGGAGGTGGAATCAAAAGCACAACCAGGCTCTGTAATCGCCCCGAGTATGTCCTTTTTATGTCACTGTAAATTAAGATTATCTCAAGGCACCAGAAACTAAACATCAGTTTCATTCACTTCTAAACTGGAGGTCAGTCTGTAAGTTTCTGAGAATCAGAAAACTTCTGGGACACTTAAGCCATATTACTTTATATCTTGGTAGATTCAGAACCTTAAAAAAGCTTATAGATAAAAATCATCTTTGGAATCTAAATTGAGACAGAGACTTTTTTTTTTCTGATTTATTGTGAATTTGAGAAATAGTTATAAATAATGACAGTAATATAATGGCATTTTTTATATTTAGTGTTTCTGTTGAAAGCTACTTTCTCCTTTTAACTATGTTTTGGCTGTCCTGGACAAGACACATAGTTCCATTACCAGTTTTTTATTCATTTGTGTAATTCGACAAGTCATTATTTTTTTCTTTACCGATTATGTTATACATGTATCCATGTCTTTAGCTTGAATAACTACTGAAACATATCTCCTCTCATTATTTAAAAGAACTTAGAGATTCCATAAATATTTTAAAATAATTTTCCTATTGCTATGTGATATACAAATTGGTAAGAGATATAACACTTTTCACTTAAAATCTATTACCATGAATTTTTTAATGCAGAAATATGACATATTCTGAATAAAAACTGAATTCATTTGAATTTTAGAATAACTAAATTATGCTAAAAGTCTTCATATTTAAAAATGCTGAGAAAAGGGTTTTTGTTTTCCAGCATAAGTTGGATGGATATAGAGTGACACATGAAACTTGTTGAACTAAATGATAAGTAGGAGATCTATGAAAAAGACATATATGTTTCTTTTTTTTTTTTTTTAAAAAAAAACCATTGTATTATCTTTTTTTTAATAATCTTTGGCTCATCCCCCCCCCCCAATATGAACAAATCATTAAAAAATATATATATATGTATATATTGTTAGTGATTTTAGAGAGGAAGGGAGAGGGAAAGTATGATAGAAATATCAATGATGAGAAAGAACCATCTATTGGCTACCTTCTGCACACACACACACACACACACACACACCCCACTGGGGATTGTGCCCAACCAGGAATCAAAGTGTGACCTCCTGGTTCCTATGTGGAAATTCAACCCCTGAACCACACTGGCTGGGCAAACGAACCATTTTTTGAAATTTTAAAAGAAATCCCCATCATAGTTCCTTATTAGTTAATCAAATCATGAGTCACTTCTCTCCTCTAGGCCATAGCATCCACCAAGATGGATATTTTTAGGTTATTAGCCAGGGGATTGCTTAAAACCATGTTACATACTTGTGTTATGTTCAAAGTGTTAGTGGGACCTCATGGAAAGGAATGGAACAATTTTAGAGGTAAACGACAAAAATAATATCGTACTGATGTGCTTTAAAATGTAATGAATTTGACTAGGCCGAGAAACGGAGGAAAGTACTGTGTGGGCCGCAGGATGAAATTTCGATCATGTAATACTGATTCCTGTCCAAAAGGAAAGCAAGACTTTCGTGAGAAGCAGTGCTCTGATTTTGATGGTAAACACTTCAACATCAATGGTCTTTCCCCTAACGTGAGATGGCTTCCAAAGTACAGTGGGAGTAAGTAGTTAGGATATTTTTGATGTGAATCTTTCCTGAGACCTAGGAACAAACAGTTGCATTATTGTATGCCAAAATGTTGACTTTTTTCTTACAGTTGCCATAAAAGATCGCTGTAAACTCTACTGTCGGGTTGCTGGAACCACTAACTTCTACCAGTTGAAGGATAGGGTTGCCGATGGTACCCCTTGTGGAACTGAAACTAACGACATCTGTGTTCAAGGCCTGTGTCGGGTGCGTAAACTTACTCTGTTTAAGGTGGCTTTCAGGAGACTATGACTTCTGTTACTTCGGAACACATGTTTATGAATCCAGTACAGCAACCTTTGGTGATTATCACGTTATCTGTAGGAGTTTCATTAGGAGACTTTTTACTAGGTGATTTTCTGCCATGAAGAGAAACTAATGAAGCATTAAGGTAAGTCTGCCAATTTTGTTTTGTGTTTGATATTCAAAATCAAGATAAGAGGTGAGGTCGACTTTCTAAAATGATAAAAATATTAAGACACAAGGGTTATAAAGTCTTTTCATTCTTCAAGTGTGACCTTTTGTGGTGACTTTTTTTTTTTAATTCCCTCAATGTTAGAAGCGTTGGTATCCTCCCTCCCTCTGTCCATTCTTGTCTCTTAATTTTTGGGTAAATGCTTCAGACATTTACTGAGAACCTACTAGATGTCAGATAAAAGGATGGAACAGAGTACTAACCTCCAAGGTGGTCACAGATTTGTGAGGGAGATAGGCAGACAAACAATTATAGTGCACTGCAATGGAGTCATCTGCAAGGAGGCTTGGGATATTGGGGAAGGAATGTCTTAATTAGGGGGAGGTGGGTAAAGGTTTTGAAGAATGCTCATGGAGGGTGTGAGGCTTGAGCTAATTAGGTAGGTTTTAGGAAGATAAGGATGTAAGGTGAGATAGGGGCTATCTAATGGTTGTGCTGTGCACTTTTCCCCTAAAGACCTTGGAGATCTTTAGGATTGGAAATTGAGAAAGAGGTGTGATTTGATTTGCATGTCAGAATCTTCAGAATGCACTGGGTTAGGAGAAGATTGGAGATGGGTGGGCCATTTAGCAGGATTTTCGGTGGGAGCAGATGAGACCCTGAATACCAGCACACATACTGCACATGGCGATCTTAAAAATGGTGACGAACTTGAAAACCATGGTAGTGAATGCTGTCTAGAGAATACATGTGAAGTTTTATGAACTCATTCTTTTGGTTATATGTAACTCAATAGGACCAAGTTCTCCCTATAACCAAACATCTATTACCAGTTACCCAGGTGAGAGAGGGGTTGCACACAAGTGTTAATGAGATGTCCAAAGGAACTCAAAGTAATTTACACATTGGAAAAACCTTAAATACTAGGAAATGGGTACTCAGTGGCCTGAAGTTTTTTAAAATCTAACTTATCAGCAGAAAGTCATATAAAATAAAAAAATATGATTACCTGAATATGTATAGATGCATACTACTTTCAGAAGCCATCTGCTTGAAACTTTAAAAATTCTAATATTTGACCTATATATAAAAATTCATGAGGTTTATGATTTTTTTTTTTTTTTTTTTACCTTCACAATCACAAAATTTAGAGGATTTGTTCAGATAACTAAAAGTTATTGCTGCATATATAGAAGACATCTTCTGCATTTGTTCTTTTAAACCTCTGGAACAAACCATTTACTTTCACCTTTACTTATATATTCATTCTTTTTATAAACCCTGCGTATTATGCTGGATATTAATTTTGGAGAAATAAACTTTCTTTCAGCTCTACTCAGGTTATTATGAATTCTAATGTCGTGATTTTAAAAAGAAAATGAATCATGAAAGACATCTTTTTGGAGTTACTTCTTAAAATTCTTACCTGAGGAAGAATTAGTGAATATGTTTTTATTGATTTTAGAGAGGAAGCGAGAAAGGGGGAGAGAGAGAAAGAAAAATTGATGTGAGAGAGAAACATTGATTATGTGATTATCACCAAAGGTTGCTTTCTGTTTGCACCCCAACTGGTACCGAACCCACAGTCTGGGCATGTGCCCTGTCTGGGAATTGAACCTACAACCTTTTTAAAAGTATACAGCGTAATGCTCTAACCAACTGAGCCACCTGGCCAGGGCCGGGGTTATTTTAATGTGTTACTTACATAGTCCTACTTTTTGTGCCTTTTAAATGACATATATTTAAAGAGTGGTTTTCAAATGAGAGATATAGCAGTCAGTCATTGTTACAGTGTGGATTCCTAGTTTCACCTTCAAGGTTTCCCGGGTGGTCTTTTTAAGTGACACCCTATGTGATTTTGATGCAGGAGGTACATGGATGACGCTTTGAAAAACACTGCTTTTTCAACCAGGTGAACAGATATGTGAAAATATTGACATATGAAAAGATCAGTAGATATTATGAAGAAAAAAAATCCTGCTGTATCAAATCTATTAATTGAAAGAGTACTTATGAAAAGAACTTTGTAAAGCACCATGTTTATCATTAGTCATTTTTATAACATTGATCTGATTTATTGTATTTTGAAGCAAGCTGGTTGTGATCATGTGTTAAACTCGAAGGCCAGGAGAGACAAATGCGGTGTGTGTGGTGGGGATAATTCATCATGCAAGACCATGTCAGGAGTCTTCAACAGTGCTCATTATGGTAAGCTGTGTATCTGGGTCTAGTTTTCCCTTTTATTTAGTGTAATAATGGTATATGTGATGAAGGTATACTAGTAATGGTTTGTTATTGTTTGGTCTACTCTATACCCTTAATTAAAATTGATTGTTAGGGGTTGGGAGCAGAGTGGAGAGGGTCAATGGAGGGAAAAAAGGGGACATCTGTAATACTTTCAACAATAAAGATGAATTTAAAACTATAAAATACAAGCCACGAAACTTTAAAAAGAAGATAGTTAAAAAATCTCCTAAATATTAAAGATTAAATATTATTTATCCTTGAATTAGTGAATTCACCTGCTAAAGGCAAATGCATTAAAAAAAATGTATTAGGTGCATTAATCAGAGTAGATCCACTGCTATTGTATTTGACAATGATGTGTGAATAGCCCCCGCAGTTACCAGTGTATTCTTACTGCAGTTCCTATACCCTAATGTATACTGTATTTATAATGTTTCCAGGAAACTTGCTTTTAATTACTTTTCATTATTTGAACCAATTTATTAATATTATTTTTTTTGTATGACCTGGCCCATCTGTTGTGCTTCTTATTGATGACATATTGAAAATGTTGATTGAAGGTGGAAGGATGAAAACATTAACCTAAATGTGGATTTTGAATTACTATTACATTTGATTTTCCAGGAAGTATTTTTATTACAAGATGTAATGATATTTGGCCATGATTTTATTTTTCTTCAAAATTATTAAGAGAATATAGCAGATATTTTCTATTCTAAAAATTTCTGGGAAATGTTTTTTCTTTTCTTTTTTATGGTAGTAAAAGTAGCCCTATAAAACTTTGCTTGCAAAATAAAAATTTACTTTTACAGTTTTATTGTTCAGCTTTAAATTATATTCACATATGTTTGAGCACAGTTAAGTTAAATTGCTTCATTTAAAACAGTATATTTTAAAACAAAATTTACTTTTTATATTTATATTAAAAGTATAGTACATTTCATACTATGATGAGACTTATAAATCCTAGTTACTAGATAATCTAACTTACTTTTGTAGTTATGGTTCATTATTTCATGGAGCCATACATATTTGATCCTTTTTTTTAAACAATAAATGGCCCATATTTACCAGAATTGCTCTGTATTCACTGGAAAACATTTTTTTTCTGTATAAAACCACATGCACCAAATTGTACTATGAGTTGATCAGTTTGCAAATGAAAAAAGATGTTAAATATATTTGTATGCTACAAACAGCATTGTCACATCACTGCCCCCTGGCGGTAGCGTTCATGTTGTCACTCTTGCCATGTTTAGGAATTGCCTTCTTGAAAAATACATAATAGCAAAGACAAATAGTGAAGGTCATAGGAATATTTTATAGTAAAAAATCATGAATTAAAATTATTCTTCTAGATTAATAGCCTGTAACCATATCTGTATAGTGTATACAGAATTATCAAATCTTATATTTAAATGTGATGCCTTAGAAGAGAGATATAAATAAGGCTGCTCTAAAAATATGCAAGGTAATTTCATGTTGGACTTAAGCTATTTTAAACTTCCCCTTCTTAAATTCATTCCATATTTATCAAAATGAGTGTACAAGAAAAATTTCAACTCCTTTCAATCATGTATTACATAGAAAGAAAGTCCAATAAGGAAAAGGAAAAACTTAGAATTAATATCACTAGAGCAAATGAGAATGTTTGGACAACTATGAACTGTGTAACATGAGTACGTCAAACACAGGGAAAACTTTCCACTCTTTCTTAATATATATTTAATATAGTGTTTCCTCATTTTTTGAGCAGTGCCAGACTTGGTGAATTAAGTCTCATAAACTCAAAATATTATTTTCATTTCTCTCAAGTAAATTTTTTACTTTTCTCTTGACAATAATGTAAAATGTTGGGGGTAGCTATAGGGATTTCTGTTTATATTAGAGACCAAAAGTTTAAAAAATATGCTTCTCATTAACTCACATTATTTTGCTCTTTACTGAATCTCTGTGTACACATATAGCAATACCCAACTATTTTGGATAACTTTTGGATTTGTGGCTATCATTTGGAATATTGCATTTAAAAAAACACATTAAGAAATAGAAAATGTAGCATACTAGCTTCATTTTTATTCTATACTCAGAATTTTAGAAGTACAGAAAATTTAGGAAATGTACTTTTTAAGAATCCCAAACTCTCTTCTGTTTCTAGACGACAACCACTTTTTCTCAATTCTTAGCAAGTTGTATAAGGCATAGATTAAAAAGTCAGCACTGGTATCATTGATCAAAGATAAAATGAAATTAAGTCTGACTATACTATTGAAAATTTTCAATCATTCAGCAGCAATAGCCTCTGGACCATCTGTTTTTGTGTGTGAAAGTTAACATGCATAAAATTATATTGTAGGTTATAATGTTGTCATAAAGATTCCCGCAGGAGCAACCAACATCGATATTCTTCAGCACAGCTATTCTGGAACACCAGCAGATGACAATTACCTTGGTAAACATTTCCAGTAAACAACACCAATGTGTGGTTTGTGTGCGATTTCATGGAGGTCTGTGGTTGATGTAAATTCTTGGAAGGCAAGCAGAGACCCCCTGAAACAACATGCAATTTCAGTTCATACTGAGCTGAGTCCTGTGACTCCAGATACATGT
Organism: Pipistrellus hanaki; assembly: GCF_964339955.1. NCBI lineage: Eukaryota > Metazoa > Chordata > Mammalia > Chiroptera > Vespertilionidae > Pipistrellus > Pipistrellus hanaki. The sequence goes on from NC_140505.1 coordinate 148,715,834, forward strand.
TTTCTTCTGAACTATTCACTTATTCCTATTTGGAAAATAGGGAACTAAATTCTGAAAAGTAAATTTGAATTTTCCTCCATGATAGTGTTTTAAATATAATCATACAGGTTATATTTAAAGTTGCATGTGTATTTAAAATAAAATCCTCTTCTATCTTTTAATATAAAATTAGAGACCTGTTTGAGGTTTAATGTTTTAAAGAATTTTCTTAAGTTCTCTTTTGCCATGTAGTAAAAGGATTTATATGCAGTTTTTAAAAAGTTCTTATGTTAAAGGAAAAGAACTATGGATTCTTATTTTTAGATGTTAATGAATATTTAGTTTATAGTATATTGTCCTTTAGTTATTTCTAGAGTATAGATTTCATTTCTTATTTATTTTTAGAAAGTAGCTTTTAGGTTTAAGGAATTTCATTTAGGCCCAAAGTTGAAGAGAATGCTGTATAATCCTTTTTCTTCTGCCTGAAAAAATACTTTAATATTAACTTATGTATGACTCACCAAGCTACAGTAGGTGGTGTAGAGCTAAAATTCAGAAAGTACCTGCTTCACATTAATGAAATGTGAAACACTGGCTCAAGTAATCAATGCTTATAACTGAGGATCTGCATTTATAACGAACAGCTTATCTCAGGAATTGCATTTGGCATTTTAAAGTCAAATGTAAAGGGAATTACCACTTAGAGGATGCATGATATTTGGGGGGAGTGACAAAACAATTTTAGAACTGATAGAGATGATGGTTGTGCACCATTGTTCACTTTAAAATGGTTAGTTTTATGTTATGTAAATTTTTGTAAAACTGCAAAAATATTCTCAAAGAATATTAGTGTAAATAATTTGATTAGTCTTTTACATTTAGTTAATCTCTCTCTCTTAGGTTCCAAATATAGACATTGTATCTTTCCTAGGAATGCCCAAATTTAAAAATTAGAAATGTTCACCAGTAAAATAGCAAAATGCTTTGTAAGAGAACTGCTAGTGACAATATCAAAATCTAGATTGAAATGAATAAAAACAAACATGAAGGGATTTCTAAAACATAGATATTTATAAAATTTGCTTTGGTAAATAAAAGTAGTGAAATGTATACAGTATTCCTCAGTCATGTTCTACTCATTTTTCTTAGTTTCAGTGTAACTGGTACTCCCTTAAATTGGCCTACCCACTTTGGCCAAAGTGCAGACTTACGTACAGCAATTTCCATTTTGTAGGATAAATGTAGAACTTCATTGGTTCTTCATTGAATTTAGTGGAGTATATAAATACATTCACAATAGTCCATACAGACGTAGAAATATCAAACTTATCAATACCTAGGTAGCTTTTTTAAGGGATGTAGGATTTATTATTAAATTAGCCATCGGTAACATGTATATCATGTATGCCCTAGATGAGGTTCCTTGAAAGACCAAACGTTTTCCAAACAGGTTATTGTTCAACTGAGAACTATAATATAAGTAAAGCTACAAAAGGATTTGGTAAATATGGCATTTTTATTAGTATAAAATTTAAAAAAAATTACACACCCTCTTGAAAATTAAAAATGCATAGGGCAATTTATGCATAATTACAGCATGCATCTCCATGAAAAAGACATTTATATATAGAATTGGGTATTCATCACATGCCTTTCAAATATTGAGCCTAAAGTTAAATATATATATATATATATATATTTATATATATATATTGTATTTCACCTTACAGTCTTCTTTAAAAAATATATTTTATTGACTTTTTTACAGAGGGGAAGGGAGAGGGATAGAGAGTTAGAACACCAATGAGAGAAACATTGATCAGCTGCCTCCAGCACACCCCCTACTAGGAATGTGCCCGCAACCAAGGTACATGCTCTTGACTGGAATTGAACCTGGGACCCTTCAGTCTGCAGGCCAATGCTCTACCCACTGAGCCAAACTGGTTAGGGCTGACCTTACAGTCTTAAAGCTATCTACATTTTTTCAAGATAAGTGTAAATGGAATGTTGCTGCAGTCCAGCGGCTCTTCCTTTCCTTGCCACTGATGGCCAGGATGGTTTTAGCTGATCTTGCTGCTAGGCCTATGGCTTCTTTCTGTTTTCTCACTTCTGTATGTCCCTCCCGAAGCTGCATGATTGCAGAAGAAGGTCCCACCTCAGATAGAAAAATATAGGTCTGACGGTTCCCTACATTGCAATAAAATAAAGGATACCACATTGTAGTCACAAAGCTTATTGACTCAATTATTTACTTTCTTCATTTCAAAAGGATTTGAATTTTAAAAGTTAAAAAATTTTCTGCGCTGGTGACTGGTTTTGCTGTTTCATGAGTATGTACCATTCTTTTACAGCATTATCTGACACTCAAGGGAACTTCCTTTTGAATGGAAATTTTGTTGTAAGTATGGCAAAGAAAGAAATCCAGGTACAAGGAGCCATTTTTGAGTACAGTGGTTCAAACAGCTCAACTGAAAGAATCAACAGTACTGATCGGCTAGAAGAAGAACTTGTATTGCAGGTAAATTCTCAGTAGGCATTAGAAAGGCTTAGCTTTAATCATATTAGTAAACTGTGGTGATGAAGTGCTTTGCGGTTATTAAAAATGAAATGGTATCTTGTAGGAATATGTCTTTTATGAATTAATTTTATGCTCCTGTGCATTTGTATTGAGGTTTTGTGTGTGGGTAACTTGTACAACCCTGATGTACGTTATTCCTTCAATATCCCTGTGGAAGAGAAGAGAGACCAGTTCACCTGGGACCCATATGGACCATGGCAAGACTGTACCAGAATGTGCCAAGGTACACTGGCATTGAAAGAGACAAAAGTTTGTGCAGGCGGGTATAATTTGGGTTACTTTTGAGTCTGACTTGTATGGGTCTGGCAGAATTCTCCCCACTGTCCACACACATGTACACCACACAGTCATACAAAGCTTCCCTGTCTTCCCCCTTCCCATTTTTCTCTTCACTCATTCTTTTTTTATACTTAGCCTCACTTATCCCTACCCATTTGAACATTCTGCATTACCATTCCTTTCCTTTCTCTTCAGAGTTTCTGTTTCACAGTCACAGAACGGTTCTTTAACTTGTTTCCCCAGTGAAATAACCCCCCTCCACACTTCCCCAACCCCTTCTCCTTTCTCAAGCAAAAAAAAAAAAAAAAAAATGTTTCTGAATTGGAGTGGCATCCTAAAAACCTAGGAAAATAGATGAAAGAAACACCCATATCATAGCCCGTTGTCCTGACATTTCACACCAGGAGAACTAAAGAGGGAATCCACAAAACTTCCACAACAGAAAGTATCGCAGGAAGTCAGAAAACAACCCAGAAAAGGAGGCTTTCAGTGTTAGAGTGCCAAACATTATTTCATTCTTTTCTTTGGCTTGAGAAAATTTATCACCTTATTTCTTTGATAGTTTTTTTCCCCTCACATTAAATTTCTCTTCCATTTTTCTGGGATTTGTATTATTTGGATGTTTAGCATCCTGGATGGATCACTTACCTTTAATTTTCTTTTCCTTATTTACACTGTTTCCTTAATATTTCTTCTCATAAATCTTGATTTGTTTCATGGGTACAATATCTATGTCTCTGAGAATAGGAATCCTACTCTGCAAGTTTTATTTTGCTCTCTGACATACCTGTTTCATTTTAGTTCCATTTTTATTTTGGTTTCTACTGTATTATTAGTTTTCCTAAAATGTCTGCTAATCCTTTCTTGCTTTTTCATTATTAAGACTAAAATGCTAAAAGTCCTGAGTGGGTCAGAAAGGTCAAGTAGGGGCCTCATTATTGAATAATTGGGTCACTGAATAGCTTTTCCAGATGTCATTGGGGATATGCCCCCAGGTGTCATTGTCAATGGATCTTTTCTCTTGGGCTGAAAAGTCTCCCAAGAGAGAAATTCTTCCTCCTCCTCCTCCTCCTCCCCCTCCTCCTCCTCCTCCTCCTCCTCCTCCTCCTTCTCCTCCTCTTCCTCCTCCTTCTCCTCTTTCTCCTCCTTCTTCTTCTTTAATATTTTTATTGATTTCAGAGAGGAAGAGAGACAGAGAGAGAAAGATAGAAACATCAAGAATGAGAGAGAATCATTGATTGGCTGCCTCCTTCATGCCCTCTACTGGAGATCAAACCCGCAACCTGGGCATGTGCCCATGACCAGAATTGAACCTGGGACCCTTCAGTCCACAGGCCGATGCTCTATCCACTGAGCCAAACCGGCCATGTCTCCCATCTTCTGAAGGTCAGTGAGAGGACCAGGGAACTATAAAAGTTGGCTTGGAGCTAGAGGGAAATGACGACAGTCCATTCTGGATCTCATCATTCGGAAGGAAGACTGATACCTAACCCCCTATTTTCAGTGCAGTGCTTCCCAGCTTCCTTCTGCTGGGCCCGTGCCCTCAAGTTCACCTTCTCTGAAGCTATGATAGCCATAAGGCACACATGGCTAGTCTGTTGAAATGTGCTTTCTAAGAAATACACAATGGATTTGGAAGACTTTGCATAAAAAAGGAACATAAAATATATCATCAGTAATTTTTATATTGATACTAGAGGCCTGGTGCACAGATTTGTGCACATTGAAAGGAAATTAATTAGAAGGTGGCTGGCGGGGTGGGACTGGGTGAGACAGTTCAGACTGTCTAAACTGTCCTGTAGCCAGCCTCCCGTATTCCCTCCCCAGCCAGCTGCACCTGGGGTAGCACCAGGGCTCAAAGGGTGTCTGTGCAGTGAGCAAGATCCCTCTGGCAGGTAGGGTCCCTGGGCCTGGTTTGTGGAGTTGAGCTGAAACTGGATGTCCTACATCCCCCGAGGGATCCTGGTGTGCGAGAGGGCACTCTGCAAAGTTGCTGTTGCCCAGCAGCTCCTGCGTTGAGCATCTGCCCCCTGGTGGTCAGTGTGCATCATACCTACCAGCCAGTCTGTGGTCAGCTGGTCGGCCAAATATCCAATTATCTTTTGGATATTTAAGGGTTAAGTATAAATATTAATTTCACCTTTATATTTTTACTTTTTTAATGTGAATACAAGAAAATATAAAAATACATATGTGGCTCACATTCTGTGTTTGTGGAACAGTGCTGCTTTCCACTGGAAAGGTAGGAGTGAAACTATTCTTTGTAAAAACTTTTCCATCGCCCTAACTGGTTTTGCTCAGTGGATAGAGCATCAGCCTGCAGACTGAAAAGTCCCAGGTTCGATTCCGGTCAAGAGCATGTACCTTGGTTGTGGGCACATCCCCAGTAGGGGGCATGCAGGAGGCAGCCTATCGATGTTTCTCACTCATCAATGTTTCTAACTCTCTATCCCTTTCAATAAAATATATTTAAAAAAACTTTCCCATCAATTCTGCATTCTTTTCAGGCCTACCCCTCACACACCTCCTCAGAGGAACCTGGCCTTTTTTTATCCCTGGGCTTTTCCTGGATTCCATGGCATGAATGGTTTATTTCTTATTCACCTACCCCCTCCACTCAGGATTAAATTTCAGCTTTCTTGACTTTGTTAAACAGTTATTTCCATCTACTTTTCATTCAGAATTTCCTTTTCCTGCCTACTGTGTTTCCTTTTCTAGCCTTTGTGTTCTTTTAGGTTTGTGCCTTTTCAAAATGCCTTTAAGTTATTTCAGTTAGTGTTTAGGAAGGAGTGGAGATAAACATGTGTGTTCACATTTAGCTAACTGGAAGTATGTCCTTGAACTTTGATAAAACAGAAATCTGATCATGTCACTGACTGCTTAGACTCTTTCCTGTCTCCTCTGTGTGGAAAGTGTGAAGTTTAATGTACTCTGGCCCATACAACCACTTCTCTTAGTTTACTTTTGCTGTGATTATGCTACATGCAAGCACCTGCCAAATCTCAGTGGCTTAGAACAACAAAGGTTTATTTCTTGCTTATACTATTTTGGTTCTTAATTGGCTGACTCTTCTTCATTTGGTATCTGTGTCCATATCATTTAAAAAGAGTCAATAGGCCCTTAGATGGTTTGGCTCAGTGAAGATAGAGTGACGGCTTGTGGACTGAAGGGTCCTTGGTTCAGTTCTGGTCAAAGGCATGTACCTCCGGTGCAGGCTTGATTCCAGGCCTGGTGTCTCTCTCTCTCTCTCTCTCTCTCTCTCTCTCTCTCTCTCTCTCTCTCTCTCTCTCTCTCTCTTCTCTATCTCTGTCTCCCCTCTCTTCCCTTCCACTCCTCTCTTCCACTCTCTAAAAACCAATGGAAAAATATCAGATGAGGATTACCAACAACAAGAAGTCAATAGACTTTATTTTTAGAGTTGTTTTAGGGTTATGGAAAAATAGAGCAGAAATTTCCCATCTTTCTTCTTCCACTCCCCACCTCCATTCTCGTTATTAACATCTTGTATTAGCATGGTACAATTGGTACAATTAATGCATTATTATTAACTGAAGTCCATAGTTTCCATTAGGGTTTAGTCTTTGTTGTACATTCTATGAGTTTGGACAAATGTATGGAGACATGTATTCACTATTATAGTATCATGAAGAATACCTTCACTCTCTAAGAAATCCCTCCCTCCATCCCCTCTCCAGCCTGTGACAGTCACTGATCTTTCTGGTGCCTGTCCATGCCTTTTTCATTCATGACTCCAGGCTGAAAGCTCAGCCCATTTGGGGAGGGCTGTCTTGGAGATGGAGGGGAAGAAAAAAAGAGCAGGAAGACCCATGTAGGGCTTTAGAGCTTCTGTCTGGAATAGGCCACATCCCCTTACAGCGGGTTGGCATCAGCCTGATGTCAATGGGCAGGGAAGCATGCTCCACCCACAGGAAGTTACAGTAACATTGTGGCAAGTGGGGAGGTGTAATTCTATTGCAGGGAAAAGGGGAGCAAATAATGGAGAATAATAACATAGTGTGCCATAAAGCATCAGCGCCAACCTGGCCACTCAGTTCTCCTCTCATAGCGACTCCTTCCAGCTATAATACATTTCTATCTGCTCCACTCATACCTGCCCGCTTTCCTTATCTCTTGGTCTTTCAGGATTGAGTTTATTATAGAAAGTCTTTCCTGAATAGATTAATATGCTAGTCTGTCCTATATACTGACTGGAGTTGTTTTGCTTTCTTAGCTGAATCCTTTAGACTATTAGAAGAAATAAATAATTGCAGAACATTTTCTTAATATGAGTTTTCTCTTTAATTTTCATTTGACATTGGCCAAGGTCTTCTTAGAAGAAAAATTATCTGCATACGTAAGAGTGATCTTATGGTAGCACCTGATCAAAGATGTGACCACCTACCACTTCCATTGTTTGTGACGGAAAGATGCAATACAGACTGTGAACTAAGGTAAAGGAGCAATAATGTAAGCAATGTATAATGTAATCAGAGTAAAGCAAATTGTTGAGAAGATGTGCAGTGAGTGGCACAGAGTGGGCATGTAGTTAATGTCTATCCTCTGTCCCTGCCATGCTATTATGAAATTTCAGGCTCTCTGTCTTAGGGGGAACTCAGCAGTTGGTTTGATTTTTTGTTCAGTATTTGCTGAATACCAGTATAGAGGCCTGAATATTTGTGTAGGAAATAGGAACAAATTTGTCTGTAAAATATACACAAATAAACTCTAATATAAAAACCCATGGTTTAGGATTTGTAACAATAAATTTTGTAGCATGATTCTGTAATTCTCATATAACCGATAAACCAATGAACTTTTAAAGTTTTTTAAGGATTGGAGAAAGAAGTCAATTTTGTCAGCATTTTGTCCATTAAACATTAATAGAGAGGAAGTTTGCATTACTAACTTAAATTTCTTGTCAATAGGTTTTTTTTTTGTTTTTTTTTTGTGTGTGTGTGTGTGTGTGTGTGTGGTGGTTTTTTTTGTGTGTGTGTGTGTGTATGGTGTGTGTGTGTGTGTGTGTGTGTGTGTGTGTGTGTGTGTGTGTGTTTAGTCTTAGAATGAAGCTAAGAACATCTAGCGGGTGACAATTAACATTGGGATGGCCAGAACCTCCTTAACTCATCAAGAATGAACATTTTTATATGCTTATGATGGTGTTTGAAGTCATGTAGACTTCAAAATCAATAGACTTTATTTTTAGAATTGAAAGCCTAGTGGCAGAACTCCGTGTAAGTTGCATCAGTACATTGCAGCGAAGTGAGGCACAATGACATTTTTGAGATGCTATTGGGGATGGAGATGAACTTTGTGTGTTCTGTGCTTTTTCATACTGGAATGCGACTACTGCCTGATAGGTTGCTGGACTATAATTGGAATAATTTGGCAAAAAATTGAAGATTTTACTTGTGGTGGGGGGGGAATGTTTTCTTTGAAAATGTCTAAAAATAGATCACATGAATTAATAAGAAAATGTGGCATGCTCTACAAAAACCTGTTCACCACCTTTCAAAGGCTTTAGTAGTCCAATCTCAGTATCCCCTGATCACAACTACAGAGGGTTGCTTAGGAAGAACCACCTGATTATGAGTCAAATATATTCAGTTAGAGACTTAGTCATGCAATTATTACTACGAAATAATCAGATAATCTTGATCTAAATCAGTTCTTTTCAAAAGTTTTTGGCAAAGCTTGGGGTTGCAAAGCCACCCCCTTCCCCTTCTTCTCCCCTCCCTCCGAGCCAGGCTCAATAGGTATAGTGCTGGCTCCTATCTCCAGCTTTCACCAGACCAGATACATTTTTATCTAAGTGGAGAGCAAGTTCAGTTTGGGGGGGGGGGGGGGCGGGGAAATAAAGTAATATTTCTAACCAAAAAAGAAAAAAATCAAGTGCTTATACCATTTGAAATACATAACACCTCTAGGACTCATTTTCTCATCTATAAAATGTAAGTTTGGGCTGTATGATCTCTAAGAATATTTTATTTAGAATTCAGTGACATACAAAATATTTTCAGATGACTTTCACACAATTCTCTGAGTCTGACTTTTAAGATGCATCAGTTGTCACACCTCCTGAGTGTATCAGCTTCCTTCCCGCCAGGTGGCACATCATCGGCAGAAGTGAATGTTCATCCCACTGTGGTCAAGGATACAGGTCCTTGGACGTCCACTGCATGAAGTATTCCGTTCACAAAGGACAGACTGTCCCCGTGGATGACCACTACTGCAGTGACCAGCCGAAACCTCCGACCCGAGAGCCCTGCCATGGCGACTGCGTGTTAACAAGGTGGCATTATTCAGAGTGGTCCCAGGTACACAGAGAAAGGATTGGGAAGAGTTTCCTAATTAAACATTTGTTTCTCTAAAGCACATGTGTCAAACACAAGGCCCGCGGGCCAAATCCAGCCCGCCAGGACTTGCAATGTGGCCCGCACCGCGCTGTCATCACTGCACTCCGCTGTCACTTTATGACATTGTCAGTTTATGACTGTTCAGTAAACCATTCGGCCCGCGATTTAGGCTGGATTTTAGATTTTGGCCCCTTCTCTGATTGAGTTCGACACCCCTACAAAGCATACTTGTATTAAGGTCTCCCCTCTCTTCCCATTTGTCTCCCATTTTTTTGTTTGTTTTTCAGTGTTCCAGGAGTTGTGGAGGAGGGGAAAGGTCTCGAGAATCTTACTGCATAAATCACTTTGGCCACCGTCTTGCTGACAGAGAATGCCAAGAGCTTCCTCAAGTGATGACTGAGCATTGCAATGAGTTTCCCTGTCCCAGTTGGGCTACCAGTGAGTGGAGTGAGGTAACATTAAACACACAAGGCTTAGAATTATCATGATATTGTGTAGGAAAGCTTTGCAATATAAGGCTTTATATAATTCAAAACCACTTAATTTTACTTTGGTTCAATTGCAAATAACATGGTTGTTGTCATGGCAATAAAAATTAGCAAGGGGTTTGGTTTGTTCTCAAAATATTTACAGTATCTGGCTAACAGTAACTTGAACTGTTTTTTTTAATCTGTAACCAGTTTCCTAAGAAAGTCCCACTGTCCTCTGTAGCATAAGATACCTACTTATTCTAAGGTTATCTTTGTACCTTTGTTTCTAAGGACAAATGGATGTTGCAGTGGGATTTGGGCAGCAAGTGTTGGTGGCTGGTCTCATCCAGTGAATATCTCTAAAGGAGAGAAGAGAAAAAACGTCCTTAGGAATGGTCTTTCAGCTGGATTTTAATATGCAAATGATTCACTGTGACGTTTTGCAAGTCACTGTATTGATTAATATTGAAAATAAGTAATGGTCAGTGATGTTCTTACAGTGTCCTGTTACATGTGGAAAAGGAACAAAGCGGCGGCAGGTGTGGTGTGAACTGAATGAAGACCATTTGAGTGACGGCTTCTGCAATCCAAGTACCAAACCTGAGTCCCTGAGACCATGTGAGCTTCATACATGTGCTTCCTGGCAAGTCGGGCCCTGGGGTTCTGTGAGTATTTGATAAAGGTTTTTCTAATTTAATCTATCTTTACAGAATAGCACAAACACTGTGGTATATTTATTCTTTTAGTAGATGCAGCTAGATTTGATGGATTTGTTGGAAAAAAAATACCACTGCCACAGTAAATCCTTACCTGCAAAATTTTCTCAGTAGTGCTATTAATTTGTTCTGGTAACTATTTCAGCTTTGGCTTTGAATTTACTTTTAACCAAGATGCCACAAATTTTGTGCTTTTATCAGCTTTGTTTATAAATATTTTCATGTTGTTTCTAACATGTTTGCTGTATTTAGAGCAGGCCTTGTTTGGAAGGTTTGCCAACAAGGAAGCTAAGAATGTGCAGGATGAGGCATGGTCAGGCTGGACAAGGGCGGGTGAGCACTTTATTATCCTGTGGCAGGTTGCCACGGTTGATGGGAAACCTCCCACCTTCCCTTTGACTTAATGTTCTTCCTTCCATATCTCTTAGGAATTGACTCAGCGCGTGTGTTACATGCTAGTGAGTCAGCCCGGACTCCCGGGGAGCCTATGAATGGGTGATGTCCATAGTGGTCTTTGTTTAGCAGTCCTGCTCAGCTCTGTAGATGCCTATCAGTGGCTTCTTTATGGAGTCAACCCACCTGATATTTAGTCTTCCACTTTTTCTGCTGCCTTCCATTCGTCCCCGCATTATTATTTTCCAAAACGACCCTGCCCTCTCATGATGTGCCCAGAGTAGTATAGCTTCTGTTTTGTCATTTTGCCTCTAGTGATTATTCAGGCTTAATTTACTCTAGGGACCCACCTGTGTATCTTTCTGACAATCCAGGATATCCACAGACCTCTGCTCCAACACTGTATTTTGGTTAATCAATTTAGCCTACTAAATGACATGCATGCACCAGCTAGATTTTTGGGGAAAAGTATTTATTTAGTTTACCTAAATTCTATTGACTCTGCCCCCACAATGTTAGGCCTCTATTGATATTTTCACATGATTATATTTTAAAGATACAACAATAACTGCCAATTTAAATGTCAATGTATGTATATAAATTTGAATAAATATATAGAGTAAATTTACTAATATTTAGTCTAGAATCTGGAATCAAAAACTAATGAAAATATCTATTGAAAGTATATTAACTGCATTTATTAAAAATTTAAGTTTCTATAATTTTTAAATAATGGAGGTGTTTGATATCTGCTTCTGTCCTTCAGTGCACGGCCACCTGTGGACATGGGTATCAGATGCGTGCTGTGAAGTGTGTCGATGAGCTGCTCAGTGCCGTGTTGGATGACAGAGTGTGCTATGGAGCTAATCGCCCCAGTGACAGGCAGGTAAAGGACACCTCTTCCTGGATTTCAGAAAAGGAAGATTTATTTATTTATTTATTTTTATTATTTTTTTTAAAGGTAAAGTTTTTTTTTTGTTTTTTTTTTTAATATTTTATTGATTTTTTACAGAGAGGAAGGGAGAGAGATAGAGAGATAGAAACGTCGATGAGAGAGAAACATCGACCAGCTGCCTCTTGCACACCCCCTAACAGGGATGTGCCCGCAACCAATGTACATGCCCCTGACCGGAATCGAACCTGGGACCTTTCAGTCCGCAGACCGACGCTCTACCACTGAGCCAAACCGGCTTCGGCAAAAAGAAAGATTTATGATACAGGAGGATTATTGATGTGTTAAAGTTATTTCCACGTGTGTTTTCCCCACTATATGCCTTATGAACATGTGTGTGCATACTCCTCAGAGAGAATTTATTGTTGTTAGTTTTGCCAACCTTCTAGCTTTAGTAATGCTTTTTAAATTTTTTATCTGCCATTGGATCACTCATTTAATGTATATTTCCATCCTTTGGATTGTAGAAGCAGGTCGATATTATAAATATCATGAACTTTTGAAGTATGTTTAAGGTAGTGTGTGTTCATTCAAAATGTTTCAATCCAGTGATATTTTTGAAGGACTATTTGCTCTTTTCTTTTTCAACCATCAGAACGAAACAACCCAAACTTTAGGATTCAGAATCATACTATCCACTTCAAACCCTTGATGAACTTCATAATTTTTTTGGGGGGAGGGGAGAGGGGACAACTCTTTACATTGTTTGTTTGCAATTGAGTAGGAACTGTACTTTAGTTAAGTATGTGGAAGAAGAAATGAAGCATAGGATTTAAGATACATCAGAGTGGTTAGTTAATTGATGCTTTATAAGATCCATTTTTCTTTTGTACAGGACTGTATCATGACACCTTGCCCAGTTATCCCTAAAATTGGGACCACTTCATTACCAGCTGTTCCCATGGGAAAGACAGCTCAGTGGCGATATGGTTCTTGGACCCCAGTAAGTGAATTTTATTAGGAGGTACAGTATTTCTATTATTGGAGGCTTTTAGACATCACCAAAGTGGTTGCTACAAATTTGCCAAATTAATGTATGCATTCATTCTCAGGTATTTTGATGGTTAGGAGTTTAGAGTTTAGAAATAGTTATTTAATGGCCTAATCATGCTGTGTCTTTCAAGGACTCTGTGTCTCTGGCCAAGAAACTTAGGTTTCCTGGGACTATTTTCTAACCTACAAATATGTCACAGGTTATAAAGAGAAGCAGATGGGACATGAAGCTTTTTATTAGCTTTTATTTAAACTACTGACATTTTCATGTTTTTCAAAACTGAAAGCTTTGCTTTAAGCAGTTGTGGTATATATTTTAAAGCTTTGCATATTCTCTGAATCAATAATAGGTTCATATCTACTTTATTAATTAAGCTTTCCAAGATATATTTAAAATAAATATCTTAGTGTTTTCTTATATAAAATGCTTTTAATATCTCTAATTTGCAAATAACTAATCAGTATTCCAGGAAGTTGATTGAGTGTTTTTTCTCATTACCATAATTGTTTAATTTGTGAAATTTATTATCTAAACTGACTTGGATATTCACTGTCCTGTCATTGACTCAGAAGGGATGGCAGGTGATAGGTGATTTGATTTTTCAAGAAACTTGATGTTTCTGAAATTGGAGCACCAGCTATGTGTATGGGAAGTAGGAGAGGCACTATATAACACCTTGGTATCATTCCATTTTTTAAGTGCTCTGCGTCTTGTGGAAGAGGCAACCAAGCCCGCTATGTAAGCTGCCGCGATGCTCATGACGGAATAGCAGATGAATCATACTGTGCACATTCACCTCGACCTGCTGAAATCTCCATCTGCTTTAGCCCTTGTGGGGAATGGCAAACAGGGGATTGGTCTCCTGTAAGTATTTTTATGAGAAACAAAAGTGAAATGAGCAATTTAAATATAATTAAGAAGTACAAGTGGCAGTTATTAAATAGTGATGGGGAATGTAAATTACAGCATAGGGAATATGGTCAATAATATTGTAATAACTCTCAATGTGCCAGGTGGGTACTAGACTTATGAGAGTGGGGGCAGGGGGGGATAACTTCATATAAATGTCTAACCGCTATGCTATACACCTGGAACTAACATAATATTGAATGTCAACTATAATTGAAAAATAAAAAATTTAATATTGAGTATAATCTTGTAGTTAACTACATTATGAATGCTGTCTAAATTTGTGATCAGTGTTCAGCTACCTGTGGCCATGGAAAAACAAATCGGCAAGTTTTATGCATCAAGTACCATCAGCCAATTAATGAGAATCACTGTGACCCTGAAGTTCGCCCTTCAGCAGAACAAGAATGCCACGTGGCAGCCTGCCAGCCCTCGTACAGCAACTTTCCGAGCTCCTCTGAGCAGCCAAACCATTTTCCAGGCAGGAATTTTCCATTAACTCACAAACCAGAAGATAATGAAAAGTGGGGGGTCCATCCATCAATCAGAGAAAACCAATGGAGAACTGGACCATGGGGATCGGTAAGCCATCTTTACTGGGTTTTATTAATTCTGTAATTTTGTTATATCATCGCCTTTTAACAGATATGTATGTAATGACATCAAGTGCTTTTAATGCTAGGTTTATCTGAAGATCAATAGTTTAAATCTTAAAGGGATTAAGCAAATTTTGATATAAATAACAAATCCCCAGAGTTCTTATTGAATTATACTAATGTGATGTTATGCTTACAGAAGAATGCACTTAAAAACAATCAGATTACAGTCCATTTTAATAAAAGCAAAAAGAAAATCTTTTAAAACTGCAAAGGTTTATGAAAAAAATCAAACCCAGAAATTGGTAGCAGTGCAGCAGGCTGGTGTAAAAATATGATAAACTACAGAAGGTATGATTGTATTTCATATTTTACATGAGATTAATAACACAATATAAAGAAACACACAATATAAAAGTTAAGTAACTTAACGCTAGTTATTCCTTCATATTGAGACCTTAAAAACGTTAATTCCTTTTTACTTAATACTTAGGGAAAAGGTGAATTTCCTGTTGCAAGCTTTTTTAAGATATTGCTTTTTCATGGATTAGATCAGTGTTTCCCAACCTTCTCTCATGATGAGAATCACCTGGTGGAGTTGTTAAAACACAGATTCCTGAATCCCAACTAAGAAGTGCTAAACTAGAATTTTTGAGAACATATAGGTAAAATTGCATACCTAACTTAGTGCTCTGTATATAAAATCTGTCTTAGAGCACTAGTTAAGTATACAATTTTACCTATATGTCCCCAAAAATTCTAGTTTAGCACTTCTTAGTTGGGATTCAGGAATCTGTGTTTTAACAACTCCACCAGGTGATTCTCATCATGAGAGAAGGTTGGGAAACACTGGATTAGATGACTCAGCATTAATACAGATTTATTCTCCCCAAATTAGCATGTAGACTCCATGAAATACCAGTCAAACTTTGACTCCTTGTAGGGGACAGAGATTGTTAAGTTGTTTCTGAAATGTATATGAAAATTAAAAAGTCAAGAATAGTAAAAAACAAACACAAAAACATAGTCACCCTTTCATCAACAAACTCTAATGCAGCCTCTACTAAAACTCAAGTGTTCTGACAGATTTTCTCAATTCAAATTATGATTCCAACAAGGCGAGTTTTTATGTGGGGAGTTTGAATTTGAGTCAAAATCTTATTTTTTTCACCATGTAACTTCATGATGTGGATCTGTAGTTGTGTTGTGTCTTGTCAGTGCTCCAGCAGCTGTGCTGGCGGTGTTCAGCGTCGGGCTGTGGTCTGCCAGGATGAAAACGGACAGAATGCCCATTACTGTGATGCAGCCGCCAAACCCCCCGAGGCAAAGCACTGTGACTCAGGACCCTGTCCACAGTGGAACTATGGGAGCTGGGGAGAAGTAAGTCAAAGCATTTCTTAAACTTGTGGACAGTACGACATCTCTGAACACCAGAAGTTAAGCACTTCCTACTGTTAACTGATGGGTAATCTTACTATACTACACTATGCAGAAATATTTTTATTTTTATTGAGTACTACAACCATGTTCTACTCATAGATATTCTTTCACTAGAGGCCTGGTGCACGAATTTGTGAATCAGTGGTATCCCTTGGCCTGGCCTGTGGGATTGGGACAAAACCTGCTCTCCAACATCCACTGAGGGATTCCGGGTTGCAAGAGGGAGCAGCCCAGTCTGAGAGACCCCATTGAGGCACAATCAGGGCTGGGAAGGGACACAGCCCGGGAGGGACTGCAGGAGGGCTCCAGGGAGTATCTGGCCCTTCTCGCTCAGTCCGGATTAGCCGACCCAGCAGCAAGCTAACCTACCAGTTGGAACATCTGCCCCCTGGTGGTCAGTGCACATCATAGGGACTAGTCGACCAGTCGACTGTCTGCCCTCTGGTGGTCAGTGCATGTCATAGCAAGTAGTTCAGCAGCCTTAGCATATTTTTAGCATACTGGTGGCCTGGTGCATGAAAATACATGCACTGGAAGGGTGGTCCCTCAGCTCAGTCTGCTCCCTCTCACAGTTCAGGAGCCCTCAGGGGTGGAGGCGACCTACTGATCAGGGGAAGACAATGCCCCCATCACACTTCTGCTGCTGCCACTGTTGGCAGTGCAAGCCTCAGCTGGCCCTGGTTACCTAAGTCTCGGGCAGCCCTAGGTGACTGGTCAGCTGCCATCTGAGGCTTGCCTGCGCCTCAGGCTGACCCTAGGTGGCTGGGCAGCCTCCATCCGAGGCTTGCCTGCACCTCAGGCTGGCCCTGGGTGGCTGGGTCATAGTGACTGGTTGAGTAGCGTTAGCATATAATTAGCATATTATGCTTTGACTAGAGGCCTGGTGCATGAAATTTGTGCATGTGTGTGTGCATGTCCCTCAGTCCAGCCTGCACCCTCTCCAATCTGGGACCCCTCGAGGGATGTCCAACTGTCCCTCTCACAATCCAGGACTGCTGTCTCCCAACTGCTCGCCAGCCTGCCTTCCTGATTGCCCCTAACTGCTTCTGCCTACCAGCCTGATTACCCCCTAACGACTCCCCTGCCAACCTGATTGATGCCTAACAGCTCCCCTGCTAGTTTGATTGTTGCCCCTAACTGTCCTCCCCTGCTGGCCTGGTCACCCCTAACTGCCCTCCCATGCCAACCCAGTCACCCCTGACTGCCCTCCCCTGCCAGCCTCATCACCCCTAACTGTTCTCCCCTGCTGGTCTGGTCCCCCCTCACCCTCACAACTGCCCTCCCCTGTAGCCTGGTCACTCCAACTGCCCTCCCCTTCAGGCCTGGTATCTTCCCCCCCCGCGCCCCCCCCCCCCGCCAACTGTTCTCCCCTATAGGCCTGAGTGTCCCTCCCTACCTTCCCCCACCTGCCCTTCTCTGCAGTCCTAGTCACCCCCAACTTCCATCCTCTGCCAGCCTGGTCCCTCCCAACTGCCTCCCCTGCTGGCCATCTTGTGGCAGCCATCTTGTGTCCACATGGGGGGAGTCATCTTTGACCACATGGGGGGTAGCCATATGTATGTTGGAGTGACAATCAATTTGCATATTATTCTTTTATTAGATAGGATTGGTTGAACAGATGACTGGACAGAGCATATTAGGCTTTTATTATATAGGATAAGAATTTTTAACCTATTGATACATTTCCTGCCAGACTTCTGTTTTATAGTGATCTAGAAATAGGGTTATATTACCCATGCTGCTTTCCCGCCTGCTGTCTTTATGTAATATATACTGAATACCTTTCCATGTTTATAAATTTAGATCTGCCTTATTAGCTTTCATAGCTACAGAGTAATCATATCCAATAAAGAGGTAATATGCAAATTGACCTCACACTGTCACAAAAATGGCAGTGTCCCTAGCTACAAGATGGCGGCACCCAGTCCCCTCAGCCTCTCTGGAAACTCCCAGTCCTTTCAATCTAGCCTGGGGGGTGGCAGATACACAGTGTGGCCAGAACCACCCTCAGCCCCCCAGCTGCCCAGAGCTGGCCTGAAGCATAGGCAAGCCTCGGATGGCAGCTGGCCAGCTGCTCAGGGCTGCCCAAGGCTCGGGTAACCAGGGCCAGCAGAAGCTTGCGTTGCTGGCAGTGGCAGCAGCAGAGATGTAATGGGGGCATCACCCTGCCCTGATCATCAGGTTGCCTCCCATCCCTGAGGATTACTGGGCTGTGAGAGGGGGAAGACCAGGCTGAGGGACCCCCCTCTAGTGCATGAATTTTCATGCACCGGGCCTCTAGTCTATTGATAAGACATTGTACATTATGTAGTTAAAACTTATTAAGTAAATCAGTTTTGCCAGGTCTTTAACTTATCAAGAATCTGTATTATAGATGCTTCATATTTTATTGAATTATCTCATGGTACTAATTTTCAAAATTCTATTTTTTTTAAAATTATGAAAACAAAAGTTTGACTTACTTTTTGCCCAAGAAGAAATGTTGACAATTATGAAGAAAGGATAAATTTTAAATTGTAGCATTACTAATTATGTATTAAACATTGAATAAAGCAATATAATATTCTCTTTAAAGCCTCATAGTTTTGAATTTTCTTCTTATTTTTAGTGTACACAAACGTGTGGAGGAGGAATAAAATCAAGATTTGTAATATGTCAATTTCCCAACGGCCAAGTGTCACAGGAGCAAAACTGTGAAATCTTGAACAAGCCACCTAGTGTGGCACAATGTCATGTGCATGCTTGCCCTGATGATGTCTCATGGCATAGGGGACCATGGAAATCGGTACGATAGTATTCTTATTCTTAACCTTTTTGTTTTGTTTCACTGTGTCTCTTTTATTTTCACTTCCTTTTTTTTTATGAATTGTGATGCACACTATGTCTTCTCATTATTTTTTAAGGAGACCATTAGTCATCTTGGGCTTGTGTTATTAAATATGATAGTTTGGAAGAACAATCCATTCAAGTACTGTAATATGTATATATATATATATACATATATATATATATATATATATATATATATATATATAATAGTTTTATATGTATTTATTTTTTTACAATGAATTTTGAACCATAGTCCTATTCTAATTGAAATATTTTACTCTGGTACATCTTTCGCTTGCCCTCTAATCAGAAATATGTATTATTTACATTTGTATCTAATGTTAATGTTGTGCTTGTAACCATGGCAAATTAAGGCGGTGTGCTGTTTGAGTGCATAACTGTATGTGGCTTTCTTTTGTCTGTCGATGTCTAGTTACTGATCCAAAAGCAAATAATGTTCTTTAAAACCTTTTTTTTTTCATCATTGTTAAACTTAGTATTTTGCTTTGAAATGTGAAAATGTTATATAAAAGTAAAGATAGAGAATTTTACATTGCTAAAGTAAATTAATTGTTTACAGTTTGTTGCATACATCATGGAAAAGTATGATTTTTATAGTAATTTATATGAAAATTCATTTCTTCCACTGTGTGGAGTTACTGTGTTTTGAGGATGTTTTAAATTTTTTTGTTTATTTTTTGGAGCCATAGACAAAATTCATAAATATTGTTTGTGAATGGTTTATTTTTTTTCTTGTATTTTTAAATATTTAGGCTTTGAAGAATAATTAATATATTATATATATATTTTGAAATTAGCATTTTGGTCACTTTTGATATTTTAAATCATGAATAACCAAGTACACTTCTTTCAGGTGAAAACTGATTTGAATCTATAATCTATTTATAATTAATTTTATACAACTAAACAGTTCTGCATTTGAAACACAATTATAACTCTGGTTTTATAACCAATTTTGATGTGTACAGTTGTTTTTCTTTGTCCAAGTCAAAGCATTACAGTGATAAGTAAACCCATGTTTCCACTTAGGCTATTAGAAAAGGACTAGTAGGTCATGTTCTAATTTAGGCAGAAATTCATCTTTACAATCAAAATGTGGCTGATGATATAAAACAGCAGAAGATTTTAACTTCATGGGAGGATCTTAAAGTTAAGTTGTGCATCAGAGTACCATCATTTTGTGGGAATTAACAAAAGACATATTTTTCCATAGAAAGCATCTACATGTGTACTTCATATAAAGTTTACTGACCATCTACTATACTCTAGGCTACAGAGATAGTAAAGATGTTTCTTACTCCTGTGGAGTTTACAATCTAGTTGGAGAGATTTAAAATACTATAGAAACAACACAAAAAGGTATCATTTTTTTTGTTTTGTTAGCCATCTTAGATTGAAAATTCACTTTCTCTTTTCTAGATCTCTATATTTTCTTTTCTTTTTTTAAAAAAAAATATATTTTTTTAAAAATATATTTTATTGATTTTTCAGAGAGGAAGAGAGAGGGATAGAGAGCTAGAAATGTCAATGAGAGAGAAACATTGACCAGCTGCCTCTTGCACACCCCCCACAGAGGATGTGCCCGCAACCAATGTACATGCCCTTGCCAGGAATTGAACCTGGGACCTTTCAGTCCGCAGACCGATGCTCTATCCACTGAGCCAAACCAGCTTCGGCTAGATCTCTATATTTTCTTTCATCTTATTGGTTTTAGTTTGCAAGTGTAGGTCTTAATAAGGCTATGGATTGCCCTCTTGGAATTTTACCCCAATTAGGAAAACGGACTCCTAACCACTAATTAGACATTGAATCGTAATGGCATTTGTTTCCGAGCACAAGATTTTATTTTCCCTTCTCATTCATGGCTTCATTAATTCTCAGAGCATTAAACATTTACGTAATTTCTTCCGCTTTGGGCTAGTTATTGAAGTAACTAAAATTCCGTGTTTTTGAGTCTGATTTTCTACTTAAAGGGTCAGCAAACTACAGCCAATGGATTAAATCTGGCCTATAGCATCTTTCGTGAATAAGTTTTATTGGAACACAGTGAAGCACATTTGTATGTGTTATCTATGGCTGTTTTTGCACTATAAAGCAGAGATGATTAGTTGCAATAGAGACTGAATGGCCCTCAAAGCTGAAATATTTACTATTTGTCCCTTTCTGGGGAACGTATGCTGACTTCTCTTTTATTTAATAAACTTTAAATTGCTTTTAAAATTTAACATAAAATGTAATTATAGTTATAGAATATTAGAATTACAAATGTTCATTTAGAGTCAGTTTTAGTTTTTTTTAACACTTTGTTTCATTTTCACAACAATTTAAGATCTATCAAACTACTCTATATATTCACTGTGGTATTCACAGAAATTTTTTTCAGCTTTATGACATATAATTGGTCTATATCATCACGTAAGTTTAATGTGAACAGTGTCACAAATTTACATATTATGTTGGAATATATTATATTCCAATATATTTATTTGTATCATGCTTGTTTTTGTATGTAAATGATATAAGGGAAAAACCTTGGATGTTCACTAAAGTCCTGTGCATAGATGATTTCTTCAATCTCACAAAAATAAATGAACAAGGAAACAATAATAGCCAAAATTATAAATAGTAAGACAGAATTACATAATTCATTGCCTACTGCAAATCTATTCCAAATGGAGTTCATTGAATAATTCAGTCTTTGCACTAATGAAGAAATGTAATCTTTATTTTTCTGATAAATTGAAGGTGAATTTTAAAAATCACAAATGTTTCTATCAGAATTTTTATAAAATTATTTATTTACCTTTATAAGTATAAAGTGTGTGTGTATATATACATATATATATATGTATGTATATATATACACACACATATATATATATCATTAGAGTTCCTGGATTCCTTTTATTATATGAAGAATTTCACTCCTTAAATTAGCCTTTTATATTAAAAGGGTTTAAGGGATCTGAAGTTTTGTTAAAGTTAGATATAACTTTTACCTCTTTCAGTATTGCTACATATTAGCCAAACTTCAAAATACCTCTTATTAACATACCAGTTTAATATTCTTTCATGGATAATTTTAATTTCAACAGGTCCTGTTCACTACATTAGAAAATTAAGAATGTGTGTGTATACGTATGTGTATACATATACATATATATCAATGTCATGAAATTTCAGAAACACTTTTCATTTTAAAGCAAAATTAAAAATATGAAATGCTAAATCATTAAAATGTAACTAAGAAAAAAGTTGTTACTGTTCATTTAAATTTTCTCCATGTTGTGGGAAATCTTGTAATAACTTACAACTATGATTAAAGAAAGGAATAAATAAGTCTTAACCTATGTCTGTTAATTTAATGATTATTTTTTTGTGATTAGTCAATGTAAAATGATTGTATTGTAACCCTTGTTATTAATAACATGTGTTGTGGCTTTGTGCTTTGCCTAATTCATATGTATATGTTGAATTTTTACTCCGTGGATTAATACCTAAAATGTTTTAAGTTGCTGAACAAATCGTTTATTGTAATGATTGCCTCTTTTCTTTTGGTGCTATATTTTCCTTAAATAACAACTTTTTCATTTCTATAATTAAACATTTAATTGTTTGAATAGTACATGTTTTTATAATTTTACTTAGTATATGTATAAGCTGCTGCTATTTTTCAGATAATTTTTTAGAAACTAACATTGATATTAAAAATATGATTTATTTAGTTATCAATTTTTAATTACTAGAAATTTTATAATTTCCTTTTATATGTTATAAACAATAAAAATTTATGATACAAAGTTAGTACATTAAAAATAAATGTGCTTATGGTCAAGGTAGTCTTTAAAAGGTAAGTGAAGTTTTATTTTCCTCTTCCATATATATATATATATATATATATATATATATATATATTACACATAACATAATCAAACTGTTGCAACTAATGTTCTTTAAATAAATTTATATTGACCTCTGTATTTTCCCACTAAGTCTCATTTAAGTGATTCATTTCCCTACATGTTTTTATTCGCTACATAGAATTAAATCATATTTGGTAAGACAAATAATGAGTACTTCAGTGTGTTCTGGGATTGGTGATGACCTAGAAGAAGTAAAGAGAGTATTCTTTTCCATTAAAGATTGTTTTTTACACACAAAAATAAGAAAATTGTTTTTATAAAATGAAATCTCAATACTAGAATTCTCTTGATTCTGGCACTTTTTCTCAAAGTGTGTTTTTTTTGTTTGTTTGTTTTTTAGGAATAGACTTCTGCAACATTTTGTAATATATATATTACAAAATGTTGCAGAAGTCTATTCTTTAAAAATCTCTATATAAAATATAGTGTGTATACTAAATATATATATACAGAATGCAACAAAAGTACTTCCAGAAGTGAGTAGTGGTAGCAGCACACACCCAGTAAATCTGCAGTTTGTTGATTTTAACAGCTTTGTGTAACAAAAGAACATTGAGGGACTGGAAAGAAGGGTTAGGCTGCTTGAGTCAACTGCTGTTATGTAATTGACTGACCTTTATATATTTTTATAATATATTTATACATTGCAAATATATTTAATATGTAAGTATATTTTTGTGATTTGTAGAATATATGCAAATATGGATTTAAAAATATAAGGTGAATATATAATATTAAACATAATTTTTACTTTATGAGTAACACTTTTCTCTCACTGAAGTCTTGTTATAATTATCTCATTTTTAAGAAAATGATAGAATGTTTTATTAATTTTGAAAATCTTTTATCAACACTATTATAGCAGTTCAAAAATCTGATTGTTTTAATATGTGATATCAGTAGCTTCCATAGCTGAAAAATTACCTTGCAAAAATACATATTTTCATAAAGCCAAGTTTATCACTAATGCACCTTTCATATATTAATAAGTGATTTTAAGTCCAGTATACTAATTATTCAAAACATTTGTTGAAATTCGTCTCACAAATTTTCTTTTCTTTTTTTTTTAAAATATATATTTTATTGATTTTTCACAGAGAGGAAGAGAGAGGGATAGAGAGTTAGAAACATCAATGAGAGCGAATCATCGATCAGCTGCCTCTTGCATACACCCTACTGGGGATGTGCCCGCAACCAAGGTTGACCAGAATCGAACCTGAGACCTTTCAGTCTGCAGGCCAACGCTCTATCCACTAAGCCAAACCGGTTTCGGCTCGTCACAAATTTTCAAGTTTCCTTGATGTCATGTTTAGTTCTTTAAGTACTGGAAAGAGTAATATTTTCATATTTTAACAAATGGCATTCATGTTTAATACAACTTTGAAAGATTTGGAAGCTATTTAAACAGATGAGAAAATTATCCTTCAACGTTTTAAATATATGCATTTCTGAGAGTTTTTATAGTTGGCATGCTGTTAATGATAACATCACATAATACTAGAATTTAGTAAACTTTTCCAAAAGCAGAGGCTTTCTCATTCACTCTTAAATATCTCCTTTACCTTAAAGGATACAAGATGGGTCTTTTAAAAAATTATCTATTGAATATCACATTTTTGTCACTATCATAGGAAAAAATTAGCAAATATGGATCAAGCTTCTTTTGTAGTGAAAAAATGAGAAAAGTCATGATAATTATGAGGTCAGTCAAGTTTGTGTTTAAAGAAGAGTGAAAAACTTGGACAACGAGCCGAGTTCATTGGAGAGCATTGGATTACAAACTGCAGGTTCAGGCCCATTTGATGGAACGTAACTTGATTTTATGTATCAGTCTCATGTAAGAGGATGTAATTTTGCTTTCACCAAGAGAAATGTAAACTTTCATTTACCAAAAGAATTTGAAGATATTCTTAAGATAGCTGAAATGTTAACTATGAAGTTTATCCTAGATCTTGTAGTTGAGTGAGTTGTGGGGTTACAATGCCTAGGCTTGAGTCAACTGCTATTATGTAACTGAGTGACCTTTAACAAATTACTTAACATTTCTTAGAGTTCATTTTCATAGGCTAGAAATAGTAGCTACATAAAGAAGCCATTTTATTAGGGTTAAATGGAGCAATAGGTAAAGTGATTGGCATGGAGTGTGCTGCATATAGGCTCAATATATGTTGCTTGGTCATTATCACTTTCCGAATAATAAGTAGATATTTCCTAGGAATTCGCCCAGGAGCTAAGAATCCAAATACAGTAGATAAAGCTAATAACACGAGAGCCACTGAAGCAAGTTAGGTTCTAGTATGAGAGAAATCAGTTTGAACTGGAGTGTGTTTTTTAAGAAAAAATTTATGGAAACAAGATATCCAGCAGAAGTCATAAAGGTACAGTTTAACAAATTTCGCAAAATGAACACATGTGTAGCTTGCACCCAAACGGAAAATCGTGGCCCCAGAAATTCACCCAAATATCCCCTTAAAGTCACCCAAAAGGTAACCCCTATTCTGACACCAAATATCATAGGTAAGTTGCCTGCCTTTGAACTTTATCTAAATGGGACTTAATTTGCTTGTGAGAGTAGTAATGTTAGATTTGTGAGATTCATTCATGTGTGCAATTTTAGCTTTTCATTGGAACCTGGTACTTATTGTATAGATTGAATGAATATGATTTGTATGAATATTTATTTTTCACTTGACAAGCAGTAGGGATTATTTTTAATTTGGGACTTACAAATAATGCTGTTGGGAATGTCTTTTGGTGAACATGCATATGTAGATCTATTGGATCTGTAGCCAGCAGTTGAATTGCAGGATCTTAATGTATGCATATGTCCAGGTATAGTAAATTGTATCAGACAAATTAAAGTCCTACATCTGTATTGAATTTTATTGAATTTTCTGCTATTTCTTATTGACTTGTAAAGTTAAATTTTTGCTCAGAGTATAAGTCTCTAGTGGGATATATGTATTGAAGAATCAGTCTTCTACTGTCATTCAGTCTCAGCCATAGCTCCTAAGAAATAGCAATAGTAAAGGAATTTCCACTTCTTGCCATTAAGTAGGTAGATGAGTGATTCAGAGAAAATGAAAATAAATAAATATGAGGGAAAGTGTGGCTCATGGCTTGTGTCCATAGTGAATGTTTATTTTTAATGACATAAAATTTTTTTGAAGAGTTACAACTTCCTACTTTGCCATTTTAAGAGAAGAACAATTAGCTAATTTCTTTTCCAATTATTTTTTAAAATCCCAATTTATAATTTCATTAGTTTCTATTTTAATTCATTCAGGAGATATTGATATAGCAGTTTCTGTGTATTAGTGATATTTGCTAGATGTGGAGAGTAAATCAGGACATAAACTTCACCGTACAGCAGGTAAAAAAATGTTTTTAAAGATATATTAAAACATGACAATCAAATTATTTTTGTAACTAATACTCCACTTATTTAATCTTTGTTGTTGAAAGTATTATATATGCCCTAGTTTTCCCCCCTTGACCTTTTCTAACTGCCCCTACCCCAGGCCTTCACCATCCTATTGTTTGTGTCATATATGCATACAAGTTCTTTGGTTGATCTCTTCCTACCTACCTACCTTCTTTTAATGAAATATTTATTAATGGCAAGAAGTACTACTCTAAACTAACAACATAATTAAAAATACTGTATCAAACAGAATTCTGTGAAGGAAAACTTGGATGCAATAATTAAAATTGTCAGCAGGCCTCCTGGGGGCTCCTGGGCTGCCAGAGGGATGTCAGACTGCTAGCTTAAGCCCAATCCCCTCAGGATGCAGGCCTAAGCCGGTAAGTGGACATCCCCTAAGGCACATGTGTCAAACACAAGGCCCGCGGGCCAAATCCAGCCCGCCAGGCCTTGCAATGTGGCCCGCACCGCGCTGTCATCACTGCACTCCGCTGTCAGTTTATGACATTGTCAGTTTATGACTGTTCAGTAAACCATTCAGCCCACGATTTAGGCTGGATTTTAGATTTTGGCCCCTTCTCTGATTGAGTTCAACACCCCTACGGCCTAAGGGATCCTGGACTGCCAGAGGATGCAGGCTGAACTGAGGGACCCTCACCCCTGAGTGCACAAATTTTGTGCACCAGGCCTCTAGTAATATATAAATGATAATGTGTACTCTGTGAGAACATGTTATTTTTAAGAGACTGAAAGAATAAGAGGAAATTTATATTGCCACACCAATAAAAACTGACTCTGTTCTGCCACCAGATAGAGTTCACATTCTTCCGTCTGAGGGGAGGGAAACTTCTTTACTGTTTGTTCGTGGGTCTTATGAGAATTTTCACATCTAGAAATAGGGAAGATAATCAGGCACAGTACTTCCCTCACTCGGGGACATTTCTTCAGAATCAGGAAAGAAGCTCAAAAATAGTAGTCCATAGGGTAGGGGTGTCGAACTCAATCAGAGAAGGGGCCAAAATCTAAAATCCAGCCTAAATCGCGGGCCGAATGGTTTACTGAACAGTCATAAACTGACAATGTCATAAACTGACAGCGGAGTGCAGTGATGACAGCGCGGTGCGGGCCACATTGCAAGGCCTGGCAGGCTGGATTTGGCCCGCGGGCCTTGTGTTTGACACATGTGCCATAGGGGATCCAGAGTCCATGTCAGCATTTCTCTGCTAAGCTTGGCAATATCTCAATCTTAGATGAAACCAGGAGAAGGCCCTTCTTATCTCTACAGGGCGCCACATAGAATTAGAACAACAGCAAAAACTATGAAGAGAGATCTATTACACAAAGCTCTCTGTTCTGTACTACCTTTCTGTAGAACTAAAGATCATTCAGCTCTACCTCATTCAGATAAAACAGATTGCATATTTAAAATAGCTTTATATGTATACTAGTGGCCTGGTGCATGAAATTTGTGCATGGAGGGGTGTACCTCAGCCTGGCCTGCACCCTCTCCAATCTGGAACCCCTCAAAGGATTTTCTACTGCAGGTTTGCAGGGATCAGGCCTAAAATAGCAGTCATAATCCCTCTCACAATTCAGGACTGCTGGCTCCAGCTACTCACCTGTCTGCCTGCCTGCCTGCCTGATTGCCCCTAACCACTCTGCCTGCCAAACTGCTAGCCTGATCATCCCAAACTGACCCCTCTGCTGGCCTGTTCGCTCCAACTGTCCCCCTGCTGGCCTGCTCACTCCAAACTGCCCCCCACACTGTCCTGATCACCTCCAACTGACCCCACTGATGGCCTGCTCACCCCCAACTAGCCCCCCTGCAGGTCTGCTAACCCTCAATGGCCCCTGCCATCCCATCCTGGCCTGATCAACCCCCCCCCCCCCCCCCCATGACCCAAGGTCCCGGCCCTTCTTTTTTTCTTTTTTTTTTCTTTCTTTTCTTTTCTTTTTTTTTTTTTTAAATATATTTTATTGATTTTTTATGGAGAGGAAGGGAGAGATTTAGATAGTTTGAAACATCAGTGAGAGAGGGTCTTCGATCAGCTGCCTCCTGCACACCCCCCTACTGGGAATTTGCCCGCAACCAAGGTACATGCCCTTGACCGGAATCGAACCCAGGACCCTTCAGTCCCCAAGCCGGTGCTCTATCCATTGAGCCAAACTGGTTTTGGCTTTTCTTTTTTTTTCAGTGCCTCCTTGAGCAGAGGCCAGGGCAGGCTGGAAGCAAGTATCTAGGAAGCAAGTATTATTTGTCTTTTAAAATTGAAACTTTGTAGCCTTGAGTGGAGGCCAGGGCTGGCCAGGCAGCTTGGCTTCCTCCATCGCCAGGGGCAACCCAAGCCTCTTGCTTGCTCCAGCTCTGTGCCCACCACCTTTTTTGGGGGGATTTATTTTTCTTCTATAAATGAAACTTTGTAGCTTTGAGCGGAGGCCAAGGCCAGCCAAGGCAGGCGGGAAGCTTGCCTTCCTCCATTGCCAGGGAAACCCAAGCCTCCCACTTGCTGCATCTCCATGGCTGGCTGCTATCTTGATTGGGTTAATTTGTGTATTCACTCCTGATTGGCTGGGGGGCATGGCTTGGCATAGCAGAGTGTTGCTTAATTTGCATGTTTCTCTTCTATTAATGTAGGGGTGTGTGTGTGTGTGTGTGTGTGTGTGTGTGTGTGTATATATATATATATATATATATATATATATATATATGAAATCCTCACCCAAGGATATAGAAAGAGAGGAAGAAAGGGTCCAGGACAGTGAAAGAAAGAGATAGAGAGGAACATCAATTAGAGAGAGAAGCATCAAAACATCAATTGGGCCTTCTATATGTGCTCAACCAGGGATCAAACCCACAACCTAGGTATGTGTCCTGGCTGGGAATTGAACTGGCAACCTTTCAGTTTATAGGACAACACTCAACCAACTGAGTCACTGGCCAGGCTATTCATATATATTTTTTTCTACATGGCATTCATTCATTCTTTCATTTGTAAACATTTATAGATACGGTTTTTGCCTTTATTGAGTTTAGAATTCTCACTTATAATTCAA
The DNA here is from genome assembly GCF_964339955.1 of Pipistrellus hanaki. NCBI lineage: Eukaryota > Metazoa > Chordata > Mammalia > Chiroptera > Vespertilionidae > Pipistrellus > Pipistrellus hanaki. Next base: position 148,744,744 of record NC_140505.1, read on the forward strand.
TTCACCAACTGTAGTATTTGGGCATATAAAGGTAGAAAGTCTAGCTATTTTTGATGATATGTAATTTATACATGAAACATCCTAATATCCTAATTTTTATTGTGTTAGTAGGTATTCTATTTATTTAGATATGGCAAAGTAGACTATTAAAAATATGGTCTATATTGAGGAGTGCTTTAGAAATTTTTTTTGTGTGTGTTTTATGGAGTTAAAAATTATCTCTAAGTTTTTCTGTCAAACTATGAAGATTTTTTATGGTTACTTTTAAATTCAAAATATGGAGAAAACCATGTTATGAATGATACTCATAGATTGGGGAAATGTTTTCTTATATTTTTGTTGATTCTTAGGAAGACTAAAGAATTTTTTTTAAAGGGAAATTGATTGGAAAGATTTTAGCTTGTGGTTAAAACAAAAAGCAACTTCCTCTGTGGAAATACCTTTTATCAGAAACTAAAATTTAAAAGTCTGGGAGTAACTTTAGGATTTCATTTAAGTACCTGATATCTCAATAAAAGAAGCAATATAAAATGATCAGATTTATTTGATAATTTTTAAGAACTAAAGGATGACATGTTCTCCTACCAAATAAAGCCCAATAATTCAGATACACAGAAATCTGCATTTTCTCATTTGAATAAACAATATGATATTTCTTCTACAAAAGAATATATTATTTCAACAAGTTTTCTGACTGAAATACTACAGTTTTTAATTTTTTAAAGTTACAGTTTACATTAAATATTATTTTGTATTAGTTCCAGGTATACAGTATAATAGACAATCAAATACTTTACAAAATGTTACCCCTCAATATTTCCAGTACCCACCTGGCTCAAACACAGCTATTACAACATTTTTTACTCTATTTTCTATGCTGTACTTGACATCCCCATGACTATTTTGTAACTACCAATCTGTACTTCAACCCTTTACCATTTTCACCCAGTCCCACAACACCCTCCTGGCAACAATCAATTTGTTCTCTGAATTTATTGGTCTGTTTTGTTTTTTAATATTGTTCTTTAGATTCAACATATAAGTGAAATTATATAGTAGTTGCCTTTCTCTGTCTGACTTATTTCGCTTAGCAAAATGCTCTCTTGGGACATATATGCTGTCACAAATGTTAAGATTCCATTCTTTTTTATGGCTGATTAATATTCCATTGTATATATGTACCACTTCTTCTTTATCCACTCATCTACTAATAGGCACTTGGGTTTCTTCTATATAAAGGTGCATATATTTTTTTGAAGTAATATTTTAGGTTTCTTCAGATATGTACCCAGAAGTGGGATCGCTGGGTCATAAGGCAATTCTATTTTTAATTTTTTGAGGTAACTCTATACTGCTTTCCACAGTGGCTGCACCAATCTACAGTCCCATAAACAGTCAAGGGTTCACTTATTTCCACATCCTTGCCAACACTTGTTGTTTGTTGGCTTATTGATTGTAGCCATTCTTCAGGTGTGAAGTGCTATCTCTTTATAGTTTTAATTTGCATTTCTCTGATGATTAGTGACTTGAGCATCTTTTCATATGTCTGTTAGCCACCTACATATCTTCTTTGAAGAAGTGTCTATTCAGATCCTTTGCCCATTTTTTAAATTGTGTGTGTGCGTGTGTGTGTGTGTGTGTGCGTGTGTTGAATTGTATAAGTTCTTTCTAAGTTTTGGAAATTAACCTCATATCAGGTGTAACATTGGCAAATATGTTCTTCTATTCAGTAGTTGTCCTTTCATTTTGATGATGGTTTTCTTTGCTATGCAAAGACTCTTAGTTTTCTTTAGTTTATTTAGACTATTTTTTTCTTTAGTTTTCCTTGCTCGAAGAGATATATCAGAAAAAATAATACTAAGAAAAATGATTGAGATTTTACTGCCTTTGTTTCCTTCTAGGAGTTTTATAATTTTGAGACTTAGTTTTAAGTCTTTAATCCATTTTGAGTTTATTCTGTGTATGGTGTGACAAGGTGACCTACTTTCATTTTTTTGCATCTATTAGTCTAATTTGTCCAAAACCATATATTGAATAGACTCTCTATATAATTGTATTTTCCTGCCTTCTCTGTCAATATAATCGATAATTTAAGAAAACTGGGTGACAACTAAAAAATGAGATTTGATGCAGTTTGATTATTTTGGGTGCAGTGTTCATAATAAGGATATAAATACCATTTATAGCTATGTTCTTTCCAGTTAGACCATGTTTTTCCATGTTTTTACTAATGAATGAAACTCAAGATGCCACATTTTGAGAGGGTCATGACTAAGAAATTGTGATAGTTAAAGAGTTGAACTATAGATAAATTTAACCAGTAAAACAAAAAGAGAAAAACAACTGTTTTTAAATATTAGCCCTGTGAAATTGGATGTAGTCTTACTTCAAGGTGCAGAATAATAATTACAGGTGAATATTTCATATATGTATATCAGTTTCAGTTCAAAATGAAGAACAATAATCATATAGTTTTTCTAAAAAGAAATAGCCACTTCTTTTCCCTGTATCTTAAAAAAACAAAAAGGTACAACCCTAGCCGATTTGGCTCAGTGGATAGAGCGTCGGCCTGTAGACTGAGGGGTCTCAGATTCAATTCCGGTCAAGGGCACATACCCGGTTGTGGGCTCAATCCCCAATGTGGGGCTTGCTGAAGGCAGCCCAATCAATGATTCTTTCTCATCATTGATATTTCTATCTCTCTCTCCCCCTCTCCCTTCCTCTCTAAAATCAATAAAAATATATTTTAAAAAGTTGCATTTTCCATTTGTGCAAATCTCAAAATGGGTTTAGTAAACCCTCACATTTAATTAATAATTTTGATGATTATAGATTGAAAAATTTCTTCAGAATATCTAAGGCATTACCTTACCCTCTAGCAAACTCAGCTATTATGAAGTCTGGTAATCTAATTTCAGTCTGTTGTATGTACCTTTTATCTATATCTGAGCTTTTGGTTACTTCTCTTAATTCCTAGTGTTCTGATATTTCATCATGAAGTAACTTAATGTTTTCAAATTTAGTTTGCCAGGTATTCTGTAGGTCCCTCTATTAAGGAGATGTGTTGAGAAATTGGTTGTATTATTTCTTAGATAATTTCTATGCAAACATTTTCCTTTTTTATTGTTTAAAATATTACATATAGTAGTACATATATCTCCTTTTTCCCCCCATTGACCTTCCTCCAGCCTCCCCTACCCCATGGCGCATGCCCTAATCCCACTCTCCCAGTGTCTTGTGTCCATTGGTTGTGCTTATATGCATGCATACAAGTCCTTCAGTTGATCTCTTTCTCCCCATCCCCAGCCTTCCCACTGTAATTTGACAGTGTGTTCGATGCTTTACTGACTCTGTATCTATCTTTTTATTTATCTGGTTATAATGCTCTTTATTTTCCATAAATGAGTGAAATCATGCAGTATTTTTCTTTCATTGCCTGGCTTATTTCACTTAGCATAATGCTATCCAGTTCCATCCATGCTGATGCAAATGGTAGGAATTCCTTCTTTTTTTTATAGCAGCGTAGTATTCCATTGTGTAGATGTACCATAGATTTCTAATCCATTTATCTGCTGGTGGGCATTTAGGCTGTTTCAAAATTTTAGCTATGGTGAATTGTGCTGCTATGAACATAGGGGTGCATATATCCTTTCTGTTTGGTGTTTATAGTTTCTTGGGATATATTCCTAGAAGTGTGATCATTGGGTCAAATGGGAGTTCCATTTTTAGTTTTTTGAGGAAACTCCATACTGTTCTCCACAGTGGCTGCACCAGTCTGCATTCCCACCAGCAGTGCACGAGGGTTCCTTTTTCTCTGCATCCTCACTAGCAGTTGTTTGTTGATTTGTTGATGATTACCATTCTGACAGGTGGGAGATGGTACTGTATTGTCCTTTTGATTTGCATCTCTCGGATAATTAGTGACTTTGAGCATGTTTTCATGTGTCTCTTGGCCTTCCTTCTGTCTTCTTTAGAAATTTTCTGTTTAGGTTCCTTGCCCATTTTTTAATTGGCTCATTTATCTTCCTTAAGTTGTATCAGTCATCTGTAAATGTTGGAAATTAAACCTTTATCAGTGATAACATTTGCAAATATGTACTCCTATACAGTGGGATTTCTTGTTGTTTTGTTGATGGTTTCTTTTGCTGAGCAAGAGCTTTTTATTTTGCTGTAGTTCCATTTGTTTATTTTCTCTTTAGTTTCCATTGCCCTAGGAGCAGTATCAATGAAGAAATTGCTTAGACATATGTCTGAGATTTCTCTGCCTATGGATTCCTCTAGTATTTGTATGGTTTTATAAATTTTAAGTCCTTTATCCATTTTGAGTTTATTTTTGTGTATGGTGTAAATTGGTGGTCTAGTTTCATTTTTTTTTTTGCATTTATCTGTCCAATTTTCCCAACACCATTTATTGAAGAGATGTCATTGTATGTTCCTGCCTCCTTTGTCAAATATTAATTGAGCTGCTTGCAAATGTTTTCATTGTTCTTTTTTGAACTCTTTCTAGTTAATTATTAGTATTATTGGATTGATTCTCTAATTTTCTTGTTTTCATTTCCGCATTTTAATATCCCTGTCATTTTGCTTTTACTTAATGGTAAATGTCAGTGCCTAAACCAATTACTGAATTATTATTTTAGTTAAAATATTTTTAACTATCAAAATATTTTCTTATATTCCGATTGTTTTTGCTTGTTTGTTTTTTGGGGTGGGGGTGTGTGTCACAGTATTGCATTCTTGTTTTATCCAAACAACATGTACTCTCTGTCTCATTAATTACAGTTTCATTCTATTTTGAGGGGAAATTCTCTCATTTGCCTTTTTATCTCCAACACCCTTTCTTTAGGTTTTCTAGTGGTTTTCTAGTTTTCCTACTAACGCTTTTCTTCAAAAGTTGATGAACCTCTGCAGCTTATTCTTGTTTAACAGTAAAACACTAGGGAATTCATTGAAAGCTCTGCAATTGCAATAGAGTTCAGTGACTGATTATTTCCCAGGCAAATCAATATTTTAAGTTCTTTTTTTTTTCTTGGAGACCCAATTTGTCAGAGAAGAACCCCTAGTCCCCTGTTTGTGAGGAAGGGTAGTACAGGCAGAGAGAAGATGGGTCGAGATTCAGTGTGAGAAATTCCCTTCTTTTTACCCCAGCATCCCCAACACAAGCCCAGGCAGGTTAAGTCCTCCAGGAAAGTCCTCTATCTGGCTGCAGAGTAGAGGAGTCGCAGCACTACTTGGTGCTGAGTCTGTCTGGGAGGTTTGGGTACAAGTTGGCCTTGCTTCACATTGACCTCTATTCTTGTTATCCTCTCTGCTGCTTCTGAGGTTACTGAAACCTATTTTATTTACTTTGACTTCGTGGGTTGAAAACAATTGAGGAGAAGAAATGAATATGTATGGTTAATCACTCCGCTGTTTTTAACTGAATCTGTTTTGTTGTTTTTTAACCCAATATCTATTCACCTTCTGTTTCACTTTTTCTACCTTCTCCTCACCCTGGAAATAACTTGAAGTATGTCTGATGTGTTTTTCACCATATAGCGAAAACAGACAGGATCTTACTGAAATTCCATTGGAGTGTTTACCCTCCTTATCTCACCACAGAATGAGTCTCACTGTAAAAGTCTTGATCATGTTGCATTCAAGTGTTTACTAGAGGAATCCATGCCACAGTTATATTTCCACTATCTCTTTTATATTTCCTCAGTATTTGGGAAAGGACAAAAAAGAAAGGAGAATGGAGGTTTCACATGCATTTAGTATATTGAGGCAAGCCCTGTTTTAGGTTCAGTCATACATTCTCTTTAATCTCACACTTGCCCTGAGGTGTAGGTAGTATTACTGCCACTTTAAGATAAAAAGACCGAGGACCAGTGAAGTTAAGTATAAGCATCTACAAGGTTGCTCAGCCACTGACAACTAAGAATCAAATGTAATTTTTTTTTTAATTCCACATTCCAGGCCCTTTTTATTATTCTATCCTCTACTCCTTAGTAGTAAATAATATGAACCCCCACCTTAAATTTTAACACTAATAATTCATATTTACCTTAAGATAATTTTTAAATTAGTTTTAATTCCCTGAAATATTAAATCAATTCCTAAAACATCCTTGCCTCAAAATTTTTATTGCATATGATAAAGAGACACAATTATGTGGAATGGCGCATTTTTTAATTTCAGCTCTGACTTTCCCTTTGTCAAAGTATTCATAGAGCTCCCTTTTTATTTCTCATCTGAGAGTTCTCTGTGCATATTCCTTTCAGATCTTTATAACCCTACTTAAAAGCAAACTTCTTGGCTTTATTTCTGTTAACTCCCACAGCTAGCACAAAAACATTTGTAGAAATGTGGAATGGTAAATCCTTCTATTCTGCTGGCACTTGATTTTAAGAATTTTATAAATGTTACCATAGTAACTAGTGCCTTAAAAGTGGGGGGAAAAATTAAATGCTTTAGTTATTTTCCTGGTCTCTTTACCTTTCCATAGTCTGCCCACACTGGAGAGAGGGATGTGCTCTGTTTCCTACAGGAAGGCAGATGCTCCTGATTCTGGCGGAGGCTCTTAGGGGGTGAGGCAGGACTGGGGTTTTCATCATAAGATGTGCCATATGGTGTTACAAGTCCCGTGTGCTGTGATGTGTATAAAGATATCCAGGAAAAGTAAGTTTGCAGTAATGGCCCCAAAAGGATAGTTAAAACTAGACACGATTTATATCATTCTCACACGGGCAATAGCATTTTCCCCCTCTTAATCATATAATTATAAAGATATGTGTTATTCAATGTCAATAAAAAATCCAACAGGAACTCCTTAGATTAGTTCCACTTGCTAAACAGATTTTATAGGAGAGTTTGAAATGTGTATTACCCCTTTGTAGTACAAACAAACTACATTCTATTAGAAAGGTAAAAGAATAAATTACAAGTTTTAAACTAATGGCAGTTTTTCCTGGGTGTTTCTTGTTACAGATGGTGCTTAACATTTTGAACTAGAATCACAACTTCTGTTGCTTCTAGCAAATAAATCTTCATTCAGTACTGTTTTCAGGTTTATAATGATTGCTTATCAAATCTTTCTATTGGACAAAACTAATCTAATAATGGAGTGATTATCAGACAACTGGGTGACTTTTCATGCTGATTTATTTTATGTGTGGGAAATAATATTGTATGATAAGTGAAAATTTCTGTATAAAGTACTTGCATGAGTTATTGCAACGCTCATCCAGGTCTTATATTTGAAAATGAAAATAATCACAAAACTTTTCCAAAGTCATAATTTAGACAATATTCACAATTAGATTATAATATATCTTTAAATATTATTTCCAGTTGAATGAGCCATATTGCATTTACTAGCTTAACATTTTAAATCTATTGTGACTATATAAATCTATACACATATATGTTCAAAAGTAAAATTTTAAAACATAAAATAGAAGATAGTTTTACAATTCCAGTATTATAAAGATATAAAAGTTTACAGAATTTTATTAAGCATATATTTCTTTGACTGTTAAGTTGGAACTCAACATTTTTTCAAATGAATCTGCCTTAAAAATTTTTAAATGTCTGAAGGTGCCAGTTTTACATATAATCATATGCAATGCAATAGAACAAAATATTTTAGTAATGAATATTTTTAAAACCAAATGCTCTCTTGGTTTATTAAATCTGCATAGTCAATGGATGTCTGTAACAGGTTAAAAAGGAAAATTTCAAACTCCATTAAACTTTAAAATGCTAAGTATAATTTTTCAGGAAATACTATGAATGGGGTCTCTGTTGATAGATTTAGTATCTCACTCCTTAGTGCACATATGTGTTAAATTAAAGGAACAGTAGCAGCAGTATTTTACAGATTTGACACTTTATCTTAATATGAATGTTTTATCTTTTTCTGTTTGTTTTTGTTTAAACAGAGGGATACCTTACTCAACTGTGGATGTTTTATTCTAGTCTAACTAGTTTAATGTCTTACTTCTCTAGTAATTGAGGAGCTCATTTTAAAAGTGTTCCACCACTGTAGATAATGCCCTTAATTATGAAGCAATTGTATAAAACTTCTATCTAAGATTTTAATATAGTGAGAGGTTATTCTCTTAGATATGTAGGTATCATTAGCTTCCTGAAGATTTCAAAACCATGTTGTTCCTGGGGGTAAGATATTGCCTGTATTTTATTTAGAAAATGGTATAGGCTTCTTAAAAAATGGAAAGAAAGAAAAAAACACATATATGAATAGATGCATACATGCTATATAATTATCTAATTTCTAATACATATTATCTAATTTCTGGTCTATATTGACCTGGAACTCTATCAATTCCCTATTTAATTTGTCATTTCATAGACATACCTCTTGTTTCATAATCTATACTAATAAAAGGGTAATATGCAAATGGTCATGATGCCCTCATGCTGTAATGACCCTTCAGCAGCAGGCTGCGTGCGTGGCAGGCACAGGTGGGCGGGGCTGCATGCATGGGGAGGTTGGGGGATGGATGTGAGGCTGCATCCCCCACCTGACACCAACCAGGGACATGTTGCTGTTATTGCTTATTTCTTAATAAATGTATATATTATTTTCATACACATTTTACTAATTTTCTTTCATCTATGGCACTTCTATTATAGAGAAAGGGCAAATAGTAATATTAAAATATCTTCTCTAATTAATTTCATTTTAATCTGTACAAATTTCGTGCATGGGACCACTAGTAGTATTATAAAGATATTTAACATAATCACCAAAACATCATTTAATAAAATCTTTGCCAAAATAACTATGATTAAAATTTTTCCATTAAAAAAAATCAACTTTGCTACAGAAACATAAAATAGCTTGATTTAGAAAAAGTGCAAAACAAAAATAAATACGACATGTACCTATACTGAGGAATTCATTGATACTCTGGACTTTTCCTGAAGTCTCGGGAATTTCCTTGAGATGAAGGAAAACACTAACCAATCCCCTCGAGTTATTCCAAGAGAGACACTCTATACCTAATTATGTGTTAGCTATACCAATATGTTTGTTTTTAAGTCAGAATCACTCCATTTTATGCATTTTAAACTGGTGCTTCTTATTCAGATGAATCTGTTCTGATGGAAATGATTTATGGTTTGTAATGAGAGGGTTAGACTTGTACTGTGTAATGATTACATTTCTGTGAGTTTAGCTCTCCTAAAGCAAAAGTCGTATAAAAATACTTGGTCACGAGAAGTAGGTTTTCCTTGGTTGTCTGAAGAAATTAGCTAATATCTGCCATGCAGTGAACAGTTGGTTAGGACACCCAGCCACATGGCTGTAAGCTTTTATGCTTTTTAGTTTATCCTCACCTGAGGATATTTTTCCATGGGTTTTTAGAGAGTGGAAGGGAGGGGGGGGAGAGAAATATTGATGTGAGAGAGACACATCTACTGATTGCCTCCTGCATTCACCCAGACCAGGACTGGAGGGTCCAGCCTGCAACCAAAATGTGTGCCCTTGACCCGAATCAAACCTGAGACCTTTCAGTCTGCAGGCCAATGCTCTAATCACTGAGCCAAACCAGTGAGGGCAGATGACTATGAACCTGTGAAGATGTCATATCTAGAAATAAAGTAAAAATATTTTTCTTTACCTGATTGATGACTTATGAGGTTTATGTTTTGAAAAAGCAATTAGAAAATTCCAAATATTTTGAAAAGCAATGTGAAAGTTATTAGCAATGCACCACTTATTTTTATATGGTTTAGTATTTTCTTGTTAGCCATTTTTTTTTGGTCTAAGAGCAACATTAGAAAACTAAAATTAAGGCAAATGACTGAGAGAAAATTTATTATATTTATGTCTAGTTAGAGTGTTTAGGATAGATGAAAAACAAATTGCCATAATTTTTAACCATCCATGAAATGGTTTGTGACTAAGCAATATTGAGTAAAATGTTTACAATAGTATTGTCACATTTTAAAATATCCTGTTTAAATTTAAATATTTTCCTGATCAGTAAATGGAGAGGAGTGTTAAAAGGAGCAGTAGTTTTATTGTTATAAGATACCTCTATTTCTGATTTTGACCTTGAATGACTAACTGACCTCTGCTGATTTTATTTATTTTAACAATTTTTAAGTTATAGTTGACATACAATATTGTACTCATTTCAGATGTGCAATATAGTCGTTGGACACTTATATACCTTACAAAATTATTGCCATAATATGACTAGCAACCACCTGGCACCCTACACAGTTATTATGATATTATTGACCATATTCCCTATGCTATACTTTACATCTCTGTGACTTATTTTATAATTGGCAGTTTGTACTTCTTAATCCCTTTATGTTTTCCACCCATTTTCTACCCCTGTCTTGTCTGACAACCATCAATTTGTTCTTTGTGCATCTGTTTCTCTTTTGTTTATTCATTAATTTTTATTTTAGATTCCACATATATGTGAAATCATATATTTCTCTTTCTTGGTATGATTTATTTAGCATCATACCCTCTAGGTCCATCTATGTTGTCACAAATGGAAAGATTTTAATCTTTTTATGGCTGAGTAGTATTCTATTGTGTATACCACATTTCTTTATCCATTCATCTGCTGGTGGACACTTAGGTTGCCTCCATATCTTGGCTATTGCAAATAATTCTGCAGTAAACATAGGGTGTTTGGGACTTTTTCAGATAAACACCCAGAAGTGGGTTTGCTGGGTCATATGGTAGTCCTATTTTTTAATTTTTGAGGCTTTTTCATAATCTGTGCACTGAGTCTCTAGTAATTAATAAGTGACAGAAGTTAATAGAAGTATAAACTCTGTGTTTTGCATGCTCACAACTATGAGCCCTTTTGGGCTGATTGCCCCTTATTGGGTATATCATTTGCAAATTTCTTCCATTCAGCAGGTTTCATTTTTGTTTAGTCGATGGTTTCTTCACTGCAAAAGCTTTTTAGCTTGATGTAGTCCCCCAACTGTTTATTTTCACTTTGTTGCATTTACCCTAGAGGCACATCCAAAAATATATTGCTAAGACTAATGTCAAATAGTTTATAATCTAAGACTTTTTCTAAGACTTCTATGGTTTCAAGTCTTATATTTAAGTCTTTAATCCATTTCAACTTTATATTGTGTATGGTGTAAGAAAGCAGTTGTTTAAATTTTTTTTGCATGTATTTGTTTAGTTTTCCCAGCACCATTTACTGAAGAGATTGCCTTTACACAATTGTATTTTCTTACTTCCTTTCTCATAGATTAATTTTCCATATAAGCATGGTTTTATTTCTGGGCCCTCTATTTCATTCCATTGACCTATGTACCATACTGTTTGATTATAATAGTTTGTAGTATAGATTGAAATCAGGGAGTGTTATACCTCCAACTTTGTTCTTTCTCAATAGTTTTGGCTATTCAGGGTCTTTTTTGGTTTCATATATTTTTAAGATTATTCTAATTTTATAAAAAATGCCATTTATATTTTTTGGGGATAGCATTGCATTGAATCTATCAATTGCTTTTGGTAAATATTCCAATTTATGAGCACAGTATATCCTTCAAGTTATTTGTTTCCTATTCAGTTTTTTCATTATGTCTTATAGTTTTCAGAGAATAGGTTTTTTACCTCCTTAGTTAAATTTATTCTTGGGTATATTATTCTTTTTAAAAAATATTTTTGTTGATTTCATAGAGGTAGAGAAAGATAGAAACATCAATGATGGAGAGTCACCAATCTGCTGCCTCCTGCATGCCCACTCCTGGGATCGAGCCCACAACCTGAGCATGTGCTCATGTGCCCTGACAGGGAATCGAACCATCGCCTGGTTCATAGGTCAATGCTCAACCACTGAGCCACACCAGCTTGGCTATGATTCTTTTTGATGCAATTGTAAATGGGATTGTTTTCTTAATTTCTCTTTCTAATCATTTGGTATTAGTATATGAAAATATAACATATTTCTGAATATTAATTTCTATCCTACATCTTTACTGAATTATAAATAGTTTTTTAGTGGAATCTTTAAGGTTATATAGTATCATTCTCTCTCAAATAGGGACTTTTATTTCCTTTGCATATCCAATTGCTGTGCCTAGGACTTTCAATACAATGTCCAATAAAAGTGGTGAGAATAGGTACTTTTGTTTTAGAGTTTTCTGAGTTTGGTCATTTTCTTTATCCTTACCTAAAAATTTATATGAAATAGATGTTATTTTACCAAAATTACATATGAAAAATAGAGGTTCAGTGAGGTTAAATAAATTACCTATGGTTAGCCAGTTTGTAAAGTCTATAAAAGCCATTTTATGCATAACTAAGGTCAGGCTACTTTATTGCCTATTAAGTTATATATAAATTCTCTTAGTGTGTTTTCCACTATTGTCAGAGAGCATGGAAAATCAGAAAACATAATAGTTTATGAAAACACACACACACACACACACACACACACACACACAGTTTTCCATTTTCTAGACCTAAAGATATATTTTATTTCCTTATTTTGTTTAGCAATTTAAGTTTCCAGAGTTAATCAAGTATCTCACAAATTAAGTCAATTCATTCACTCTTCTGTACTGAATATTTTAAATTCCTTTCCTTTAAAAAGTGATTTTATTGATTTTAGAGAGGAAGGAAGGGAGAGAGACACCAACGAGAGAAAAACATCAGTTGGTTGCCTCCTGCATGACCCCCACTGGGGACTGAGCCCACAACTGGTGCCCTGACCAAGAATTGAAACTGTGACCTCTTGGTGCATGGCTTGACACACAACCACTGAGACATACTGGTCAGGCTGTAGTATTATACAAATGAAGCAATAATCCGTATTTTAAATATCAAAAGTAATCTTATTCTGTAACATACAACTAAACTTTAAAATAAGAATAGAGTTGTCTCAAAGTTAATCATGTTAAGAGTGGACTGATTGATTTCAGTTCTCACCTTGGTATTGAAAGTGCCAGCAACCTACATAACTGCAGAATCTATTATAGTCTGAGGGCTTACAAATTCTGTATTTGTTTTGAATGTCCTGTTTTCTATAAGTAGACAGTTGTCTTCACCTAATTTATAGGAATGGTTAATGTAAGTTGTTTGCATTTAATGTTGCCACTTCTGAAGAGCCTATTTACTATTTCATAGTAGTTATGAAAAAAATCTGAGAATTTAAGATTATGTTAACGAAGAATGATAAAGGTGATTTTTAAGAAAAATTCTTTATACAAGAATACTTTAAATGAATTATACAGTATTAATAAAACTTAAAGGGAATAAGATGGTTTCAGAGGCATAACAAATAAAGGATTGCTGAGATATAAGAAAAAGAACTGGCATGTTGGGTATTTCTACTAAATGGGGTATTTTTGTGGAATCTTTACAACTCAGAATGTATTGTGGTTTGAGAGAGGGAAGATAGCAAGTCACTATTTATTTATACTAATATTGCCTCATTCCAACTAATACATCATTCCTGGTATAACATGTTCTCGTTTTACTTAAATCCCTACATGGATTTAGTCAGATATGATAACGTAATTATTTTTCTTCTAATATTGGAAAAAGCAAACTCTGCTTTAAAAGCAAAATAAAGATAAAATCTATGTTGTAATACTTTAATTTTCTATTTCTTTTATCTCTCTTCTAGAGGAACTTGAGTTTATTAACCAATAAATATTTTTTCATGGAATTTAAAATGTTTTAAAAAGTTATTTTATAGTTTACTAAAAACAAATAAGAATTGTTTATACCAAGGATTGACCTCAGTTAATCAGCTGATATTTATTGTAGTTGACATTTTGTGGATAATCTAAAAGTTCCTTGACCTACAGAAGGCTGAGTAGATGAAGCCTGTGGCAAAAATAGAAAATGAAGTGATAAAAACAGAGTGAGCCTCAGACAGAAGTGTTCAGAGAAATGGAAGGCTGATATGTTTTTACCCTAGAAATGGGGTGGACTCGGAGCTTTAAGGATAATATTTAGAGAGCTGGGAAATGATTAGTTGAGGTAAAAGGAAATGTCTGAATAAGGCACTGCTGTTGAGTGACTATGTCACATTAAAGAGAAGTGATTATATAATCCCTGAGTAGAGCAAAGGTTGATGGTAGAAAGCAAGGTTGGAAAGGTGTGTTAACTGAAATTTGGTGGATGAAGAAAGCAAGGAATACTAAGTTTTGGGTTTTACTATTAAAGACAATAAAGAGCCTTTGCCAGTTCTTGAGGGACGAACAAGAGAAAGAATAAAAGATGGCCTCAAGTTAGAACATGCAGTTTTGTGGAAAATAATCTTAATTTTGATAGTGTATTGCAGTGTCCAACTTTCAGGCCATTCACAGATACTGCCTATAGAAAAAAATCTTTAATGACTCTCTCCTTTTATATTACATAGTTTTGTAAATGAATTGGTTATTTTTATAAACAGTTTATTGAACACTTATTGAGTGATTCTTGGAACTATTAAAAGAACTCAGAAGTTACAAATTAGACACACAGAAGCAATATCTAGATAAGGCATATCGAAATATATAAAACCATCTTTGTTCATCTACAAACCTACTTCTTCAAGACTGAGTTTAAATATTAATTTCTCCTTTAGTACTTATAAAATAACTCAGAAAGAAATGACCAGTTCCCATGAATTTCTTAAATCTATAATTTTTATTGTATCATGTTAATGGTCTTTAGTGTCTTGTGTTTTTTTTCTCTGAACTTTATTGAGTTTAATATTTAAGATATACCCTACCATTATTAATTTAATAGATGCATGTGTCATTTATATTATGAGTACTTTGAGGGTAAATTTAGGGCAAAAGCAAGAGATGGTGTTTAACTAATCTGCAATTGTTGGTATATTGTAGAAAGTGATATTTATAATGAATAAAATAATATTTCTTCATTTTTCACAAGTACTACTGTTTTGCCATAATTAATATTCACAATAATTACTACTTTTTAAAGATGAGCTAACTTGGAGAGTAATTAATTTTCTTTTGTTCAAATGGTTACAATTTTAAACTTAGAAAAAAATAACACACCTTAGGAAAAAAAACTCTCTTCTCTGTGTAAATATGCATGTGTACTCCCTGAAAGTATATTCTTAATACTTGATGCTATATGGTGTTTTGGGTATAAGATATGTTATACTCTTTGAAAAATAAACAGTGAACTGGCAGGGAAGTGCCAAAGATAAGTGACCAAAATGAGTAGAGCATATAGATAGGTCTGAAAAAGATAGTCAATGGCAGGAAATAATGTACATGTAATGCAGTTTAGGAGACCTGTAGATATGTTCCCAAAGGCTGTATGTGTTAATGGGAAGAGAAGAGAACATCTCAAATATGATAACAATAAGTGAATACAAAAGACAACAATTTAAGTTAATTGTCTACATAAATGAGATTTACTATTACTGGTAATATAAAAAGGTAAATTATTCCCAAACTATTTTTAATTTACAGTATTTTAAGCATCGAATAATCTGAATTAGTTTAACAGTTTTGGAACTCCGAATATACATAAAATCTATAATATATTATCTGAGGTCCTCAGAACTTGGGATATGTTTCTAAACGAAACCATATGTGAGCAGCTGTCTCAGAGTTATGAGAGGACTTGTCTGGAATTTGCATCTTTGCTTAACTTTCCCCTGGTGCATATATCAGGCTCGCACATGTAAGTATCCTCTCCGAGACTATGTGAAGGAAAACAATAGAGGAGGAAGCTGTTATTTCCTGAAGATACACCATGGGTGATGGGTCTGAGTTAGACATTTCATATTCTTTATCTCATGTCTCACGTTAACCTTCACAATAAACCAGTAATATTGGTGGTGTTATCCCCATTTTATAAGTGAAAAAACCGAGGGTCGGGCAGGTGATAAAATGTGCCTAAAGTTACCCTACTAGGACTAGTTAGTAACAGAGCTGGTATTTAATGCCGAGCCCAAGCTCTCTCCACTGCATTGCCCTGGCCTCACTCATGAAATGGCAACTGGCTGAAACAAATTCAAATCATTGTTTACCTAAATCTTTACAGAGACTTTAGTCATTTTGTTTTGTACTAAACACTAGTATATTGGAAGGCTGATGGTAAAGAGATACATCTCCCGGGTTGATGCAAAAACAAAGCCAGAACCAAATTGCACTTTAAAAACACATTTCAGCTTTCTCAATTACAGTTGTCCGCATCAAGAGATCACTGCATTTTTTTTAAACATCCCAGACATACTTTGCAGTGTGAAAAAGCATATAGGGTTAAAAATAGAAGAGTTGGTTCTAAGAGGAAGTTTTTGTTGAATATGTCAAAAACTGAGAGGAAGTTTTTGTTGGAATATGTGTGATTACAGGAGCTAACCTCAGATAGTCTTAAATCTTAAAAGATCTAAAAAAGCATATATGTGCCAGAAAAGTGCTTGGTATATTATAGACAATATTTTTAATAGATTAAATGAATAATTTTTGATATCAACATTAACCTACGGTGTACTGGCAACTTTTAAATTCTAATTCGAAATATCAAAGCAATGGGATTTTGATTGCTTTGTGTCACATACTTCTTATAGAAAAATTTAAATTAAGATAAAATGAATCAAGTGCATTTGTATCTGTCTTCTAGTGTTCAGCTTCTTGTGGGAAAGGTTTAAAGTACCGTGAGGTGCTTTGTGTTGACCAAGTTCAAGGGAAATTAGAAGAAAAATACTGCAGTCATCTCCGGAAACCTCGAACTCACAAAGCTTGTAGATCTGGCAGGTGCCCCTCATGGAAAGCCAAAAGATGGAAGGAGGTATGTGATTCATTTTTATAATTATATAAATTTAAAGAGAATACCTTTGCATTTAAAGAGAATATCTTAGTTTATTCCATATGCTTTGAATAACCTTGAAAGTCTTACTCCACCAAAATGTGCTTTTTTCCTGTTATACACTTTTTTTTGTACTAATTTCTGAATTAATGCTGTACAGTGTTAACCACATTTGCTCACGGTCTAGTTAAATAACAAGTTAATCATTTCATTTTTTTTGTGTGTGTGTGTGGCTGTAAACTTTATAAGAAATTCTATTACTGAATACTAATGGGGTTACTGAGGATCATAATATTGTTCCAGATACCTTAACAGGAAATACATAGGAAGAGGTATTTAGTAAATGCCTTGTTTCCACGCCAAAGTCTTGGGTTTGAGCTAATGTTGAATCTTGGAAAAGGGAATGTTAAGTTCCAGAAGAATTTTAACTG
The DNA here is from genome assembly GCF_964339955.1 of Pipistrellus hanaki. Lineage (NCBI taxonomy): Eukaryota > Metazoa > Chordata > Mammalia > Chiroptera > Vespertilionidae > Pipistrellus > Pipistrellus hanaki. The sequence goes on from NC_140505.1 coordinate 148,761,952, forward strand.
GAGGTTGAAGGTTAAGTGACAGAACTGGGTGCCCAGCCCTAACTAAGACTAGAATCACACACACTTGGAAAAAAAACTCAGCAAAAAAACTGAAGCTGGTACACCGCTGGCATCCAGGCTGAGAACTCAATTTATAAAAGAAGGATGAGCAATACCTGCCCTGGCATACTCGGGGAAGTAAACTCAAAAATCTAAATAGGAGGAGGCAGACCTTACAGCATGGTTGTCAAGTAAAGACCAGCTTGGGAAAGGTAAGAGTCAAGGCCACAAATGAAGGCAGAAACTTTAATTAGTACAACTGTCTGAGGCCTGATTCCAATGAGTTTGGGCTTTCAACTCAGCCTCTGGCTGCTCTCAGCGGCACCTTAGGGTGCTTGCCCATTCCTTACAGGGCCTAGTCCTGCAACAGGAAAAAGAAACTAATTTTTGGCTGCTATAGCTTCCTTGTCTCTGTCTGATGTTGGAACTCTGTTTATTTATTTTATTTTATTTATTATTTTTTAAAAATATACTTTATTGGTTTTTCACAGAGAGGAAGAGAGAGAGATAGAGAGCTAGAATCATCGATGAGAGAGAAACATCAATCAGCTACCTCTTGCACACCCCCTACTGGGGATGTGCCCACAACCAAGGTACATGCACTTGACTGGAATCGAACCTGGGACCTTTCAGTCTGCAGGCTGACGCTCTATCCACTGAGACAAACCGGTTTTGGCGGAACTCTGTTTATTAGAAAAATAGGGGTTCCCCTGGACTTCTAAGTCATCACCTTTTTCTCGGTGGGTTCAGAGCTTGGTGCAGTGTGCCGGGTTTTGAGTTCCTCAGTGTCAAAGTATTGTCACTGAATTTAAAAAAACAAAGACAAAAACAAATGCAGTGAGCATCTCAGGTTTCTTTATAGGAGAGGCAGCCTCAGTCACTGAGAAACGGGGTTAACGTTTGACTGAAAAGTATGGGCACACACACCTCTGTTTTTTAATCCCTCAGAGCATACATTCTCAAGCATTTGCTTCTACATGTAACTTTAGTAAGGGAAATACACCATTCTTAATGGTTTAGCAGAGGCCATGATTTAAAAGTTCTCCCACTAGACTGTTATATTTAGTGAATGCCACTACTACCAACTAAGTCACTTAAGAGAGAAATACCACATCATCTGCCTCCTTTTCCCTTGACACCCCCCCCCCCCCCCCAGTTAGTAACTCAGGTTCTCTCAATTCTATCCAGGTAACTCTTGTATCTTCCTTGTGACCAATTCTATCTACCATATTTTCCGGCGTATAAGACGACTCCCTTTAATTTTACAGTTAAAACATAGGTTTAGGCGTATATTCGCTGTATAAGACTACCCCCCACTTCCAAGGCAGCGCCAGTTCTTTTTTTAATAGACCGCCTCTCTGACTCTGGCCAATTTGAGCAGGCTTTTTACTAGAACACAGTGTAGCTTCGGGCACAGAACATGTATTATACACTGTGTTCTAGTAAAAAGCCTGCTCAGAGAGGCGGTCTATTAAAAAAAGAACTGGTGTTGCCTCAGAAGTGAGGGGTAGTCTTATACAGCAAATATAGGCCTAAACCTATGTTTTAACTGTAAAATTAGAGGGTCGTCTTATACACAGGAAAATACGGTAATTCACCTTCATCTGTTCCCAAATGTGCAATGGTCTCCTTGTACATCTTTGTCATTATTTACCTGCATATAGTGTGATCTTTAGAAGAACTCGGATGTGATCATGTCACTTGGTATCGTCTATGACTTACCCTTGTCTATAGAGAGCAAATCCAAATCCTAACCCGTGCTTACTTCTTCCGCATTATCCTAGGCCACTGAACCTTGGACACTAATGGATATCTTGTTCACTAAGCACTTCCCTGAGTATCTAGCTTAACACTTCTGGCTTTACATACCGCAGTTTAGTTGCAAAAAGGACTTGCCACCTCATCATTTATTAGCTATCTTTGTCACATTGTGATTTTGCTTGAAGTGGGGGATTTACCTTACTTTATCTGGACCTTGATGTGGCAGAAAAATGGCAAAGTAGTTTCCACAGAGGGTGGAACAGAGTAAAGGCACTGAATTTAGCTCAGGGCAGATACCTCCCAATTCGGACCTCAGGCAGGAGCTGCTGGGGATGGGAGCGGAAGTGAGAGAGACTTTTTGCTTCTTCTTCCCCACCAGCATTCCTGCGAATCTCCCAGATTCTGCAGCTGCTGGGGCTGGTATTCAGGAGGGACCCTTTCTGACTCTTGACCTCCAACCCCGCAACAGTGAATCAATCGTCAGTGCTAACATGTTGGCCGTGGCCTACATCAAGTATGACATTCTGTTCGATTCCCTAAAGGAGCATGTTTCAGGGGTTTCTAAGATACAGCTAGGAATAGTCAGAGGCCATAGAACACGGATGGTCTTGTACAGACCCCGCTTTCTTCTCTTTGAGTTGGTTTTCCTCGCCACAGAAATTAGCTGCAGACGCCCACACAGCCCCCACATCTCTGCCAGAAACAAATGACCACTTGTGAAGCCGGTGGCTTTTGATTTATGCTATAAAAAGCACCCACAAGAAGCTAATTAACAATTGCAGGCTGTCATTGCACTACATATAATAATGTCCAACAGAAGTGTAATTTCAGAGGCAGTTAGGAGATAATCACTGGTTGCTACTTGGTTCTGACTGCATAAATTGTAACAGAGCTTTAATACAATCACTCACTATAAAATAATTTTATTTTATTACTATTTTACATTATACCTCAAATGGAGAGACTCATTTGGCAAACTGTGACCAGACATGGGCTCAAAAGAGTTTTGATGTAACACCTTCATTCCGTGCTTGATATCATTTTTTTTTTTTTAATGAAAGGATTTAGTAATACACTTTAATCTCTGCTGCTAAACAGGAACAAACATTGCTATCCAGGGCCATTTGTCCTCTGGGTCCAGATGTATACCTTTAGAGGAAAATTAAATACTACAATTCTTTTTTTTTCTTTTTCTTTTTTTAACATATACCCCTCCCCCTTCTGGAACCAAAAAGACTTTTGCTGGGGTTCTTGTCCCAGCATTATGAAGGATTCAGCAATCTGGAGAAAGGCTCTGCGTAGATGATTAAGTAGGAGTCCAAAGATGAAAGATAATTTTGAAAGACATTGGGGGTCAGAGGAGCTTCAGCTAAAGAAGCTAAAAGACTCTCTTGTCTTAGGACCCCTTGCTTTTTATTAACTCAATTTGTCCTAAGGCAAAAGGTGGAGATAATATACTTAAAAGGGTAGGGTACAGAAGCATTGTCAGATTGGAAAATAGCCTACAGCTGTTCAGGTGGTTAGCCAACAGGAGGCAATAACGTGTAGATTAAGATGCTCTGAGAGGTCTGGCAGCAAACGATTATCCTATTTAGGTTTGGGGGAAATGCTTTTTAGCAGTTCCAACAGATGATTACATATGTGACTCAGCCCTTGTTGAGTCCCCAAGCTTCATCAACCTTTTGATAAAACTCTTGTAATTATGACATGTTGGATTGGCTTCTGGCAGATTTCCCCCCACTTAATTTTACCTACTTGGGAATACCAGCTTCACTTATAAATTCAAGTGTTTAAGGATAGAATGGTGCTAGATTCTTCATTGTCTCATGCCTTATCTACTTAGTTCAGTGCCATCCAATGTAATCTTTTTAATTGAATTGATTAAGTTTACATTGATTAATAAAATTATATAGGTTTTAGGTATATAGTTCTATAATATATCATTTGTACTTTGTATGGTATTCAACACCCCAAGGTATGTTTCTTTCCATCACCATTATGCCCCTTCTACCTATCCTCACCCCCATTTTCCTCTGGTAATCATACTTTTGTCTGTCTATGAGTGTGTTTTATTTTCCCCATCCAATGTAATTTTTTTATGTAAAAAAAAAAAGGGGGGAAAAAAAGAAATCCAGAATTCTCACCTCTCTTTGATAATGGCAAACCTGCTGGAAATCTACAAAGATACATGAAAAAATTCTCACTGACTACCTAACAAATACCCTACAGGATCTAGAGCCACATGACATCAACCACTTACCCGGGTCCCCTTCTGAGCCCCATCATTTTTTTTCTAGTATTTTAAGATCAGAGCTGGAACTAAAATCTCACAGATCTGATGGTCAGTGTGTTTCTTTCCCAAAGCCCATCATTTGAGAAAAACAAACACACACACACACACCCACATGCGCGCGCGCGCTCAAGAAACAAAAACAAACAAATAACAAAAACAACACCGTATATGCTAAATGCTAGCATGTTTAAGTGATTTTGTATTTCTGTGATTTTATATTTTCTATATTTCCAACATATATAAATTTCTATATTTCAAGATTTTCTGATGTATACATATTATGTCTCTTATAATCTGAAAAGATAGTAAGTACCCTGTTTCCCCAAAAATAAGACAGTGTCTTATATTAATTTTTGCTCCCAAAGATGCGCTAGGTCTTATTTTCAGGGGATGTCTTATTTTTCCATGAAGAAGAATATGGTACATATTTATTGTTAAATGAAAATAAAGGAAATTTATTACCTGTATACCGTACGGTAGTACGGTAGTTGTCAACACAAACCAGACAAACTGTGAATCCTACAGTATCAAGAATTTACTCATTTATTCAATGACAATCATGCCATCGTCTTCTGGAACATCATCATAACAATCCAATTCCTGAATTTCCTGGTGAATTTCTTGTGACTCCATTTCTTTCAGAATCAGTGGACCAAATCTCTCATGTTCATCAATAGCACTGTCTTTAAATGAGTACTTCTTGTCAAGGTAGCCTGCTCTCGGTGCATTTGCAATGCAACTGTCAGTGATTTTCTCCCATGAATTCTTCATCCAAGTCACAACTTCTTGCAGGTTAGGTTTCACAAAGTTTCTGAGACAGAGCCTAGGGGGGGGGCCCTTATTTTCGGGGGATGCCTTATATTTCACTCAGAAGGAAACCTGTAAGTAGGTCTTATTTTCGGGGAAACACGGTAGGTATTTCTTAAAGCCCCATTTCTCCTAACCAAGAGCTTAGAACCTTTCATCTCTACCCCTGGTTTTAGTGTTACTAGCAGTGAAGACAGGAGGCAGTGGAGGATGGGGAAGATGTGTGTTTGCTCAGTGACTGGGTGAATGACCGGTACCTGTCAGTCATTTTCTAGCTAGTGCCAACAATTCTGTTTTTGCATTTCTACTCTGCCTATTACTTTCCTCATCATCTTGATTGAAATTAAAATGGCCTTTCTTTGACCAGGCTGAGATGACTAACATTGTTTGGCTTGAGGCATGTCTCAAGAAACTGTTCAAGGCAGAAATAAGAAAGGAAAAAATGGGACTAAGAATGGAGCAGAAAGGGACAAAAGGGACAGTCATTTCCTTACATTGTGTGAGAGACTTCTGTGTTTCTCACAACCTAGATATCCTTGCATTCATTGTGCAGATGAGGAAAATACAGTTTAAGAGGTTAACTAGCTGTGCAGGTCACAAGCCAGGAAATTAGGGGGTTGGGGGAGGCATTTAAACCCAGGTCTATTTGAACTTTCCTTACACGAGTATTAAATTAGTATCAGCATATATAACTCATTCTTTATTTCCTTGGTAACATATTGCCCCTCTCACAAGGGCACCTGAAGTCAACAACTGAGACTGTTAACGCATTCAACAGAAATTTAATTTCTGTGCTGTGCTGACTTCATTGCATACTTATTCATGTTGAAAGTCTGTATTTGTTATGTTGGTAAGAGGGAAAGATTCCAGACAGTGGGTAAATGTTCAAAGAATATTTCAGCTCCATATAAGTGGGTATTCACTAACATTAGAATTACCCAAAAATGGAATAACAGCGTTCATGATATCGTAAACATACCCAGACTGAGGCTATAGAATTATGTATAGTTTTGATAATCATTTATTCACTATAAGTGTAAAAAGGATTTCAGAATTGAAGAAAAATTAGGATTAGATATTCCTAAAGTTTTTTCTAACTCACAATGCTCTACTACTGCTACATTATTGATCCATTTAAAATAAGCCATAGTTACAAATAAACAACTATAATAAAGGCAAAATCTTATTCCCTTAATGAGAAATTATAATGTATCAAGAGAAAATATTTGCATTTTAAGTAACCTTATTAATCAAAGTGAGTCAGCCTCAATGAGTCTATTTTTGTAATGCATGTTCTAGCATCTCTTTACCTCTGCTCTATAATATAGCGACATTAACTACAGTAACCTGTGGATGGGATAAAATTCACCTCTCCACTTCCACCGTCAAGTATTTCAAGTGCTAGAATTTGCAATGTTACAGAATATCTGTGTATAAATAGGATAGTTGGCTGATTTTTTTTCTGTTCGAATTTAATTATACAGTGTTGGTGAGTTAGTGCAATCCCACCAATTATTTGTGTTATACTTGTAACAATAGCCTCACACTGGCTTCATATGTGTTGTCTAGATTTTAAAAAAAAATTGTTAAATGCTTATAAATATGTAGTTTTATAAAGCTACTGAGTAATGGTGCATATTTTGGGTTAGAGATGCACCTTTAGAAGTTCTTCTAGTAAGTGACTTAAGAGTGAGTGATCATATCTTCCCAGCATGATGCAGGGGAAATGGGCTGGGCAAAGGCAGGAAGTTGTGTTTTAGAAATATTGAATTTGAGGTGCCTTTGACATATCCATATAGAAAATACATGAAAATTCTGGTAAGTACATAAAAAAGTTTTTGTAAACATATCTATAATAACAAAAGGGTGATATGTTAATTAGACCGGACAGCCGAACCGCCTTCCGGACATCCTCCCAGATGACCTTCTGGATGAAGTTGTGGCTGTGAGAGCTGAGGGAAGCCAAAGCGCCTGCAAAGGCTGAGTCCCTTGCACAAATTTCACGCATCGGGCCTCTAGTGAACATACTGGTATAAATGTAAAGCTCAGAATTATGACCAGGGTGGAAGAGAACAGCCTTAGAAATTATTGGTGCATAGAAGAAATTGCTCAGAGCGAGTTCAGCATGTATAAAGGCGAGTTATAAACAGAACCTTGAAATATGCTAATGTTTCAGGGCTGAACAGAGAAAACAGTCAGTTAAGAACTCTGAGAAGGTGCAATCTCAGAAGAGGAGAGAGAGAGAGCTCTGGGACCCGAGAGATTTGAATCCCAGAAGCCAGCATGGCTCATGGCTCTGCAGAAAGTGGTCAGTGGTGCTGAGAGTGTCAGGGAGAGTAAGTGAAGATTTTAAAAGTTCTTACTGGGTTTGGCAATTAGGGTTTACTGATGAGATCAGGCTAAGCAGTATTTCATGTAACTCCTAAGTTATCTGTTCAAATCTAAAATTGCATCAATTCACTCTTTTATACTCTTATTTCTAAAAACAAAACAAAACAAAAACAAAAACACAAATGTTATTTGTTTATTCCAAGCAGTAGTCCATTTTGTTTCCTTTCAGGGAAGTGGACTCCCCAGTAGCAGTTACCTATGGTCTGCAGGGTCTTTTTTTCTAAATGCATGCTGTGATAGAAGGGGCAATAAATCATTGTGGTTTGTTGAATTATAGAAAATTATATTGTCTGATAGGACTTACTGCTAAGCTGTGTTTTGTGAATTATTTTTTTTTCAGGTTTTTTTTTTTTTTTTAGGTTTAGAGGCAGGAAGTTTTCCAAATGTAATTTCCATTTCTGAAATTACTCCTGGAAAATGTTTGCAGGATTCTTATTTTGTAGACTAATCATTTTCACAAGAGGTTCAGATAAGCTAACCTACATACAGATATTTTAGTCTACTTGATATGGTACCCTGCACAAAGCACATATTGCATTACTATTGCCTTCATAGAAAGGAGATGTATGTTTTTTGTGAAAAGATTCAATGAGTTGGCACAATTCACCTGCCTCAGCATAAAATGAAAGTCAATGTAAGTATGTAGACATACATCATATTCTCCATAGGTTAAAAATTACAAATTATCTTTCAAGTCTGTTTCTGCTTATACACGCAAGATAGAAAACAATTTTAAAGAGCCTTTAGAATAAAAATGCTGCACAGCCTGTGAGAGGAATTTGAGTTTACCAGGTAAGCTAAATCCTTAGCTTTTGTTGGATTTTAATGTTCATTCATGGTAAAACCATATACTGCAGATATATATTTACTGTTGTGGGAAGATTTACTTACTCTGGAACTCCTACAGATATAGAGAATTTAATGAAGAACCTGTTGTTGTTTTCTTACACTTGTAATATCAGATGAGTCCCCAACTATTACTCAGTCCCAAAATTATCACTCAATGTGACTTTCAGTCTCTTCTGGAATAGCAAGGAGTAGCTATAAAAAAAAAATCCAAACTCATAAATTAAATATCCCTGGATATTCTCCACACTTTACTAATGTTGGCATCCCAGTGTGGTTGTAGTCCAGCTCTGTTGTTATATAAACTGGCATCCTAGAGCTGAAAGAGCCCTGAGCTATTACCAGGTCTATCCCCTGAGGGTAGCCATAGGCAGGGAGAGCTCAGAATCTGGGGAAGAACTGACCTTGCACCTGCTTCACTGATAACCAGAGTCAGCAGTTCAGGCAAGTGACTAACACCTAACACCTCTGTGTCTGCCGTCCTCAGCCTGGGTACCTCCATCGTAGAGCTGTTGCCAAGAATAAATGTGTGGGGAGTGTTCTATGACCTTCTAAAAATAACACAACATCTTCATTGTATAGATCAGAAAAACAAGGCCAGGAGTGGTAATGACAAGTTTGTCTCAGTTTATGTTTATACAGCCAGGTTCTTAAACCCCATCCACTAAAATATAATCATGAACCACCAAATTAGCAAATTATTAGATCCCCAAAGTGTAGAAGGTACAACAGCTATAAAGATGAATATCACACAATCTTGGAAATGACTGTTTCTTTCAGGGAGGCTGTGCAGACAGTGTAAGGAATTAAGTGATGTGAAAAACAATGTAGATTAGTTTTGTGTGATTTTATAGATATTAAGTACATTTAAGTCAGAAGAGATGTTATTAATTGGGCTGGAGTGTCTTGTAGAACCTGTCATAGTTTCCAGAAGACTTGAGTAGATATTGCAAAATAAAATATACTAGTATTTGCCTATTTGTATAGATGCTTCACACCAGACAGTCTTGAACATACTTACTGCATGTATTTTGTGTCTAATACATGATATAACACCAAGCTATGTTTAAATGAAACAAGAAAATATGTCCTGGCGTTATTTTGCTTTTTTTTTTTTTTTTTTTTTTTTTTTTACATAGTTTAATGTTGGTTAGTGAATTGTTCAAGTCGTTTGGGCTTCTTTGTAGTGCTCCGTGACCTGTGGCCTTGGAGTTGAGCGAAGGGATGTGTACTGCAGGCTGAGAGGCATCGGTCCGGTGGCTGAAGAAATGTGTGACTGGTCTACCCGGCCTCACGCGCAGAGGCAGTGCTGGCGTCAGGACTGCATGCAGTCCCAGTGGGTGGCTGGAGAGTGGTCGGATGTGAGTATTGACTCGTCAGGTTTCAACTACATAGAAGGCGTGCTACTCATTTCGTCATTGTGTTTCTAGTGTTTAACATCATGTAAAATGAAGGAGACGCATCGGCAAGTGCAGTGCATCGACGCACAAAACATTCAAGTGAATGAAAGTTTCTGTGACCCTTCAACCAGACCTCTTTCCACCAAAAAGTGTAAGAACCTTCCTTGCAAGTACATTGTGGTAACAGGAGACTCATCTCAGGTAAGACAAAGAATTTTGTTCTTGGAAAAGGCATCTGAGTCTAACATTTGATGCAATTGAAACTGACTCTAAATTGGAATATGGGGGCAGATAACAGTATCCATATTGATCTAAAGAATAAAAGCCACCTACAGTTGGATGATGCAAACAGAATAAGAGCAATATGGATATTAAACTCAGTGCAGTTCCAGTGTCAATTAGTGCCTACTTGAAATCAACTACAGGGAACAGTTTGGCAAACTTGCCCTTCCTTTCTTCCTTCCTTCCTTCCTTCCTTCCTTCCTTCCTTCCTTCCTTCCTTCCTTCCTTCCTTCCTTCCTTCCTTCCTTCCTCATTTTTTCTTTCTTTTCTTTTAAAAAAATTTAAATTCTTTATTGTTTAAAGTATGACCTAAGTCTTCTTTTTCCCCTATTGACCTCCCCCTGGCCACCACCCCCCCTCTTGAGGACCCCCCGCCCCCCCCAATCTGTGTCCATTGCTTATGCTCATATGCATGCATACAAGTCCTTTGGTTGGTCTCTCCCCCTTACCCCCCCACCTCCCTTCTATGCTGCTATAAAAAAGAGGGAGTTCTTACCATTTGCAACAGCATGGATGGACCTGGAGAACATTATGCTAAGTGAATAAACCACTCAGAGAAAGATAAATATCACATGATCTCATTCATTTGTGGAATATAGTGAACAACATAAACTGATTAACAAAAATAGAACCAGAGTCATAGATGCATTAAATAGACTGCCCAACCTATGAGGGAAGGCGGAAGTGTTGCCTGCTTTTTAAAAACAGTTTTTTAGAGAATTGTTGACACTATTACAGATGTCCCCTTCTTCTCCCCTTTCTCCTCCTCGACCCAGCCCTCAGCCCCCATCCCAGCTTTCACCCCATTGTTGTCTGTGTCTATGAGCTATGCTTATATGTATAACGACAGCTTTATTATGGTATAACTGACAAACAATAAGCTGCAAATATTTAAAGTGTTCAGCTTGATAAGTTTTGATGTATGGATACAGCTACACCCTTAGATCCATTATCATATTTAAAATAAACAACATCTCCATCACTATCCCAAATTTCTTTGTTTTGCTTTGTAATTCTCCCTCCTCTCTTCCTCTCCCTTCCCCATCCCACAGGTAACTTAATCTTATTTTTATTGAAATTATCCATTACCATATTAATTTACATTCTTGAGTTTTACAATATATAAATGGAAGCATATAGTATGTACTGTTTTTGTCTAATGTTTCATAAGTAGAGATTCAGTCAGGTTTTATGTATCAATAATTCATTTCATTTTGTTATTAAATAATATCTCACTGTTTGGATATATTTATGTCCACTAAACTTTTCTTCTGTGATGCTATTATTCCCCATCAATCTATTTTCCATCTCAGATAATATAAACTTTCATGTTTATATATAAAAGCTGAAATCAAATTTTAACTTAACTTTTTGAATGTATAAGAGTTACTAATAATTGTTTAGTGTCTTTCTCTAGATAATTCTAACATCTTTGTATGTGCATTTATAAGGGAATTTTAATATAGTCACAAGTTTGAAAAACCATTACCATGGTCTAATGCTAGAACATTTTGTCACCCATAAAAGAAACTTCATACCCATTAGAAGTCACTTCACATTTCTCCTTTCCCCAATCCCAAACAACCAGGTTTTTTTACTCTCTAGATTTGCCTGTTCTGTACCTTTCATATAAATGGAATCATATAATACGTGACTTTTTGTATCTGGCTTCTTTCATTTAGCATGATATTGTTAAAATTTAGCATATATCAGTAATTCATTAATTTTTATGGATGAATAATATTCTATTGTAGAACTATGTTACATTTTGTTCATTCATCAGTACGTGATGGACATTTAGGTTGGCTTACTTTTTAAAAAATAAAACTTTATTGTTCATATTATTACATTATTACAGTTGTTCCTCTTTTTTCCCCTCAGAGCTCCCCTCCATCTAGTTCCCACCTCACCCTCTACCCTAATCCCCCTCTCCACTGTCCTCATCCATAGATATATGATTCTTGACAAGGCTCTTCCTGCACCCTCACATTCCCTTCCCCAAGTATTGTCAGTACATTCCCTTTCTATGCCCCTGATTCTATTATATTCACCAGTTTATTCTGTTCATTAGACTTTTTATTCACTTGATTTTTAGATTCACTTGTTGGTAGTTAGGTATTTGTTGTCACTTTGTTCATAATTTTTATCTTTACCTTTTTCTTCTTCCTCCTCTTCTTAAAGAATGCCTTTCAGCATTTCATATAATACTAGTTTGGTGGTGATGAACTCTCTAAGCTTTTTCTTACCTGTGAAGCTCTTTATCTGACCTTCAATTCTAAATGATAGCTTTGCTGGGTAGAGTAATCTTGGTTGTAGGTTCTTGCTATTCATCACTTGGAATATTTCTTGCCATCCCTTCTGGCCTGCATAGTTTCTTTGAGAAATCAACTGACAGTCCTATGGGTACTCCCTTGTAGATAACTAATTGTTTTTCTCTTGCTGATTTTAATGTTCTCTGCCTTTTGCCTAAGGCATTTTAATTATGATGTGTCTTGGTGTGGTCTTTTATTGATTCCTTTTGTTTGGAGTTCTCTGCCATTCTTGGATTTGTAAGTCTATTTCTTTCACTAGGTAGGGGAGGTTTTCTGTCATTATTTCTTCAAATAGGTTTTCAGTATCTTGCTCTCTCTCTTCTTCTGGCATGCCCATAATTCAGATGTTGGTATGCTTGAAGTTGTCCCAGAGGCTCCTTACACTATCTTCATATTTTTTTATTTTTGCTTTTCTGTTTGGGTGTTTTTCGCTTCTTCATATTTCAGATCTTTGACTTGATTCTTTGGATCCTCTAGTCTAGTCTAGATCTGTTGGATCTCTGGATATTATTCTTTATTTCAGTCAGAATATGCTTAATTTCTGGTTGGTCTTTTTTCATGTCCTTAAGGGTCTCACTAAATTTCTCAGAGTTTTTTTTTTTTTTTTTTTTTTTTTTTTTTTTTTTTTTAGAAGATTCTTGAGTAACCTTATAACGGTAGTTTTGAGCTCTATATCATTTTCCCCCCTCCATTTATTTCATTTGTGACCTGTTTCTTTGTCTCCACATTTTGGCTGCTTCCCTATATTGATAGAGTGGCTTTGTATGCTAGGTGTCCTATTGGGCCCAGTGGCTCAGCCTCCCCAATTACCTGAGGTGGACACTCTTGGTGCACCCCTTTGTGGGTTGTGGAACTGGAGATCAGAACAGTTGGGAACTAGTGTTAGCTACAGATTTTTTTATAGATTCCTTTTATCAGTACTCTTCTATTCCTGTTTTGCTTAGGGCTTATATCATGAAATGTGTTGGATTTTGTCAAATGTTTTTTTGTTTTGTTTTGTTTTTCATTTCTTGAAATTCTTGTGTGGTTCTTGTCTATTACTCTATTAGTAGAATAGATGTGTTCTATTAATTCATTTTCATATATTGAAACAATCTTACATTCCTATAATAAATCTCAGTTGGTAATTGTGTATAATTCTTTTTATGTATGTCTGGAATTTTTTACTAGTATTTTGGTGGGGATTTTTGCATCTACATTCATAAAATATTTTGGTCTGTTGTTTCCTTGTGATGACTTTGCCTGGTTTTGGTATGAGGGAAATACTTGCTCCATAGGATGAATGAAGAAGTGCTCCTTACTCTTTTTTCTTTTGCAAGAATTTTGGAAAAGTTGATGCTAGTTCTTTAAACATTTGGTGGATTTCACCAGTGAAGCTACTGGTCTCTGGCTTTCCCTGTGTGTAGTTTTTGGATTAGTAATTCAACCCCTTTACTTGTTATAAGTGTATTTAGATTCTTCCTCCTCTTCAGGGTTCATTGTTGTAGTTGTTTGTTTTTGCTTGTTTATGAACTTTCCAGAATTCACTGTAAAGTCTGTATTTCCAGTCACATTCAGTCACTGAAGTCTCTGCTTGATTCATTTAAGTTTTCAATTAATGATTGGACAGTGATTCCCTTAGCTACCTGGAACCAATCATCTCCTTTGCCTAGGGCTTCTGTGTGTATGTTTGGGTCCTTTTAACACTAAGCCAAGCAGCTGACAACTCTTCCTCAACCTTAGTCCTGCTTGTACAAGAACTTTGACGTTGGCCAGAGGTGAGTGTGCAGTTTCCAGATGCTTCCTGAGCATGTGCAGTCCTGGACATGTGAGCAACCCTGTACATATCCATGGCCTTCTGGAGTCTATCGATATATTGAAGCTTTTAAAAGCCCTATGAACATTTCTTCTTGTCCTTTTAAATATATATATATATTTTATGAGCCTATTGCTTACCCTAACTGTGATCTACCTCTTCTGGAAGCTTTACAGTTAAACACTTCAACAAGTGCCCCTGGAGGGAAAATTCTTTTAGCAGTGGGTAAGCTCCAGTTAAGTTAAATAATGAAAGCCTGGTAAGTGGAGTCTTCTAGAAAACCCACCAAACAGTTCAAATAACAACAAGTCTCTGCAACAGAGTCTTTGAAAGACGCCCAACCCTGTTCTGCCCCTGTGGCCGCCAGGCTGCTGGGTCCATCATGTTTGTGGGGCTATTGATTTTCAAGGCTACTGTAGAGTTAAAAGGGAGAATGGGGGTAGAACAAGTTAAAACACCACAAAGCTCCCTCTTCGGAGATTTGACCTTGTTTATTGATGCATTTGGTGAATTTTCAGAGTTGTGGAAAAATTAATTCTGACAAATTTTGCCAGTTTTCTCATGGCTTTATGGAGAAGAGAATTTTCAGAGATCTTTCCTTGGCATTTTTACTCTTCCCTCTGATTCTGTTTTGATGGATAGATTTTTCTCTTTATTATGGGCTATATTTTCTTGCTTTTTGCATGATGGTTAACTTTTAAAAAATTATTTTATTGATTTTAGAGCATAAGGGAGAGGGAGATAGAGATAGAAACACTAATGATGAGAATCATTAATCAGCTGCCTCCCGCACACTTCCTCTTGGGGATCAAGCCTGTAACACAGGCAGGTGCCCTTGACCGGAATCGAACCCAGGAGCATTAAGTCCACAGGCCGATGCTCTATCCACTGAGCCAAACAAGCTAGGGCTGACAGTTAATTTTTTATTGCATATCAGACATTATAAATTTTACTATTTTAGCTACTGGGTAATTTTTATTCCTATACTAGAATATATTTATTCTGTCTGAATGCAGTTTGACCCTTTCTTATCTCACTATTCAGCTTTGTCACATCATACCAGTGCATTGTTTAGGGTTAATTTATTCCCCTCTGCTGTGCCAAGACCCTTCTGAGTGTTCCACATGTTGTAGAACACATGTATGTAAGTTCTACCAGTCTGGCTGGGGGGGCCAGACTATATTTGGTCCCATGTGAGTAACAGATTCAGTCATTTCTCTGTCTTTTGATTGGTTCATTCCTTGGCCACAGGTGGTGTCCTCACATGTGTGTACACATTGGTCAGTACTCTGCTATTCCCTAATTAATATCTTTTATTTCAGGTGAGAACCTCACATATGTTTTATTTCTCCAAAGCTGCATCTATTGGGAGAAAATTTTTCATTCAATTAAGATAGTCTTAGTAGTTTAATGCGGCGGGGGGGGGGGGGGGGGCGCGACAAAACAGACACCACAACTAGACAATCTAGCCTGGATATGGATCCTTTCCATTTATTGGTACAACTCTGGGAAAGTTATGTAATGTCTCTGAAACTTTTTTAACTCATCTGTAAGTGAAGCTAGTGAATAGGATTGCTGTGGGTGTAACATTGTATAGTGTGTTTATTTTTATTTATATGTGTGTACACACACACACATACACACATACACACACACACACACACACACACACACACACACACACACCCCTGGTGAATATTAGGCCTGGTTAAGTTTAAGGATATCTTCTCCCCCTGACAATTATTTTTCAGTGTGCTGGTAACTGTGGATTTAGTTACCGACAAAGGATTACATATTGCATTGAGATTCAGTCTACTGACAGATATAAACTCCATGAGCTTTGGCCTATAGATTATCGAGAATGCCCTGTGCTGCCTTCACCACAGGCTTACAAGTGCAATCTAAGGAGCTGTTTGCACATGGCCACTTGGAAAGTTGGAAAATGGAGCAAGGTCAGTGTATAATTATGATTTTAAAACTGAATCTGAATGAGACTTTCTAGGTGTGGATGCCAGTGCAGCTGCATGTCTAGCTCGATCCCAGAATTTTCATACCCCTGTTGTCTAAAAAACCACTTACTTTGTTAGTTACTTGTATAACTATCTTATCTCTTTTTCTATGCTTACTATAATCTACTTATATCTATTCCTCTGAAAGCCTTGCCACAGTGACTTGCAGTTTGAGTAGATACTTAACTAATGAATATTTTAAGTGAAATAAATCTAATATTTGAGAAATAAAAATTACTTGCACTATAATCCATTTCCAATTTAATGGATAGAAATCAAGTAAATATTTCTTTCCAAACAGCATATGACAATGAGAACAAACTAAGTAGTCTTAAAAACTAACATTAATAATGTTTATCAAGTATTTATAATATAATATTGATATAACTATATGAAACAAATGAAACAAAGCCAGTAACTGAGAACTAACAAACTCCTCCCATCTGTGACTGTCCAGTCTATAGGGTATTTTTGTATTTGCAGTAGGTCTAGGCACTATTGAGTTCCAAAAGGACCTAGCCTGAAAGGAGATGTGGATTGACTTGTCTTATTACCCATTATACACTTTACTTCAAATTTTACTCTGTTCACAGTGCTCAGTGACTTGTGGAGTGGGGATAATGGAGAGAAGAGTGGAATGCATGGCTGAAAACGGTTGGTCCAGTGACTTATGTTTAAAGCGTTTAAAGCCAGATGCTCAAAAGAAATGTTATGCCAATGACTGTAAGTAACAGACTTTAAAAATCTACCTAGTGTTCCTAAGAGTTTTAATTAAAATTCTGGAAATGAATATTTGCAGTAAATCATATGCCCGCACAAAATGAAGTGCCTAGTTTTTAGCATAATATTTGCATGATTGAGTTAAAATTATACTGTGTTTTTAATTTGTTCATTGTTGATAAGTTGTATTCACTCATCCTTGAAGGCAAAACATTTACCAGCTGCAAAGAAATCCAAGGGGAAAACAACATTACCGAGGATGGTGACTATTATCTTAACATTGAGGGGAGAATAATAAAGGTATTGTGAACACTTTCACTACTTGACTTTAACACTGACCGTTGATGTTGGGAAAAGCTTTTCTAGGTGTTTGCGTTTTCCCTTTAGGTTTATTGTGCAGATATGCACTTGGCGGACCCCAAGGAATATATATCGCTCGTCAAAGGTGAAGAAGACAACTTTTCTGAAGTGTATGGTTTCAGGTAGGAGATGTGTCTTTGGCTTATCAGTGCTTTTTTTTTTTTATGGTCCTTCAAGAAAATCAGAAGTTCCAGCAGTCAGAGTGATACTTGAATAGCTTGCAAGTGGGACAAATAATTCAAAAGCAGGTTGACATATTAGGCTCTAAGTTAGACGTTGCCCATGTCTGTTCGAGCCCAAATATTTGATTGAGTATCAACATGTACTCACAGAGAGATGGGCTCAGAAGGACACTGTGGGTGAGATGAGGGAGAACAGAGAAGGGGAGAATTTAAGAGCTCTGTGTATTTTCATAGAAGTCACATTACTTCCAGTAACAGAAGCTAAGAGATCTAGAGCTGGATTATTTTTCCACCGGTCTTGAATTCCCCATGGATAATTTCATATATCAACCTTGAGTGATTTTTACTTCTTTCTCATTTAACTTATAGACATTGTCAAATTGAAGAGTGTATCTTACCTTCCACTTCCAAAGTTTACCTACACTGTGGGATGGTAGTGGCATCTAATAATAAAAATATTCTAATGTGGTTACAGACTCCAAAACCCATACGAATGTCCTTTTAATGGAAGTAGGAGGCTAGACTGTGAATGTACAAATGACTACCTGGCTGCTGGACACACTGTTTTCAGCAAGATAAGAATTGATCTCACTTCTATGCAAATTAAAAGTAAGTACCAGATCTCTATTTGCAAAATGAAGAGCTTCCCTTTGCTAACTGAAGTCCAACAGTGTGCTGGTATGTAGAATAGCTAGGGTATAGTGAACGCCCTAGCATTGGGAAATAGTTACTTAAGTTGCTTTTTAAAGTTATTAGCCATAAACCTCCTCTACAATAACATGGGTGGTAGGGACCTTAGTAAAAATGTAGTGGTAATGATAGTGATTAAGATTCATAGTGTCCTTCCAAGATATGACCTTCAAATTGCCCATTACATTAGGGATAACGTTAATATTGTAACATAATTATATAAACTTTTTGTAGGGCTTAAAGTAATTTCAGATTACAATTTGTAAAGCATTTTCCCGTAGATTCTCTCATTTAATCTTTTAAACAATTAGTTAAGGCAGAATTGAATCACACTGTTGCAAGTGATGCAATTAATTCCTATTCACAGATCCCAGACTATGGACCTGCTGCCTTTTAGGAAGCAACTTATAGTGTGGTCAAGTCCAAACAGATTAATGAAACCTAATAGACACCCAGGTTGCAGATACCTAGGTTGTGGGTTCAGTCCCTGGTTGGGGTGTGTGCAGGAGGAAGCCAATCGATGTTTCTCTTTCTCTCTCAAGAAAGAAAGAAAGAAAGAAAGAAAGAAAGAAAGAAAGAAAGAAAGAAAGAAAGAAAGAAAGAAGGAAGGAAGGAAGGAAGGAAGGAAGGAAGGAAGGAAGGAAGGAAGGAAGGAAGGAAGGAAGGAAGGAAAGAAAGAGAGAAAGAAAGAGAGAGAAAAAGAGAGAGAGAGAAAGAAAGAAAATAATTATTTATTGAGAGCCCACTCTATAATTATATAGCATTTTTGCTTAAATTTTAAATTAATTATAAAATGCATTTAAGAAGATAATATGAATACTATGTTTTGCAATGAAGATTGGAAAACATATAGGGACTCATTGCTAAAGAGTTTTATATATTGCATTCTAGCTACAGACCTTCTATTTACTCAGACACTATTTGGAAGAGCAGTTCCATTTGCCACTGCTGGAGATTGCTACAGTGCTGCCAGATGCCCACAGGTATTTCAGATTTGCTTGTTTCTCCCTCACTGTGAAAAAAAAAAAAAGTGATACTGTTTCCCTTTTCTTGATCACAATATTATAAGAAACATAAGTAAATAGAAAATGAAAGGCTTCCTATATGAACTTTATTTTAAAGGTTATAGCAAGCTTTGGGTGATTTTTGCCAATGTTGGATTTGTTTGAAAGGTGTAAAACAAAAGTTTCAAGTTGTTCAGATCTTATTTCATCTTCCATGATGCTTTATTATTTTTAATCTTTCCACTAAGTCCATGGAAATGAATGGACATATAGTATAAGGAATGGATCATAAGCATGTGACTTTCTACACTGCTGCTAACATCAATTACAGTGACCTGGGTCTATAACTTAACAGAATAACTTCCTATCATTTGTGGAATAATACATTTTCACATCTTTATTCTTTTTTTATGCCTTCATTTCCGGAGTTCTCTATACACACCCTTCTATGTTATCTGTGATTTCCAGAATAGAATATGCTTTCTAGAAGACAACATACTAATTTTTTAAAATGTGAACAACATTTTTATGATAAGACTAGAGGCCCAGTGTACAGATTTGTGCACCAATGGGGTCTCTTGGCTTGGCCTGTGGGGATCAGGCTGAAACCAGCTCTCCCACATCCCTCAAAGTGTCCCAAATTGCAAGAGGGTGGTTCTTGAGTGATGCACCCCAAAATTGGGCTCCCTCCTCTCTGTTTCTGGGTGCGTCATCTGAGAACCAGAGCTGCCAAGTCACTACAGCTTGGCAGCTCCTGCATTGAGCGTCTGCCCCCTGGTGGTCAGTGCACATCATAGCTACTAGTCAGAATGTCATAACTATCTGTTGGATGGTCCAATGGTCGCTTAAGCTATATAGATAGTTCTCGGGTTATGTTGGACTCAATGTATGTCGTTTCGTGGTTACATCGCCATCGCCATCTCCCATTTATTTATTTTAAAAAAAGTTCCATCATTTCAACATATGTGCTTTATGTTTTTTATTGTTTATTTACCACAAGTAAGGTCAAGAATTTTTATCTTTTTTTTTATTATTTTTATTTTATTTATTTATTTTTTTTACTGTTTCACTTCATTACTGCTGTGTATGTGCTCTATGTGAGTGACTTAGGTTCTTATGCAGCTGGGTTCCGACTTACGGTGAAAATCACATTATGTCGTGCTGTAGAAATGAATTTCTGACATAATTCGAGGACCTACTGTATATATAGATGGAGAGATGTAAAGCTTACACAAATATAGCACTGTTAGGTAGATTCCTAGCTAATTAATGCACAAGAGGTAGTAATTATAATTTAATATGCCATATTGAAGAAAGTAGCTAATGGTTTGTCAAAGCTCTCTGTTCTTGGAATTGTCTATTCACAGTTCTCAATATTGACACAGAAGGTATGCTTATGTTAGAAAAAAAAGGCATTTTCTATGTTAGAGAAGAAAACTTAAAGGAGATAAAAAGACACTAGATCTATGGACTGAACCAAATAAGGTTATAATAAATACATGTCTTGGGTCCAGAAATGCAAATTGAACTTGGCAGTGTCCTGTGAAAGACAGGGGTTTATTCAAGCACTGTAAGTTTGTTATAACTCATGTAGAACATGGAATGATTTCTAAACAATCTAATATAATCATAAGGTATCAAAACACAATATTGAGACCAAAATGTTATTTATACTTGACAATGAAATATTATATTTATTTTTAAATTTCTGTTGTGAAAAGTAAATTTTTACTCTATCTAGGAGTAGGAGGTAGAAACCACGAGGGCAAAAGAAGGTTTAAATTATGTCACATAGGGAAAATGAAAAGGGTGGCTAGGAAAGGAGTAGAACGTTATAACTGTCTTTAAATAATTAAAGAGATCCATGAAACAGGTCAGTGTGTTTCATTTCAGGAGACATTAGGGCAGCAAATTCCAGCTCAAGATAAAGGAGGCTTTTCGACTGGGAGGATTATCATAAAGAGAGGCACAAACCACTAATCTTTGCCTATATTTTTATAAATCAATCTGTAATACTACAATCTTGCTGAACTCATTGTTTAATTGTAATAGGTTTTTTTTATTAGATTCCTTAGGATTTTCTATATACACAGTAATGTTATTAAGAAATGAAGATAGTTTTACTCTTTTCTTTGCAATCTGGACACCTTTTATTTCTTTATATTGCCTTATTGTTCTAACTAAAACTCTAATAGTATTGTATAGAAGTGGTGAGAGTAGACATCCTATTTTATTTGTGATTTTATAGGGGGAAAGCATTTAGTCCATCATAAAGTCTGACATTCTTTTAATATAGGCATTTACAGCTACACAATTTCAATTCTTTCACTGCATCCTTGAAGTTTTGATATCTTGTGTGTTTATTTTCATTAATCTTTTGTATTATCATTTATATCTTCTTTGATATATTGATTATTTGTGAATTTCCCAGATTTCCTTCTTGAAATGAAACTGATTTTCATTTTCATTCCACTGTGGTTGGAACACACTTTCTAATATTTAATCCTTCTAATCTATTGAGACTTGTTTTATGACATAGCATATGGCCATCCTGGAAAATGTTCAATGTGTGCTTGGAAAAAATGTATGTTCTGTTGTTGGGTGAAGTCTGTCAGGCCTAGTTACAGTCTTGTTTAACTCTTACATTTTCTTGTTTATATTCTGCTTAATAGTCCTATACACTGAAACTTTGCAACTACAATATTGTGTTGAATTGTCTGTTTCTCACTTCAGTCTTACTATTTTTGCTTACTTTGTATTTGATTCATTTACCTTGGGGTTTTATTGTACATGATTATATGTTTATAATTGTCATAATTTTCTGATATATTTCCCTTTGTCATAAAATGTTGCTCTTTAACTGTAGTAACTTTATTTTAAAATATAATTTATCTGATAATAGGAGGGCCACTCAGCTTGATTATAGTACATGGTATTTATATTTTCATCCCATTTAGTTTTAACCTATTTAAACTTATCTTTGGGTAGAATCTTATATAATAAAGAGGTAATATGCAAATTGACCATCACACCAACATGTGAGATGACTGCCCCCATGTGGTCAAAGATTACTGCCCTCATGTAGACACAAGATGGCTACCACAAGATGGCTGGCAGGGGAGGGCAGTTGGGGGTGATGAGGCCTAAAGGGAAGGACAGTTGCAGGGAACCCAGGCCGCAGAGGAGGGTAGTTTTGGGTAGACCAGGCCTGCAGCGGAAGGCAGTTGGGGAGGATCAGGCCTGCAGTGGAGGGCAGTTAGGTGTGACCAGGCCTGCATGAGAAGGATATTGGGGGTGACCAGGCCTGTAGGGGCAGACTGTTAGGGGTGACCAGGCCAGCAGGGGAGGGCAGTGAGGGTGATCAAGCCTGCAAGGGAGGGCAGTCGGTCCTGGAGGGGAGTAGTTAGGTATTGATCAAGCTGGCAGGGGAGTGGTTAGGGGTTGATTAGGCTGGCAGGCAGAAGCTGTTAGGGGCAATCAGGCAGACGGGCAGGTGAACAATTGAGAGCCAGCAATCCTGGATTGTGAGAACGATGTTCGACTGCCCTCGAGGGTCCCAGATTGGAGAGGGTGCAGTCTGGGCTGAGGGACACACTCCCTCATACACAAATTTCATGCACCAGGCTTCTAGTCTATTTATATCTTTGTCTTGTATAGAAAGCACTTTCTAGGATCTCTGCCTTTTGATTGCATTGTTCAATGTCATTATTGATATGTCTGAATTTATACTTGCCATTTTGATGTTTGTTTTCTATATATCTTATGTTGTTTTTGCTCCTTCAGTCCTTGACCATTTTCTTTTTTATTCAATGAATGTTCTCTAGTGTAACATTTTAATTTCCTTAATAATTTTCATTATTTTAAATTTATTTCTTAATGGTTGCTCAAGGGTTTACAATATGCCTCTTAGCAGAATCTACTTCAGATTTATACTATGTATTTTCTGTGAAATATAAAAATATTAGTCCTGTATATGCTCTATTTCTTCTTCATTTTGTGTGTTGTTTGTTAAACACGCACATCCTACATATGTAACAAATCAAAAGCATTTTTATAATATTACTCTATATATGAATTTATGTTTTTAGAGAATGTAAGGGAAGAAATGAAAAAAATTACATAGTTTTTTTTTAATGAATCTTTTATTTAACATTTCTGATTTTCTTCATTTCTGCCTGGCAGGCAGAAGCTGTTAGGGGCAATCAGGCAGACGGGCAGGTGAACAATTGAGAGCCAGCAATCCTGGTGTCATTTTCTTACTCTAAAACAGCTTTGTTTCTACCTGCCTCATTTGTGCCATTATGATCAAGTATATTACAGGATAACAATACAATTATGTATGTATTGCTTTATAATTTCTTTTTAAGTCAGTTAAGAGGAAAAAAAATATACAATTATAGTATCTTTTATAATTACCTTTCCCATACTCTTTGGTTGTTTTGTGTTGTTGATTTGTATTAATGCCTGGTGTCATTTGATTACAACCTAAAATTTTTCCTTCACTATGTCTTGTAAGACAAATCACACTTTTGTTTAAACGCCTTTATTCTTGAAAGATTGAGTTTCTTGTTATAAAATTTGTGGTTTATAGTTTTATTTCTCAGCACTTTAAATATGTTATTCACTGTTATTTGGCTTCTAGATAAACAATAGAAGGCAACTATTTTTTTTTGGTTCCATGTATGTGGTCATTTTTCTCTCCATGCTTTCTCTAGATATTTTTCTCTAGATATTTGGATGTGGATCTCTTTGTATCTACCCAACTTGGAATCTATTGAGCTTATTTGATGTGTAGACTAATGCATTTCATCAAATTTGGAAAGTTTTTAGCCATTATTTCTTCAAATATATTCTTTCCTCCTTTTTCTCCTCTCCTGTTAGCACTCCTATTATGCATATGTTGGTGCACTTAATGGTATCCTCTTTTCTCTGAGCCTATTTATTTTCCTTGATTTGTTTTTTCTCTGTTCTTGAGATTGTATCATCATTATTGATATTTTTTCAAGTATAATGATTCTTTATTCTGCCAACTCCAATCTGTTGTTTGAGTCAGTCCGGTGAGTTTTTTTATTTTGGTATTGTACTTTTTAAGTCATTAAAAAAGCTATGAATATGTAATTTTTTCATTTCCTCTCTTATATTCTCTAAAAACATAAATTCAGCTCTTTTTATAATTTGTATCTCTTTACTGATATTTTCTATTGGATGAGACACTATCATAACTTCCTTTACTTTTTTTTAAACATGGGTTTCTATAGTTCGTTGAACATATTTATATTAGCTGCTTTAAAGTCTTTATCTGTCTGACATCTGAAGCCTCTCAAAGTTTGTTTCTATTGCCTTTTGCCCTGTATGTGAGTCATCCTTTCCAGTTCGCTTGTTGAAAGCTGGGCATTTTAGATAGTATCCATAGTTGCTAAAATATATAAAGTCTCCCCTGTCCTCTAGGACCAAGGTTGGCAAACTTCGGCTCGCGAGACAAATGCGGCTCTTTGGCCCCTTGAGTGTGGCTCTTCCACAAAATACCATGGCCTGGGCAAGTCTATTTTGTAGAAGTGGCATTAGAGAAGTTTAAGTTTAAAAAATTTGGCTTTCAAAAGAAATTTTAATCGTTGTACTGTTGATATTCGGCTCTGTTGACTAATGAGTTTGCCAACCACTGCTCTAGGACTTAATTTTGTTTGCTTGCTTATTTGTTTAGTTCTTTGGCTAGACTATCTCAGTGACATGTATTTCCTGTGCAGTCTTTGTAATTATTACTCAGAGGGTGCAGCTCTGAACATGTACACGGTCATCATGATTCTCCTGGAATGGCAGGGTTGTTTGTGTGTGTGTGTGTGTGTGTGTGTGTGTGTGTGTGTGTGTGTGTGTGTTTTAAGCTGGGCTCTTTGTCCCTTTTTCTGATTCCTCTTTAAACATTTATAGTTTATCTGCCTCTATAGATATCACACTCAGCTCTTAGCCTCCACTATCAGGGGTCTTCAAACTACTGCCCGCGGGCCACATGTGGCCCGCAGAGGAGTCTGATCCAGCCCGCCAGGTTTTTTGGGCAGTGAGCGCAGCCGAGGTGTTACAGTAGGAATTAGTAGTTCATATAGTCCGGCCCT
Source organism: Pipistrellus hanaki (assembly GCF_964339955.1). Lineage (NCBI taxonomy): Eukaryota > Metazoa > Chordata > Mammalia > Chiroptera > Vespertilionidae > Pipistrellus > Pipistrellus hanaki. The sequence goes on from NC_140505.1 coordinate 148,786,950, forward strand.
CCAGCTCTCTGAGGGACCGTGATCTGGCCCCCACTTTAAAAAGTTTGAGGACCCCTGTTGGTCTATGCTAAATTACTCCATGGATTGATCCATTTCAAGCTTTTTGGCCAGAGTAGTCTTGTAGGTCAGTCAGTCAGTCTTTAAGGTCAGGTATACTTTTTTTTGGTATACAGTTTTATCATTTGTACAGATTCATGTTACCATCACCATAATCAGACCTCAAGATGAGCCCATCTTAGCTGTCCCTTTCCCTGTTTCTCTCTGTTAAATTTTAATTTGATCTAACACTTTGCTTATTACTCCAATAAGCTACCACCATCCTCCTAACTGTGCACCACTAAAATTGTGTTTACGACAGCATCTTTAGGCTTGAAATTCCCCATGCTCTGTCCCAAATAAGCTCAGTCCCTTTAGAAAAATCAGTGGCACTTTTTGTTTTTACAACTTGATTCTCTCCCAAGGAAGAAGCCTTTGACCAATTCTGTGTATCTAGAGACCTGGCCCACTTCTCAGAATTAACATTCCCACTAAATAAGCACGCTACTAGGTCACAGTAATGCCCATATTCTTAGCTTGTCCTTCTCAGCATGGAACCTCTTCCCTAACAGTTACTTCCCCCACAGTTACTTGAGTGGGATGACTCGGGCCTTGTGCTTTGGCCTGCCTGCTGGGGTAGCTTCTCTGTTCTGTAAGTAAGGCCTGAGTGACAGAAGGAAGCTCAGACTTTCAGCCACGCTTGCCCTACTATATCTTCTGTAGCACAGAGCTGGATGATATGGGAAGTGCTGGTGTCTTGCTTTCCCAGGAAGAAAATGCACTTCTAACCGGAATCTGGGGAAAACAAAGTCCTGTGTTCTTTTTTGTTCTTTTTAAAAATTTCTTTATTGATTAAGTTATTACATACATGTCCTCATTTCCCCATTCCCCTCCCCATTCCCCGACTCATGACTTCACTGCACCCCCCCCATGTCTGTGTCCATTGGATAGGCCTACATGCATGCATACAAGTCCTTTGGTTGATCTCTTCCCATTACCCCCACCTTCCCCTACTTTCCCTCTGAGGTTTGATGACGGTCTGATCCATGTTTCTCTGTCTTGAATCTGTTTTTGTTCATCAGTTTGTGTTGTTCATTATGTTCTATAAATGAGTGAGATCACACAATTCACCATAGCTAAGATTTAGAAACAGCCTAAGTGCCAATCAGTAGATGAGTGGATTAAAAAACTGTGGTACATCTACACAATGGAATACTATGGTGCAATAAAAAAAGAGTCCTTACCGTTTGCAACAGTATGGATGGAACCGGAGAGCATTATGCTAAGTGAAATAAGCCAGTCAGAGAAAGTCCAGTGTTCTGCGCTGTACCCATCAAGGGTATAACCCTCACTTGTTGAGGTAGGGGGAGGAGGAGATGGGTCATTGTTCAAAAATCACAGAGCTTCACTGTTCTTACCTAGAGTTCACAGATTTTTTTTTTTTTTTGGGGGGGGGGCATAAATATTTCTCTATTATATAACCTTAGGACAATCTCCAGAGACTTTAAATGGTTATTATAACATAATTTTTATCATCTATGATTATTTAACTGGCTATCTTTTTAAAGGTAGCTAACTTTTCAGAGGAATCTCATTTAATCTTTGAGGCTAGTTAGCCAGACTCACGTCCATTTTTCTCCTTCCCTACTCCAGTCATATTGGTCTACCTCCCAGCTGGAGACTCCCTGATCAATATCTTCTAGTCAATTCTTTTCCCAAGGCTTTTCTTCCCCTTTGAACTCCCCTTTCTGAAGTCTGATACTATGTCCTTTGGACACCTGTTCTAAAGTCAAGGAGGGTAATATAAAACGTCTAGAATTCTAAACAATCTTTTCCCTCACATATGGATTTTTAAAAATAACACTTTCATTGTGACCCTCTTAACTGGAGAGTATTCATCCTCCAATGAGCAACACATGTGAAGACCGGTCAACTTTATCCAACATCTCATCCTCTTTCTAATGTACTCCTTTTGGTCATTTACTTGATATAATTAGAAGGAAGTCAAATGAGAATGCCTATTAGAGATGTGAAGAGTGTACTACAAGATCTCACAGATGCCATTACTTTGGGAAGGCCACCAAGTTCTGGGACTCTGGATTTTGCATTACATGTTGCCTTGAGTAAGGTCTGGTCAATGAGATAATGCAATTTATAGGAGACTGTTATACAAGTAAATCATATAATTTTCAAGTGGAATCAAAACTCCTTTTATCTTATTAGTGAACTTTCCTTATAGGAAATAACAGAAAACTATATAATTATCAACAATATTTCTCAGTGAGTGTGGAATCTGAATAAGAGGTATTAGCACAATCAGGTTTTAAAATAAGACAGCAATGCCCATTCATTTCATGTAACTGTATACCCCCCCTACAGTATCTTTAGAAAGTTATACAGTTGTAAACTATGTAATCCTAGTTTATAATTGGAGAAACACAACACTCCATGTCAATAACCTGTCCAATGTTGTTGAAAAAGTCAGAGGCAGAACCAGTACAATAAAATACTCTCTGCCCATCAAGGTGAGATGCTTCCCTCACGTAGTTCTCTAGCCATTTGTGGAATACAAAACTCAGTTCCAAAATTAGACATTATTGGGCAAAGATATAAGCTTCCAAAAGGAGCTATATTCATTCAGTCTTTATTCAACTGCCTGAGGTTACTGTTACAAAAAATACACACTGCCCTACATTCTTAGAGATGTTCTGTCAAATATATAAACCAGATTCTGTGTTGAGTTACACAGCATTTGCATGGATACTGTCCAGATGTTTGATGTCACAGAAAGAAGTTATTCTGTTTGGGATTCATCAAAACCACATCCTTTGTGTTTGCATATGACAGGGTACCCCAGGACATGAATGCTAAAAAGAGAAGGGACACATATGGCACTCTTTAGGGAAAATAAACTTTGCCACGTTGCAATATAAGATGAAGTTTAAGGAGTGTAGTGTGACATTAGAATGCATATATCAAAAGTGAAATAAAGTGGTACTTTTTACAGAACCACAAAAATTTTAAAAAGTGTATCCTTTTAGCTGTTTTGTAATTAATATTGATTACATAAGAGCAAGAGAACCACATTCAGCCAATGCCAGAGGATCGTGGCCAGCATTCATTTTGAGTATTCAGAACCCATTGTAAACTATTTTGAACTTGTATTCTTTATTATCAGAGTGTAGATCTAACCTTTTAATTATTTTAGATCTTCTTTTTCATTATTTTTGCCTACTTGATCTGTCTTGTTATTAAAAGTGATATAGTAAAATTTCCTATTATCAGGTTGTTCTTATGGCCTTTGTGAATCTCTCTCTTTTTTTTTTTTTGTCTACGACATAGTGTGTAGTTGGGTTTTGTTTGCAATCCAATTGGAAAATGTTTTTCTTTAAGTGGATGTCATACCCATTCACATTAAATAAATTTTTAATAACATGCAATAAAATTGCCTTTTTTGGTATACAGTTTTAACATAGGTACAGATTCATGTTTCCATCACCATAATTAGAATATAGAACAGTTCCCTCCCACTTTACTTTCGGTAAACTCTGTTGCTATAGTTTTCCCTTTTCTGAAATGTCACACAAATGTCATAGAAATAGAATCATATAGTATGTAACATTTTGGGATTGGTTTTCTTCACTCAACATAATGTCTTTGATATCCATCTGTGTTGTTGTATGCTATCAATAATTTGTTCTTCTTTATTTATTTATTTATTTATTTAAAAAATATATTTTATTGATTTTTTACAGAGAGGAAGGGAGAGAGATGGAGAGCTAGAAACGTCGATGAGAGAGAAACATCGACCAGCTGCCTCTTGCACACCCTCCACCGGGGATGTGCCCACAACCAATGTACATGCCCTTGACCGGAATCGAACCTGGGACCTTTCAGTCCGCAGACCAACACTCTACCACTGAGCCAAACCGGTTTCGGCAATTTGTTCCTCTTTAATTGCTGGGAACTATTCCATCATATGGGCATTTTATAGTTGTCCCACAGTTTGTCCACTCATCCATTGGAAGAAAATGGTTAACCGTTTTGGAGATTATGAATACATCTGATATGCACCTTTGTGTACAGGTTTTTGAACATACATTTTCATTTCTCTAGGATACACACCTATGAGTAAGATTGTAGGGTTATATGGTATGTGTATGTTTAACATTAAAATAAATTGCAACACTGTGTTATAGAGTAGCTGGACCATTTTATATTCCCAGTAGCAAAGATTAAAGTGCCTGTTGCTTTGCTTCCTTGTCAGCACTTTGTATTGCCAAGCTTTTTGTTTCCTTCATCTTCAGTGGTATCTCCTGGTGGTTTTCATGTGCATTTCTTTGATGACTGATGGTGTTACGCATATTTGTTGTGTTTGTTTGCCATTTTTATATCCTCCTTGGTGAACTGTGTGTTCATGCCTTTTGTTCATTTTAAAAATAAGGTTGCTTCCTGCTTAGTTTTGAAAGGTGTTTAGAATTCTTGATACAAGTCTTTTGTTGGATAGGACATTTACAAATATTTTCTCTTAATCTGAGCCTTATATTTTCTTTCTCTTAAGTGTCTTTCAAAGAGGAAAATTTAAATTTTAATAAAGTCAAATTTATTATTATTTTTTCTTTATGGGTTATGCACTTAGTATCAGATTTAAGAACTCTTTGATTAACTCAAAGCTACAGAGGTTTTTTTCCCTATGTTTTACTTTACAATTAGACCTATGATTGATTTTGAAGTCTGAGAGGGCTTTTGAATATAGACATCCAATTGTCCTAACACCATTTGTTGAAAATACAATTAATTGTCTTCCCACTTTGTCAAAAATCAATTGACATATTTATAAGTATCTATTTCTGGACTATCTATTATCTCACATTAATCTACCTATCTCTCTTATCACCAACACAGCACTGTCTTGGTTATGATACTTTTTTAATGAGCATTAAAAGAAGTCAGTGTGGTCCTTCAACTTCATTCTTTTAAAAAATTTGTTTAACTTTAAATGTTTGCCTTTCCTTATAAATTTTTAAAATCAATTATTTATGCTTTAGCTGGTTTGGCTTAGTGGATAGAGCATCAGCCTGCGGACTGAAGGGTTCGGGTTCCATTCTGGTTAAGGGCAAGTGCCTGGGCTGCAGGCTCGATCCCCAGTAAGGGGCGTGCAGGAGGCAGCCAGTCAATGATTGTCTCTTAATCAATAAAAATATATTTTTACAAATAAATTATTTGCATTACATCTATTGGTCTAGATCCCATTTATAATAAAATATATACAACACATTTTAAACTTGTAAAACAATGATGGAATGAGCACACATGTCAGTCAAAGAAGTGAAACAGAGTAAAACTTGCATCTCCCTGTATGTTTCTCCTCTATCTTATATCCGTAACTACTTTTTTCTTTGGTGGAGTCAAAGGCAAATACTTCACACTCTTAAATTCCTGGTTCTTTTGAATTGGCTATCAGAATTCTACCTCTTTAACATTTTTTATTTTGTACATTCACTTGATCTGCAATATTATATTAGTTTCAGGTGTACAACATAGCCATTAGATGTTTATATAGCTTACATTGTGATCATCGTTAAGTCCGATTCTTGTGACGCCATACCTAGCATTTATAATTTTACTGACTATTTCCTATGCTGTGCTTTATATCCCTCTGATTCTTTTTATAACTGGCAACCATTAGTTTGTTCTGTTTCTGTGAGTTTGTTTATTTTGTTTCTTTGATTTCACATATAAGTGAAATCATATGGCATTAGTCTTTCTCCGATTTATTCTGCTTGTTCCTCTCAGTCCATCCACATTATCACAAATTATGATTTCCTTCTTTTTGTGACTGAGTAATATTCCATTTTACATATGTACCAACTTTTTTTTTTAATCCATTCATCTATCAATGAGCATTTAGGTTATAGCCATATCCTGACTATTGTAAATAATGCTTCAGTGAACAAAGGGGTGCATATATTTTTGAATTAGTGTTTTGGATTTCTTCAGATAAATACCCGGAGTGGAATTGCTGGGTCAAATGGTAGTTCTAGTTTTAACTTTTGAGGAAACTCTATACTGTTTTCCTCAATGGCTGCATCAATTTATAATTCCAACAGTGCACAAGAATTACCTTTTCTCCACATACTTACCAACACTTGTTTGTTGATTTATTGATGATAGCCATTCTGACAGGTGTGGGGCAATATCTCAGTTTGGTTTTAAGTTGCATTTCTCTGATGATTAGTAACATTGAGCATCTTTTCATATGTGTATTGGCCTTCTGTATGTGCACTTTGGATAAATGTCTATTCAGTTCCTCTGTTGTTTTGATTACTATATCCTTGGAGTATAGTTTGATTTCAGGTAGCATGATCTTTCCCCATCTTTGTTCTTTATCAAGATTGTTGTGGCTCCATATAAATGTTAGGTTTATTTGTTCTAGTTCAGTGAAAAAGGTGTCATTGGTATTTGGTAGGGATTGCATTGAATCTGTAGATTCCTTTGAGTAGTATGAACATTTTAACAATGGTAAGAATTTTACTTCTTTTTAAAAAAATATATTTTATTGATTTTTTACAGAGAGGAAGGGAGAGAGATAGAGAGACAGAAACGTCGATGAGAGAGAAACATCAACCAGCTGCCTCTTGCACACCCCCTACCGAGGATGTGCCCGCAACCAATGTACATGCCCCTGGCTGGAATTGAACCTGGGACCTTTCAGTCCGCAGACCAACGCTCTACCGCTGAGCCAAACCGATTTCGGCAAGAATTTTACTTCTTATAGTGGCCTCCTCTAAAAAAATGTTGAGTAGAAGAGGAGGTAAACTTATACTACTTTTGAAAAACATTTTTTATGCAGTTCCTATGTTGAACTAATTTTTCAAGTTAAAAACTAGGTTTGAGGAAATTTTACATTTTAATCTTAAATGAAGTATTTGGAATGGAATTATTACTTAATAATTTTACTTAATCACTTATTACTTCTGAAGTCTCATAGGAATGTACCATTATCATTCTCATCGCACTTATAATTGTCATGTAACATTTTAAGGCACACAGCATAATGATTTGATTACTTATATATTGTAAAATTATTTCTACAATACATTTAATCAACATTTATCACCTCATATAGACACAAAATCTTTTTTCTTGTGATGAGAACTTTTAAGATCTGTTCTCTTAGTAACTTTCAAATATACAATACAGTATTGTTAACTATACTTATCATAGTGACCATTACATCCTCAGAATGTATTTATCCTAAAACTGAAAGTTTGTATCTTTTGACCACCCTTATCCATTTCCCCACGAATGTTTTTCACTCATCAGATTTATAGATATCTGTCTCCACCAGTACTTGACACCAGTCATTCTGACTGAGTGAAATGTATTTCACCTCTAGCAATATCATCCCAAATTTTAGATGAATTGCTTTCTCATTTCGTTCAGATTGTATTATATTGCTTTTTAACAAGGAATAAATAAAGGTTATGAAAATTAGTCCAGAGAAATGGAAAAACAGGCTGTCATTTCATTAACACAGTCAGTTGGGTCTAGAAATAGTGAAGTTGCCTGTCAGCTGTTTTCCTTTCACTTCCAGTGTCTATATATTTGAATGCTTCAAGCAAACTTGAGCAGGGAGGAAAAGAATAAATAGAAGAATATAATATTTGGTTTTGAAATTATCACATGGCCCAACCAGGACACTCAGTAAGTGGCTGGTGATAGGAAACTTACCTCACATATTTCCATTTTTAAGAAATGTTATTTGGTGAGAAGCCTATTTATTAACATCAGATGGAGGAATATAGTGCAAAATTATATCTGATTGACTAAATAATAGAATGCATCCTTAGAAATAGTTCTCATTCAAGTATTTGCCAATTACATATTAATGTGTCTACTGTTATTATCACTCATTATAGAGTATGAAGATTTTAGATGTATATATCTTTACATTTTAAATTCATCATTCAAAAGCACTTACTGAGTATTAATTAATGAGTTCCACTTCTGGGCTCTGAGAATACAGCAATGAAGCAAAGATACTGTTCATATTCTACATTTCATAACCAAATGATACATGTAATAAGTTTTCTTTGGAATTTATCTAAATCAAATCGTTTCTGTTAGGGATAAAATCCTCCATTTTATCACTGTATTAAAATGTATTTCAATCTCTATTTTGGTTTTTAAATATGAAATATAAATATAAATATAAATATGGCTCAGAAAACAAAATCAATAAACTAAATTGATATGTATTTGTTTTTTAGCAATAGTATTAATTCATATTATAAATATATTTAAAATTCATTTAGCCTTTCATTCACATAATATAACCCCCAGTGTTTTATTAGTCTTATTCAAAATTCATGAGTCTTATCCACAGGATATTGTGATGTGCTCCCAGAATGTCTTAATATTTGTATGTGTATTGAACATTGGCAGCAGATGTAAATTAGCATTAAGTACTACTTCTCAATGTATAATTCTGTATTGCAAAGTTATGTAAATGTGACATACATTTTATGCATTTTTCTCAGTTAAAGTTTAAATATTAATGGAGATAGAAATATTTTTACTTCGTTGGTTGTTTCTTGAAAAAAATTAGATCATATAGCCACTAGGGGGCTCACACACCACGTGTGTAAAGCATGTGGCATCACCTCCACATACACTTGTGGTACTTAAAAAGGACGTAACAGCTGGGACAATAAATAATACCACATTCAGTTGTTTTGTGTGGTGGAGTAGGGCCTAATATTCTTAACACCAAAGATATACAGTGCACAATTATATCTGATTGACTAAATAATAGAATGTATCCTTAGAATTAGTTCTCATGTAAGTATTTGCCAATTTACAGTAACAGAAAAGTTATCAAACCAGGTGTAGCTTACCAGGGAAGTTAGCAACTAGAGGTCAGAAACCGCACCAGAAGAAATGTTCAAGTCTGGAGGAGGTCCCGCTATCAGGACTAGCCGACTGCTACAGGAACACTGGCCCTAGCTGTCAAGTCTTAGAGTCTGAGGGATGGGCAGATTTACTTTCGCACCAACAACGTTATGTGGTATTATTTCACTTGTCTCTCATATGAGAAGACTCGTCATCAATTTAAATTTGTTTTTTAGCTGCTTCATTTTCTTTATAGCAAGGCTGTGTTAATATTCTTTCATTTTATAAAGGAAAACCCTTAACAAGCAATTTGAGCCCTTTCTTATATAACTCACATTCAAATGTTTCCAATCGAGAGCATTCTTGAACATTTGATAACTTCCATCTATTTTTGTTTTCTTTTGTTTACACCCAGGGTCGGTTCAGCATTAACTTGGCAGGAACTGGGATGATGATACCCAGCACTGCAAGGTGGCTGGCTCAGGGTAGCTACGCCTCTGTCGTCATACACAGGTCACAGGTAAGTCCTGCTGGCCCGGGAAGCCTTTCTGAAATACATCTGTGCGGTGACCTTGCATTAAAGGGCCTCTACCTCAATGTAGAGCTATATGAGGTTCGTGACTGGGTTATTGCATATAGTGGAATATAACATTAATTTATGAAATTATGGAATAGGGTTCATTTTTATTGATGTGCATAAGTAGGAGATATATATATATATATATATATATATATATATATATATATATATATATATATATGTAAATTCTTGTACAGGCTATAGATATCTGAGCATGAATAATAATGTCAGGGCATATAGATTTTATCCAGCTCAAGTTTAGGGCTAATGACTTGAAAGGCAGGTACTTCAGATAGAGGTAGTGCTTTTAACTTGAATGGTTTGTAGGTTTTAATGTTTCAAAGTGAAAAGTAAATTTTGGGTTTATTTATTTCATTGCATTGATTTAGTGATGGGATGGTGCTACAGCCATTTGTCATTTAAAAACATAACCTCTATAGACTTTAAGTCTATTTTTATGGTTTTATACATATTTCCCTCCATCTAGAAAACAATGTTATTTGCGGTCACCTCTAACACATACACCAGCATGGGCCAAAAGTAGATTCTCAGTGGTTTGTATAAAAAATAATACAAAAATAAACTGTTTCATGTACCCACAACTGTAAACCTACTTTTTCCCCTCCCTGTACATTCTCTAAAATAGAATCCATTTAATTTCACTGCTGGTACGATGTGCTAGCACATACACTGTAGGAGGTGGCTCCTATTAGAGTTACCATGTCTTAGCATGGCTCTCTACATAGTAAATTAGCATCTACATTATAACTGTTCCCACTTTTATTGTACATAAATCAATACCACCAATAGCCCCTACCTACTGCTTTGATTGCTTTCTTTTGATAAAGACTAAATAATAGAATGTATCCTTAGATACATTTCTGCTATGCTCCTACTTTTATGAATATTTGTAAAGAAATTCAATTTTTTTGATACTATAGAATTTAAACATTCTATTTCTGAAGACTGAAATTGCTTTAATTAATAAAGAATTAAACTTTTGTTCTGCATATTGGTAAGCAGTAGGCTTTTAAAACATATTTAAAATAAAGAGCTATTTGCATGTGGCATTTTTAGGTCTAATCCATTTTGGTAGAAGAATGGAAATAAGTTAATTAAAATGTATTCTGAACAGGTATATTCATAGAGCTCAGTGAAATATTCTGACCTTATTTATCCAGCTTTTAAATCTTTTTTGGTTAGATGTGAAGACTGAACTCTAGCTGACATCACCAATAGATATGAATTTCTTATACAATCATTCCTTTTGCTTCTATTTAATTCTATTATTAAGATTAACTGAGAATTTCTCCCTTAATCAAAATATTACACGAGGTTTTTCCTGAAATCTGATGTGAAACTGAAACCAAAATATACTTATGGGAATGCAGACACAATATAATTAACCAAGGTTAGGTTTTTACTTAATCTGGGATATAAACATATGTAAATTGGAATTTTTACTTCCATTCCCTTTTTTCTGCTTACTCAGATTCTTGAGAGTTAAAAAAATTTCTGAAACAAAAGTCAACTTTGAAAACCCCTGATCTCAAAACATCCATCCCAAAATGTCCCAGGAAACCTCCTTCTTTAGGTTAAAAGAAAAAAACCACAATAACAAAATAACTTTACTTTTACCTTTCCAAAAAATGCAGGAGTTTAAATTATTTTTGCCTCATCCAATCAAAATGTTTTCAATTTTTTGTGTTTTTTTACTTTTGGACTTAAAGATGGAAGGCAGTCCAGAAAGAACATCTATCTTGTCCTGACCGTGCCTTTCACCCACCTCTGACCATCATTTCTCTGTGAATAGCTTTGCTTTTCTAAAACAAACAAACAAACAAACAAACAAATAAATAAATAAATTAATTAATTAAAATAAAATAAAAAAATAAAAGGAAAACATAAAGTTCTCTTCTAATGATTATTTTCAGTCCAATTTTCCCCACTTGTATACTTTTCTTCAGGCTGTATTTCTACAAATATATTTTATTTAGTCTATCTTAAACTCACTAAAGCAAATAAATGTCTAGATGAAAAGTATGTGGATTGAGATGAATCATTTAAATTATAGAGAGGTATAAAATAATTATTAAGAGGCTAATGTGCATCTCAGGTGGGTTATCTCATTGCCATAAGCCACCCATCCTGTCATAGCATTTACCTCAAGTGTAACTGTCATAGGAAACCTTGGCTAATTGGCTTTTTCAGTCTTGTGCATGTGTTTGATTCTCCTGTATTTCTGCCCCTTCCTATTTTCAGGATGGAACCAAAGTCTATGGCAGATGTGGAGGGTTTTGTGGAAAGTGTGTTCCTCACCTGATGACTGGTCTCCCAATTCAAGTGATCTGAGCATTCAGAAGTGAGAAGTACATCCCAAAGAGGAGACAGTCTTTGAACCTGCAAATAACCGGTGCTCGTTTCTTTCATCTTCCCTTCCTGAGATTTCCGTGTCCAAAAGATCTGTGACTTTGTTTAGGGTGCTCACCAGGGAGTCAAATCCCCACTTAATTTTTTCAAGGCCTTCAACTTAATAGGTATATAACTCTAATCAGGATATTTTTTAAAGTACATAATTTATGGTAGAATATCCAGGGATGTCTGAATGAATTATACTAAGATAATGTTGCAGTTAATAGCTTCGACTGGACCACAGTTAAACCTATAAACAAACATGTAAATCTCTACTCAGTATCCTACTGTACAATGAAATGTTTGTTCTGCTTGTTAAGTGGAAAATGAACTTATTTAAAACTACCATAAATGTTATTTCATGTCAGGTGAATAGTAGTAAATCAACAGTTACTTCAAAAGAGTACATAGCCATTATACTTACTGATACAGCATAGATACCTTGTTTTATATTCCTTTAATTGTGAATTATGGTGCTTCAAATTTTAAAAATCCTAAAAATGTGTGCTTGGGTTAAATAATAAATAACTTTTGTGGGTATAATACAAAAGAAAGTATAATGTAGTAGAATTTTAAAACACCTACCTCTAATTTAATATGTATGCTCTCTATGTCTTTATAACTCTTACATGTGTATATATCTACTCTTAAAAATCTATTTTCTCAAAGTTTATAATGTATTTTATTAAATACAGAAGTGAGAATTATTGAAATTTTGAAGATTCAATAAACAAAATTATTTTTACATGTGCAAAATTTGCATTAGAGATGTTCATGTTATTTTATACCCAAGATTTCTCAAAGCCGGAACATAAAAGATAGTAAAAATTATCTATCCCTGGACAAATTCTTAGGTATGAAAAAAATTTTAGGTGGATAATTGTGTATTGTATAATAATGTGGTTTTAAACTAATCATAGACAAATAATATTTTTCTATGAAAACCTACTAATAAAATTTTATGAGTTAATAATAGAATATTAATTTTACCCACAAAGTTTCCCCCCCAAACATTTATTAGAGGTATATTGTACCATATAAGGTACTAAAGCAATTTTGTGCCAATGTGGCTAAATATTTAGGGATCTCTGTATCAGAAATAAAGTATTTTGCACTATGTGCCTTACATCAGTTACAAACATTAATATGAAATGTGTAACATTTGCTATAAATGTTTTTATTCATAATTAAAATCTTTAAATTTATAAACATTTAAATAATAAAAATATTTGTGTTATACAATAACACCATGTTTTCATTTTCCTTCTTTAAGAATCCTTCACTAAAAACAGTCTGTGGATCTAAAATTACTTCAGAAATTCTAAGGAATTTTTAATTGAAATTATTGCACTTGGGATGGAAACAGCTGTTCACCCTTCTGATGGCAAAGGGAACATGGGCAGGAGGCTGACAAAAACTTACAATGCCTTTAAAAAGCTTCCTTTCATACAAGGGTTACCACTGCATTTATATGTAATGGGGCAAGAAAGTACACTATAGATAGATATTCGATAGATAGATAGATAGATAGATAGATAGATAGATAGATATAGATACAGATATATATTATAATATACATATATATTATATACTATATGTATATAAAGTATAGTGTATATATAGTACATAAAGTACATATAATTCTAGTATATGTGTATATATATATATATTACATGTAGTTCTTTGTTTGCCCCAGGGATTCATGTATGTGTGTGTGCATGTGTACTAGGGGCCCGGTGCACAAAATTCGTGTATGGGAGAGTGGTGTCCCTTAGTCCTGCCTGCACCCTCTCCATTCTGAGATGCCTCTCACAATTCAGGACTGCTGGCTCCCAATTACTCCCCAAACTGCTTCTGCCTGCCAACCTGATCACCCCCTAACCAGTCCCCTGCCAGCCAGATCTATGCATAACTGCTCTCCTGATGGCCTGATTGTCCCTAACTGCCCTCCCCTGCCGGCCTAGTCACCACTAACTTCCCTCCCTTGCCAGCCTGGTCACCCCCAACTGCCCTCCCCTGCAGAGCTGGGTCCCCCTCAACTGCCCTCCCTGTGTGAGCCTGGTCCCCCCGCCAACTGCCCTCCTCTGCTGACCCAGTCACCCCTTACTGCCCTCCCCTGTAGGCCTGACCACCTCCCAACTACCATCCCTTTCAGGCCTTTGTCCCTCCCAACTGCTCTCCCCTGCTGGCCATCTTGTGGTGGCCATCTTGTGTCCACATGGGGACAGCCATCTTGTGTGTTGGACTTTCAGTCAATTTGCATATTACCTCTTTATTTGATAGGATATATCCTTAACTTATCACAATATATGTCAAGTGTTATAAACTCTGAATTTATTTTCATATAAATTTTTGCCAATCAAGTGTCTTTTAAAATTTCTGTCCCTCTTTATTCTTTCTTATAGATCTAAGTTTCTATTATTTCTTTTAGTGTGAGTTGGCTGGCACATATCCAGCTTTCATTTATCAAAATGTTCATAATTCACCTTCACATTTTTAAACTTATACCTATAAATGTTGATATAATTTAAAGCTTACAAAAAAATTGCAAGAATAGTACAAATAGCTACCATATGTCATTTAGCTAGAATCACGAATTTAACATTTTGTCACATTAGTTAAATCATTCTCTTTTTTTATATGTATACTAGATTATGGTGCATGAATTTGTGCACACGTGGTGTCCCTTGGGGCGGGAGGGGGGGGGGCCTGTGGGGATCTGGCCAAAACCCACAGTCCAATGCTGCCTGCAGCTCCTACCTGCAGCTCCTACCTGCTACTCCCTCTCATCCCAGCCCCACTGTGCCTGCTGTGGGCTCGTGCCCAACCAGTCCAGATTGGGGGAGGCTCACAACATTGCAACACTCCCCAGGCATGAGCCCTACGTCTGACACTCTCATGATGGGAGTGGCCTGTGGGTTCAGGCCAAAACCAGCTCTCTGAAATCCCCTGAAGGTTCTTGAATTATAAGAGGGCACCGGCCAGGCCAAAGGACCCCACCAGTGCATGATTGGCGTGGGAAAGGGACCTCAGAAAGGTTCCAGCCCCAATCTGCCAAACCCCAGCTACAAACTAACCTACAAGTTGGAGCATCTGCCCCTGGTGTCAGTGCACACCATAGCGAGTGGTTGAGCGGCCTTAGCATTTCATTAGCATGTTACACTTTGATTGGTTGAACAGTTGACAGGTCACCAGATGAGCAGACACTTAGCATATTAGGCATTTATTATATAGTATAGATATACACAGACATATCTATCCACATATTTATTCTTAGTTTGAGTTATTGATTATCTCATGATCTTTTATTCCATAATATTTTAGTATATACTTAAGAAAAAAGATATTCTCTTGCATAACCATGGTACAATTCTGAAATTTCACCACTTAATTTCTAAACAGACTCTGAAACAGTTTATTTCAGATAAACCAGTGCTAGGAAATATAATAAGGTAAGTATCATGGTTAATTAGTTCTCCTATATACCATTCTTTCTCAACCTTATATTATTTTATATTATAAATACTTAACTTTCTATCAAGTAATAGCTCCTTGTGGCCTTCTTCATAAATATTTCCTGGACCATTCTGTTGGGAATGTTTTATTTTAAATTCTTCATGTATTGTATTCCTTTCTTATGTCACTTATTGTTTTCTACCTGGTATGTGATTAGGATTTTGACCACCCATCTTACCTGCTCTCCAAGATGGTTATTTGAGTAAAAAATTAGTACTTGCTTAGTTCCTATTTTTTTTTAAATATATTTTATTGATTTTGTACAGAGAGGAAGGGAAAAAGATAGAGAGTTAGAAACATCGATGAGAGAGAGTCATCGATCAGCTGCCTCTTGCACATCCCCTACTGGGGATATGCCCGCAACCAAGGTACATGCCCTTGACCGGAATCGAACCTGGGACCTTTCAGTCCCCAAGCCGACGCTCTATCCATTGAGCCAAACCAGTTTCGGCTTAGTTCCTATTTTATGCCACATACTGAGAGGCACTTTACATCATGACATAATTTAATCTGTACAACCTTATGAAGCATCACCATTTTAAAGATCATCTATAATAAAAGAGAATAATATGCTAATTAGACCAGTTGTCCTTCCAGATGAAGCTGCAGCGGGCAGGGGCTGAGGCAACCACTGTGGTGGTGGGGGCCGAGCCCCTTGCATGAATTTTGTGCATAGGGCCTCTAGTCCTATCTAATAAAGAGGGAATATACTAATCAACCATTGCGCCCTCACAAAATGGCAATGCTCACAGCCAATAAAGAGGGAATATACTAATTGACTTCCATGCCCTCACAAGTTGGTGGTGCTCACAGCCACAAGATGGTAGTGCCCAGTCCCCTCAGCCCACCTTATCCAGCTGGAGTACCCCAACCCCCTCAACCCCACCTCATCCAGCCTCAGTCCCCCAGTCCCCTCAGCCCTGCTGGGGTTGGCAGCCACCATGTGCATCATCCAGCCAGAGTCCCCAGTCTCCTTAGCCCCACCTCACCCAGTCCCTGCAGCATCTAGCGTCATCCAGCCTCAGTTCCCCAGTTCCCTCAGGCCCACAGGGGAAGGCAGTTGGGGGTGATCTGGCTGGCAGGGGAGGGCAGTTGAAGATGATAGGGCCAACAGGAAAGGGCAGTTGGGGACAATCATGCCAGCAGGGGAGCAGTTAGGTGTCAATTAGGCCACCAGGGGAGCAGTTAGGGGGCTATCAGGCTGGCAGTAAGAGTGGTTAGGGGAGATCAGGCAGGAAGGCAGGCAAGTGATTAGGAGCCAGCAGTGCCATATTGTGAATGGGATGTCCAACTGCCAGTTTAAGCCCAATCCTGGCAGTTGGACATCCCCCCAGAAATCCCAGATTGGAGAGGGTGCAGGCTGGGCTGAGGGACCCTCCCACCTACCCATGCATGCATTTCCTGCACTGGGCCTCTAGTTTTATATAACGGCAGAAACTTTTTAAGCACAGTGCATGTCTGTCCAGACACAAAGCCTTACTTTTTACTCAATCATATTCTTCGCTTAATGATAGAAACTATATTACTTTATTCTGAATCTTTCATGGCAACTATCAGAGTGTTGTCTATACAGTAGAGATTTAATATTTTATTGTGAATAAATTAAAATATTTAGCAATTCACTTCCACAAGAAAATATATGAAAACATCTATATGAACTATAATTTAGAGATATTTGGTGGGATTGATGTTTTTAAAAAATGAAGAGCCATCCCAAGAATATGTTCAGGAAGATATAGGTATTTCTGGAGAGTTTCAATCACACCCCAGAATAGGATATGGGAGACCAGAATGGAAGTAGCTATCATGTATGCTTTTTCTCAAAGAGTAAGTTTTATAGGTCTACTAATTTAAAAAAATATTAAATTTATTGTTGTGACATTGGTCAACATATTTTAAATTACTTTAAAAGACTTCACACCTACAAACATTGTTGCACACACACTATAGAGCCACATTTTTCAATGACAACTCATTCATAACTTATTATAGCTTTGATAAATACAAATGTTTCAAGTTCCCACAATCATTTAAAAAGAACAGAATTGGTTTTAATTTATTCTTTGATGTCATATATCAGGATAAGATATATTTTTGTGCTATGAAAATATAGCTATCACTCAACATATTTTGATTTGTAAATATTATTATTTTCAAACACAAATGACTCTTATTCAATTTTTTTCTAATAATTTAGCTTGTGTTTTAGTTGCCAACTATTTAAATGTTTTGTTTAAAGGCAAATAAGAAGACCCAATTGTGCATTAGTTTTGTCACTTATTTTAAGATAACATGCCTATTTTTGTTACACTTTACCTGCCACATCTTTTACCCTGGTAATTACTCTTCTTCATTTGAAACAGGAAAATTTACTTAAAACTGAAAATAGTGGCATCTGCTGGCCACTCTTAACTATTCCTCAGTAGGATAAAGAAAAAAATATTTTCTCTGAAATTTTCTGAAGAGCTTGAGGAGTAATTGCTTGAAATGCAACAGGCAACCTGTGTTTGTGTTTTCCTTAATCTAACTGAAAGAATTAATACCTATATATCCATGTCATCTCCATAGCTATACCTCTAGCATACGTGTGTTCTTTTCACTACTTCAATCTGCATTCTTGACAATATAAAACCTTTCTCAGTCTCCAGGAGCAAACAGAAAAAGTTGTTTTAGTGCCATAGTTTTGGAGGGATGATCTTTATGCCATAAATAGAGGAAGGTTGGATTGGGAGCAAGTGCTTGGGGATACCCAGCTTTCTAGACCAAGCACTAGTATTAAACAGTGATATATTAAACTTTAGGTAGGTTTGTTTCCTCAGCTGTAAACTTAGAGATTTAAAAAACTTCTAAGGTATTTTCCAGCTCAAAAAGTTTATATGTATAATTTGTGTCTGGTGCGTTATTTTGCAGTTACTATTTTTTATAAAAATAGTTACTTAGGATTCAATCTGAGTTAAACAAAAAAACAACAACAAAAAAAACAAAACAAACAAAAACAAAACAAAAAAAACACTACTCTGCACTTCCATTTTCCTATACAAAAGGAGTTCAGCTTACCCAACAAAGCAAAGATATGCTCCTTTCATTGTTTAATATTTGGTGTTTCAGAGGTAAGAAGACCAGAGTTTTTCACATGCTCTGACACTTCCTAGTTGTGGGGTCTCATAACAAAACACACAACCTCAACCTTAATATTGCAAATTGTTAAATAGGTAGAAAAAAAAATTCCCTGCTTTCCTTCCCAAAATAAAAACTATGAGGTTCAATGAATGTTTATAAATATGTTTTATTTATTAGAAAGTGCCACATTAGTTATATTTCCTCATTTTAAATATAGATAATAGCTTTGAAAGCAATGTAGGCAGTAAAAGGTAGGTTCTGCGGGGTCTAAATTCTAGGTCTATTGCTTATGCAAGCATTGTGACGTTAGGAAAAATCACTTAATCTTTCTGACAAGCAAACACTAGAGGATTTCTTCACCAACCACTAACACATTGTAGAAGAAACCTTAAAGGGTCTTCTTTATGTGAGAAATAAAAGGCAATACCAGAAATAAGAAAATATAATACAAGAAAGGAAAATCTTGCAGGTAAAAGCAAGCACAGAATTAACACAGTAAATAAGCAACTTAAAAAGCTAAAATGAAGGTTAAAAGACACAAGCAGCAAAATTAACTATAATTATAATAAATAGAGGATACACACTATATATATATATATATATATATATATATATATATATATATATATGTACATAGTGGTGACATTAAAAACACCAAATGTGAAGAGGGAGTGAAAATATAGTACTTTTATAATATGTTTGAACTCAAACACCTACCACCTTAAAATAGACTGCAATAGATATAGATGGGTATATAGGAACCTCATGGTGTCTATAAGCCAAGAAAATACAAAAAAAAAAAATTTTTTTAAATCTCACAATAAATAAAGAGAAAAGAACCCAAATAAAATACTAAAAAGAACCAGTAAACCAAAAGGAAAGAACTCAAAAGAAGAAAAAAATAGAGACTATAAAAACAACTGTAAAACAACACAAAAATAAATAAATAACCTATCAATAATTATTTTAAATATTAATGGGCACAATACTCCAAGCAAAAGACAGAGTGGCTGAATAAATAAAAAACCAAGTCCCATCTACTAGTATATGCTGCCTACAAGAGACTCACTTCATTGAAAGACACACACACACACCGAAAGGAAAGGCAGGGAAAAAGATATTCAAACAAATAAAAGCAAACGGAAATCTGGAGAAGCAATACTTGTAAAGAAAATATTGATGGAGATAAAGGGAAAATTAACAGCAATTTTAAACTATATTACAAAGCTATAATAATCCAAACAGTGGGGTTTCAGCACATAAACAGACATAGGCCAATGGAACAGAATACAGAGTCCAGAAATAAACCCTCATGTATATAATGAATTAATCTATGAAGAAATGACAGTGTCTTGGGAAAACTGAACAGGTACATGCAAAAGCAAATAAACAAAAAACTGGATCATGCCCTTACACCATATACAAAAATAAACCCATTGAATTAAAGATGTCAATATAAGACCTGAAACTATAAAATAAATAGAAAGAAAACATAGGCCACAACCTCCGATATCACTCTTATTTTTATTTTATAAATATATTTTATTGATTTTTTACAGAGAGGCAGGGAGAGGGATAACAAGCTAGAAACATCAATGAGAGAGAAACATTGACCAGCTGCCTCCTACACACCTCCCACTAGGGATGTGGCCGAAACCAATGTACATGCCCTTGACCGGAATCGAACCCAGGATCTTCCAGTCTGCAGACTGATGCTCTATCCATTGAGCCAAACTAGTTTTGGCCTTGACATCACTCTTAATATTTTTAGATATGTCCCCTCCAATGCGGAAAACAAAAGCAAACTTAAACAAATAGGACTACATCAAACTAAATATCTTCTACCCAGGGAAAGAGCCTAACTAAGAAAAGAGTAATATGTAAATTGACTGCACCTCTGCCACACCCTCAAGCCACGCCCACGAGTCAATCAGGAGCCAGTATGCAAATTAACCCAACCAAGATGGCTGTGGCCACAGAGTGAACAGGAGGCTCCAGTTTCCCTAGCAATGGAAGAAGCCAAGCTTCCTGCACACTCTGGCTGGCACAAGCCTTCACTCAAGGCTACACAGTTTCAATTATAGAGGATAAATAAATCCCAACAAAAATGGCTGTGGCCACTGAGTGAGCAGGAGGCTTGGGTTTCCCAGGCAATGGAGGAAGCCAAAATTCCTAATCAACAGTGTTGTGATAATTTTGCACAGCAAATTCTTACTAGACATAGTGTGGTGACCACATTATAAGGTAAATAAGTGTCAAATCACTATTCATAAACCTGAAACTGACATAATATTTTATACCAGCTACATTTAAATAATAAAAAAGACATTTCCTGCTATCAGTTCAATGTATCATCAAAATTGGCCTTAGTATAGTTTCCCAGGTAACTGCTATCTCTTTATTACATTTGCCCAATGATGGGATATATCTCTGCTCGCTCTGAAAAAAACAAACAAACAAACAAAAAAAGCACATAAAAACAAAAAACACAAAAAAAAACAAACCAAAACAAAATAAAACAAAACAAACAACAACAAAAAACAGGAACAATGGAGTTCTCCAGACCCTAGCTTAGTGGACTAATTAAGTGGGGAGAGAGAATTTCCAAAGTCATAATGAATATATTTGTTGAAACCAATTCTGGCCCAAACACTATACCTTAGAAGTTGAGAATGTTGACACAATCCCTGCAATAACAAAGGATGTAGTTTGATCATAATTTTTCAGAAACTACTGAAGTGGTGGTAACTAGAGGAGATATTTTTGTTTGTTTGTTTTCTTTTCTTTTTTTTATTCCAAGTATAGCCTAATTTATTTTATTAATTAATTAATATTTTTTATTAAATTATTATCTGTGTACATATTTTAACATTGTCCCCCCCCCCATACATACCCTCCCTCCCCAGAGTTTTGTGTCCGTTGGTTGTACTTATATGCATGTATACAATTCCTTCGGTTGATCTCTTATCTCCCCCAAATCTCCCTACCCTCCTGGCTGTAATTTGACAGTCTGCTTGTTGCTTTACTGTCTTTATATCTGACTTTGGTTCATCAGTTTATAATGTTCTTTAATATCCATAAATGAGTGAGGTCATGTGGTATTTCTCTTTCATTGACTGGCTTATTTCACTCAGCATGATGTTCTCTAGTTCTATCCAGGTTGCTGCAAATGATGAGAATTCCTTTTTTTTTATGGCAGCATAGTATTCCATTATGTAGATGTACCACAGTTTTGGGATCCAATCATCTGCTGATGGGCACCTAGGCTGTTGCCAAATTCTAGCTATTGTAGATTGTGCTGCTATGAACATAGGGGTGCATATATCCTTTCTGATTGGTGTTTCTAGTTTCTTGGGATATATTCCTAGGAGTGGAATTACTGGGTCAAATGGGAGTTCCATTTTCAGTTTTTTGAGGAAACTCCACACTGTTCTCCACAGTGGTTGCACCAGTCTGCATTCCCACCAGCAGTGCACGAGGGTTCCTTTTTCTCCACAACCTCGCCAACACTTGTTGTTTGTTGATTTGTTGATGTTGGCCATTCTGACAGGTGTGAGATGGTACCTCATTGTTGTTTTGATTTGCATCTCTCGGATAATTAGTGACTTTGAGCATGTTTTCATGTGCCTCTTAGCCTTCCTTCCGTCTTCTTTTGAAAATATTCTATTTAGGTCCATTGCCCATTTTTTAATTGGATCATTCATCTTCCTTTTATTTAATTGTATAAGCTGTCTGTAGATGTTGGAGATTAAACCTTTATCAGTGATAACATTTGCAAATATGTTTTCCCATACAGTGGGCTTTCTTGTTGTTTTGTTGATGGTTTCTTTTGCTGTAAAAAAGCTTTTTTATTTTTATGTAGTCCCATTTGTTTATTTTCTCTTTAGCTTCCATTGCCCTAGGGGTAGTATCAGTGAAGAAGTTCTTTTGGCATATGTCTGAGATTTTGCTGCCTGTGGATGCCTCTAGTATTTTTATGGTTTCCTGTCTTATGTTTAAGTCCTGTATCCATTTTGAGTTTATTTTTATGTATGGTGTAAGTTGGTGATCTAGTTTCATTCTTTTGCATGTATATGTCCAATTTTCCCAACACCATTTATTAAAGAGACTTTTTTGACTCCATTGTATATTTGTGCCCCTTTTGTCAAATATTAACTGAGTATAGTGATTTTGGTTGTTATCTGGGTTCTCGATTCGATTCCATTGATCTATATGTCTGTTCTTGTGCCAGTACCAGGCTGTTTTGAGAACAGTGGCTTTGTAATATAGCTTGAAGTCTGGTATTGAGATCCTTCCTACTTTACTCTTCTTTCTCAGGATTGCTGTGGCTATTCGGGGTCTTTTATTGTTTCAAATGAACTTTTGGAGAGTTCTTTCTAGGTCAGTGAAATATGCCGTTGGTATTTTAATGGGGAGTGCATTGAACCTATAGATTGCTTTAGGAAGTATGGACATTTTGATGATGTTGATTCTTCCAATCTATGAACATTGTATGTTCTTCCATGTGCTTACATCTTCCTCTATCTCTTATTTCAGTGTCGTGTAGTTTTCTGCATATAGGTCCTTTACTTCCTTAGTTAAGTTTATTCCTAGGTATCTTAATTTTTTTGGTGCGATGGTAAATGGAATTGCTTTCTTAGCCTCTGTTTCTGTAGTTTCACTGTTGGTGTATAGAAATGCCATAGATTTCTTGGTGTTAATTTTGTATCCTGCTACATTGCCAAATTCATTTATTAAGTCAATTAGTATTTTAATGGAGTCTTTTGGGTTTTTTATGTACAATATCATGTCATCTGCAAATAAGGATAACTTTACTTCTTTTCCAATTTGAATGCCTTTTATTTCCTCTT
This sequence comes from Pipistrellus hanaki, assembly GCF_964339955.1. Taxonomy (NCBI): domain Eukaryota; kingdom Metazoa; phylum Chordata; class Mammalia; order Chiroptera; family Vespertilionidae; genus Pipistrellus; species Pipistrellus hanaki. The sequence goes on from NC_140505.1 coordinate 148,810,359, forward strand.
CTTGTCTAATTGCGATGGCTAGTACTTTCAGTACTATGTCAAAGAGGAGTGGCGATAGTGGGCATCCCTGTCTTGTTCCTGTTCTTAGAGGGAATGGTTTTAGTTTTTGCCCATTGAGAATGATGTTGGCTGTGGGTTTATCATATATAGCTTTTATTATGTTGAGGTATGATCCTTTTACACCCACCTTGTTGAGAATTTTTTTATCAGGAAAGGGTGTTGGATTTTATCAAATGCTTTTTCTGCATCTATTGATATGACAATATGATTTTTATCTTTCAATTTGTTTATGTCATGTATCACGTTTATTGATTTGCGGATATTGTACCATCCTTGCATTCCCAGAATAAATCCTGTTTGGTCATGGTGTATGATCTTTGTGATGCTCTGCTGGAGCCAATTTGCTAGAATTTTGTTGAGGATTTTGGCATCTATGTTCATGAGGGATATTGGCCTGTAATTCTCTATCATTGAGTTGTCTTTATCTGGTTTTGGTATTAGGGTGATGCTGGCTTCATAGAAGGAGTTTGGAAGTGTTCCTTTCTCTTGAATTTTTTGGAATAGTCTGAGGAGGATAGGTTTTAGTTCTTCATTGAATGTTTGGTAAAACTCTCCTGTGAAGCCATCTGGCCCTGGGCTTTTGTTTGCTGGAAGCTTTTTGATGACTGTTTCAATTTCTTCCCAAGTCACTGGTCTATTGAGATTTTTAGATTCTTCCTAATTGATTTTTGGAAGGTTGTATTTTTCTAGGAATATGTCCATTTCCTCCAGATTGTTCAGTTTGTTGGAATAGAGCTGTTCGTAGTATTTTGTAACAATCCTTTGTATTTTGGCGGGGTCTGTTGTTATTTCTCCTCTTTCATTTCTGATTTTGTTTATTTAAGTCCTCTCTCTTTGTTTCTTGGTTAGCCTGGCTAGAGGTTCATCTATCTTGTTTATCCTTTCAAAGAACCAGCTCTTGGTATTGTTGATCTTATGTATTGTTTCTTTGGTCTCTATGTCGTTAATCTCCACTCTGATTTTTGTTATTTCCTTCCTTCTGCTTACACTGGGCTTTTCTTGTTGCTCTTTTTCTAACTCTTTGAGTTTTAGAGTTAGATAATTTGTTACCATTTTTTTCTTGTTTTTTTGCAATAGGTTTGTAGGGATATGAACTTCCCTCTCAAAACTGCTTTTGTTGTGTCCCATAGATTTTGGATAGTTGTGTTTTCATTGTCATTTGTTTCCAGGATGTTTTTAATTTCTTCCTTGATTTCTCTGGTAACCCAGTCCTTGTTTAACAGCATGCTGTTTAGTCTCTCCATGTGTTTGATTTCTTTGGATTATTTTTATTGTAGTTAATTTCCAGTTTTATGCCACTATAATCTGAGAAGATGCTTGATATGATTTCTATCTTCTTGAATTTGAAGAGACTTTGCCTATGTCCCAAAATGTGGTCTATCTTTGAGAATGTCCCATGTGCGCTTGAGAAGAATGTATATAGCCGGGACCAGTTTGGCTCACTGGAGAAGAATTTATATTCTGTGGCTTTGGGGTGGAATATTCTGAAGATGTCAATTAATTCCATCTGGTCTAGGGAGTCCTTTAGGATTGACATTTCTTTGCTGATTTTTTGTTTAGATGATTTGTCAAAGGGTGACAGTTGGATATTAAAATCTCCTACTATGGTTGTATTGCTATTAATCTCTTCCTTAATGTCCTCCAGCAGTTTTTTTTTTTTTAATGTATTTGGATGCTCCCATATTGGGTGCATATATATTTACCAGGTTTATTTCTTCTTGTTGGATTGCTCCCTCTAGTATTATGAAGTGGCCTTCATTATCTCTAGTTATGTCCTTCACTCTGAGATCTAATTTGTCAGATATAAGTATTGCTACCCCAACTTTTTTTTCATTTCCATTCGCCTGGAAAACCTTTTTCCATCCCTTCATCCTCAGTCTGTGTTCATCTTTTTTTCTGAAGTGGGTTTCTTGTAGACAACAGATATATGTGTCTTGTTTTCTTATCCAATCCGTTACCCTATGTCTTTTGATAGGAGCATTTAGTCCATTTACATTTAAAGTTATTATTGATAGGTACTTATTTGATGCCATTTTTATTCTATACCCCTGTGTTCCTTCTTTGCTTTCTATTTCTTTAATTTTACAGTAGACCCTTTAACATTTCTTGCATTGCTGGTTTGGTGGAGATAAATTCCCTTAGTCTTTTTTTCTCTGTGCAGCTCTTGATTTCACCTTCAATTCTGATTGATAGCTTTGCTGGGTACAGTATTCTTGGATTCAGACCCTACCTTTGCATGACTTTGTATATTTCATCCCATTCCCTTCTGGCCTGACAAGTTTCTGTGGAGAAATCAGTTGCTAGTCTGATGGTGGTTCCTTTATATGCAACTTTATGTCTCTCTCTGGCTGCTTTTAAAATTCTTTTTTTGTCGTTGGTGTTTGCCAGTTTAATGATAATGTGCCTTGGGGTCGGTCTTCTGCGGTTCATTTTGCTTGGGAGTCTGCGAGCATCTTGGATTTGTGTGGGTTTTTTCTTCTCTATCTCAGGAAAGTTTTCTGTCATTATTTCTTGAAATACATTTTCCATGTCTTCCTCTGTTTCCTTTCCTTCTGGAACCCCTATTATTCTAATATTGTTTTGTTTTGTATTGTTCCAAAGTTCCCTTAGACTTTCCTCCTGCTTTTTAATTTTTTTCCCCCAGAAACTGCTGTAATTGGATATTTTTTTCCATCTTGTCTTCTAGCTCACTGATGCGGTCCTCTGCTTCTTCTAGTCTACTCTTGATGCTTTCTATTGAGTTCTTTATATTAGCGATGTCATTTTTCATTTTTTCTTGGTTCTTCTTCATTTCCTCTTGGTTCATACTCATATTGTAAAATTTGTCTTCCATTCTTTTTAGCCATCTTATGATCATTACTCTGAATTCTTGCTCTGGTAGGTTGGTTGCCTGTCTCTCGTTTACTTCCTTTTCTGGTGAAGCCTGCTTTTCTTTCATATGTGGGCTGTTTCTTTGTCTCCCCATCTCTTTTTAGGATGTCTGGTTGTGGAGTTCTCTCTCTCCTGCTTTGATTTAAAGGCACAAAATTCAACACAACCAGGTACAACACACAAGGCACTGAATAGAAATGTGTTTGCAATATTATTAACCACCAGTAAAGGTGACTAGAACCCAGCTAACAAAAATATACACTCAAACAAAAAGAATAGGCAAATCAATCTTATAAAAAAAAACATACAACTTCAGTATAGTTAACATTCAACATACAACTTCAAAGAATTAGAGAGAAAGACTTTGTTTTGTTTTGTTTTGTTTTGTTTTGTTTTTAGGACAGCGGTGAGGGAGGTGTGAATGGGCTTGGAACAGGGGGTTGGAAATTAGATATATACAAGTAGGGTGAAATTTTAGGAGGGAGTAGACAGAAAGAATGGGGAAAATCTACAGCTGGAAAGAGTTAAGATAAACAGGGTACCAAAGGAAAAGGTTTGAAAGAGAGTGAAGGCATAAATGTAGGGTTGAGATAGAATAAACCATTAGAGAAGGAAAGATAAAGACTGTAGAACAGTAATCCTGAAATTAAAAAAAATAAAAATAAATAAAATAAAAATAATAAAAATAAACAAAAGAAAATAAGATAAAAAGGTAAAATAGTAGTAGTAATAATGTTGATTACGTATACAATGTAATAATTATAAAGATAAAATTAAGTGAGGTAAAAGAAGAAAAAAAATAGTTTCTTGAGTAAACGTTGCAAATAATGAAAACAAAAATAAAAAACAAAAATTAAAAAATTTAAAAAAATTTAGCCCGGCGGAGCTTGAAGATGGCGACCGAACAATCGGTCTTGTTCTGACTCTGGTCCCAGAACGGATAAAAGTAGCATCTGAGTCGCTCAGGGAGGGTTGATTAGCAGCTGAGGGGCACCCGAGGTCTCAAGGAAGCTAGGGAGCGATCCGCGGCAGCGGCTGTGGACGCGGCGGCAGCGGCTGTGGCGGCTGCGCTGCGAGAAAGGAGTGGCTTCTCTGAGGCCTGGAAAGCCCACTGCGGAGAGGTCCATCCAGTAGCTGAGACGCCGGAGTTGGCGCAGGCGCGTGGATTCAAAGGAGTTCTTCGGTCACCCACGGAAAGGTCAGAGTTTGTGGGGAAAGCCTGAGAGATCGCGGTCCCGCGGCGCGGGGAGCCATGGTAACCGGGGAGTTCCGGCCCTGCCTCCATGGAGCGCCCGCAAAGCTGAGCCCTAAGAAGGCTGCAGCGACATCTAGTGCTGGGTTTGGCATAAGCTTCCCCAGAAGCAGGAATTTTTTTTTTAATTTAAAAAAAAAACGCCAGGTGACACGGGACAGAGTGTTAAGAATAGCGGCTGTCCTGCCAAGGGTGGAACATCTGGACACCTTGGCGCCTGATCCCCTTCACCCCCTAGCTTCGGAATACTAGGGAAGGACTGCCTAATTGGGCATATCCGGGGAATTTGCAGGGAGAAATTGCCTTCCTGGAAACAAGGGATCGGAGCCAGAAGAGATAGTCTGGGAGCCAGCTGGCACCCTGCCAGCTAGAGCCATAGAGAAAGAAGGCCGGAGCAACCAAAAAGACTGGGAGGTCAAACCGGAAACACTGACACCTAAGAGCTGAATTACAAACTGCCCTTCTTGTTTTTTTTTCTTTCTTTTTTTTTTTCTCTTTTGTCTTTTAATTAATCAAAAATAAATGGACACAAATAACTAAGATATAGCCTACTTAAAATTAAGGATTACCTTACAAAACTGAGGTGCAGTGGAAAGCTGGGAATTGCAAGACTGTCTGGTCCGAGAATCAGAAGTGCCAAATACATTAACTGAGGAAGTGAGTGACCAGTACTGGTCATTTTTATGCTAATTTTGCTATTCTTTATTTTATTTTCATTTTTTACATCTTTTATTTAATTTTCATTTTTCATATCTTTTACTTAAGAAACGAATTTTTTCTTTTTTCCTTACTTGATTTTACCTTTTCAATTATTACATTTTTCAATCTCTATCATCACTATTACTACTGCTATTTTGCAATTTTTTTTTAATTTTTATTTATTTATTTTTTCTCTCTCTAGTACCATTTTATTTTTTCTTTATTTTACATTGGGAGTAACCTTCATTCTATTTTAATCTCTACTATAGCATCGTTCAACCCTGTCTCAACTCAACCTTTACACTATCACTCTCTTACTAAACTTTACCCTTTAGTCTACAATTTATCCTATCCCATTCCGGCTTTAGTTTTTCCTCTATTCTCTCTGTATACCCCCTGCTAAAGCTCTCACTATACTTATAGACCTAAGATCCAACCCCTGATCCAAATGTATAAATACCAATCTCTGCACTATATTAACTAGTTAAAAAAAAAAAAAATCTGTTCTCCCCTCTATCCTTTTCGCATCTTTTTGTGTGAAGGTTGATTATTGTGAATTTTTATGCTTTTTAGTGAAATTGTTATGCTTATTCCTGTATTGTTATTGTTGCTTTGTATTTTTTTTAAATCCTCTGTTTTTGTTTGTTTCTTTTACTTCTGTATATCATAGCCTTACTTAATAATAGTGGATATTGTAGTTTGTATTAATCTCCAAATATTGTTACTGGCATTGGCTGGGTTCAGAGGTTGTTCTATGGCAATTTTCTCCACATATATATAGTTTGTTTCCCATTTCTCTTTTAGTTTGCTGCTGCTGCTGCTTCTTCTTCTTCTTCTTCTTCTTCTTCTTCTTCTTCTCTCTCTCTCTCTCTCTCTCTCTCTCTCTCTCTCTCTCCTCTTCTTTTTTCCCTGTTTTCCAACTTCATTTTGTCATTACTTTTTTTCTTCTTCTTCTTTTTCTATCTCTTTATCCCTCTTTTCTTTTTTTCTTTTTTTTAATTTACTTAATTTTTTTTTAATTTTTTTAAAATTTTTCTTTATTTTATTTTTACCTTTATTCCTTCTCTCCTATCCCCTAAGTTGCCTTACTCTAGTGGTCACCTTTATTAGAGGTTATTAATATTGTAAATACATTCCTGTTAAGTGCCTCTTGTGTTGTACCTGGTAGTGTTGTATTTTGTACCTCAAAAATCAACGCAGGAGAAGGAATACCACATAACCAGACTTCCTGAAAAGAGAGGCAATGGGGAGACAAAAACATAGTCCGCACGTGAAAGAAAAGCAGGCATCACCAGAAAAGGAAGTAAACGAGTCAGAGGCAAGCAGCCTACCAGAGCAAGAATTCAGAGTAATGATCATAGCATGGCTAAAAAGAATGGAAGAGAAATTTGACAATAGCCAAGAAGAAATGAGGAAGAACCATGAGGAAATGAAGAAGAGCCATGAGGAACTGAAGAAGAACCAAGAAGAAATGAAAAGTGACATCGCTACCATGAAGAACTCAATAGAAAGCATCAAGAGTAGACTAGATGAAGCAGAGGACCGCATCAGTGAGCTAGAAGATAAGATGGAAAAAAATACCCAAGTAGAGCAACTTCTAGAAATAAAGATTAAAAAGCAGGAGGAGAGCCTACGTGAGCTTTGGGACAAAACAAAACAAAATAATATTCGAATAATAGGGGTTCCAGAAGGAAAGGAAACTGAGGTAGACATGGAAAAAGTATTTCAAGAAATAATGACAGAAAACTTTCCTGAAATAGAAAAGAAAAAACCCACACAAATCCAAGATGCCCGCAGAGTCCCAAGCAAAATGAATCCCAGAAGACAGACTCCAAGGCACATTATAATTAAATTGGCAAACAACAATGACAAAGTAAGAATCTTAAAAGCAGCCAGAGAGAGACAGAAAGTTACATACAAAGGAACCCCCATCAGACTAGCAACTGATTTCTCAACAGAAACTTATCAGGCCAGAAGGGAATGGGACAAAATATACAAAGTCATGCAAAGGAAGGGTCTGAATCCAAGAATACTGTACCCAGCAAGGCTATCAATCAAAATTGAAGGGGAAATCAGGAGCTTCACAGACAAAAAAAGACTGAAGGAATTCATCTCCACCAAACCAGCAATGCAAGAAATGCTAAAGGGTCTACTGTAAAAATAAAGAAATAAGAAGTGAAGAAGGAACACGGGTATAGAATAAAAATGGCATCAAATGAGTACCTATCAATAATAACCTTAAATGTAAATGGATTAAATGCTCCAATTAAAAGACATAGGGTAACAGATTGGATAAGAAAACAAGACCCATACATCTGTTGTCTACAAGAAACCCACCTCAGAAAAAGAGATGCACACAGACTGAGGGTGAAGGGATGGAAAAAAGTTTTCCAGGCAAATGGAAATGAAAAAAAAGCTGGGGTAGCATACTTATATCTGACAAATTAGATCTCAGAGTGAAGGACATAACAAGAGATAATGAAGGCCACTTCATAATAATAAAGGGAACAATCCAACAAGAAGAAATAAACCTGGTAAATATATATGCACCCAATACAGGAGCAACCAAATACATTAAAAAACTGCTGGAGGACATTAAGGGAGAGATTAATAGCAATACAATCATAGTAGGAGATTTTAATACCCCACTGTCACCCTTCGACAAATCATCTAAACAAAAAAATCAGCAAAGAAATATCAATCCTAAATGACTCACTAGACCAGATGGAATTAATTGACATCTTCAGGACACTCCACCCCAAAGCCACAGAATATACATTCTACTCAAGTGCACATGGGACATTCTCAAAGATAGACCACATTTTGGGACATAGGCAAAGTCTCTTCAAATTCAAGAAGATAGAAATCATATCAAGCATCTTCTCAGACCATAATGGCATAAAACTGGAAATTAACTACAATAAAAATAATCCAAAGAAATCAAACACATGGAGACTAAACAGCTTGCTATTAAACAAGGACTGGGTTACCAGAGAAATCAAGGAAGAAATTAAAAACATCCTGGCAACAAATGACAATGAAAACACAACAATCCAAAATCTATGGGACACAGCAAAAGCAGTTTTGAGAGGGAAGTTCATATCCTTACAAGCCTATTGCAAAAAAAATAGAAAAAATAGTAACAGATGATCTAACTCTACAACTCAAAGAGTTAGAAAAGGAGCAACAAGAAAAGCCCAGTGTAAGCAGAAGGAAGGAAATAACAAAAATCAGAGCAGAGATAAACTACATAGAGACCAAAAAAAAAAAAATACATAAGATCAACAAAACCAAGAGCTGGTTCTTTGAAAGAATAAACAAGATAGATGGACCTCTAGCCAGGCTAACCAAGAAACAAAGAGAGAGGACCCAAATAAACAAAATCAGAAATGAAAGAGGTGAAATAACAACAGACCCCACTGAAATACAACGGATTGTTACAAAATACTACGAACAACTCTACTCCAACAAACTGAACAACCTGGAGGAAATGGACATATTCCTAGAAAAATACAAACTTCCAAAACTCAATCAGGAAGAATCTAAAAATCTCAATAGACCAGTGACTTGGGAAGAAATTGAAACAGTCATCAAAAAGCTTCCAGCAAACAAAAGCCCAGGGCCAGATGGCTTCACAGGAGAGTTTTACCAAATATTCAAGGAAGAACTAAAACCTATCCTCCTCAGACTATTCCAAAAAATTCAAGAGGAAGGAACACTTCCAAACTCCTTCTATGAAGCCAGCATCACCCTAATACCAAAACCTGATAAAGACAACTCAATGATAGAGAATTACAGACCAATATCCCTCATGAACATAGATGCCAAAATCCTCAACAAAATTCTAGCAAATCGGCTCCAGCAGAGCATCACAAAGATCATACACCATGACCAAGTAGGATTTATTCCAGGAATGCAAGGTTGGTACAATATCCGCAAATCAATAAACGTGATACATCACATAAACAAGTTGAAAGATAAAAATCATATAGTCATATCAATTGATGCAGAAAAAGCATTTGATAAAATCCAACACCCTTTCCTGATAAAAACTCTTAACAAGGTGGGAGTACAAGGATCATACCTCAACGTAATAAAAGCTATATATGATAAACCCACAGCCAACATCATACTCAATGAGCAAAAACTAAAACCATTCCCTCTAAGAACAGGAACAAGACAGGGATGCCCACTATCGCCACTCCTCTTTGACATAGTACTGGAAGTACTAGCCATTGCAATTAGACAAGAGGAGGAAATAAAAGGCATCCGAATTGGAAAAGAAGAAGTAAAGTTATCCTTACTTGCAGATGACATGATATTGTATATAAAAAACCCAAAAGACTCCATTAAAAAACTAATTGGCTTAATAAATGAATTTGGCAATGTAGCAGGATACAAAATTAACACCAAGAAATCTATGGCATTTCTATACACCAACAGTGAGTTTATAGAAACAGAGACTAAAAAAGCAATTCCATTTACCATCGCACCAAAAAAAATTAAGATACCTAGGAATAAACTTAACTAAGGAAGTAAAGGACCTATACGCGGAAAACTACACGACACTGAAAAAAGAAATAGAGGAAGATGTAAGCACATGGAAGAATATACCATGTTCATGGATTGGTAGAATCAACATCATCAAAATGTCCATACTTCTTAAAGCAATCTATAGGTTCAATGCACTCCCCATTAAAATACCAACGACATATTTCACTGACCTAGAAAGAACTCTCCAAAAGTTCATTTGGAACAATAAAAGACCCCGAATAGCCACAGCAATCCTGAGAAAGAAGAGTAAAGTAGGAGGTATCTCAATACCAGACTTCAAACTGTATTACAAAGCCACTGTTCTCAAAACAGCCTGGTACTGGCACAAGAACAGACATATAGATCAATGGAATCGAATCGAGAACCCAGATATCAACCCAAATCACTATGCTCAATTAATATTTGACAAAGGAGGCACAAATATACAATGGAGTCAAGACAGTCTCTTCAATAAATGGTGTTGGGAAAATTGGACAGATACATGCAAAAGAATGAAACTAGGTCACCAACTTACACCATACACAAAAATAAACTCAAAATGGATACAGGACTTAAACATCAGACAGGAAACCATAAAAATACTAGAAGCATCCACAGGCAACAAAATCTCAGACGTATGCCAAAAGAACTTCTTCATTGATACTACCCCTAGCGCAATGGAAGCTAAAGAGAAAATAAACAAATGGGACTACATCAAAATAAAAAGCTTTTTTACAGCAAAAGAAACCATCATCAAAACAACAAGAAAGCCCACTGTGTGGGAGAACATATTTGCAAATGTTACCACTGATAAAGGTTTAATCTCCAACATCTACAAACAGCTTATACAACTAAATAAAGGGAAGATGAATGATCCAATTAAAAAATGGGCAATGGACCTAAATAGAATATTTTCAAAAGAAGACAGAAGGAAGGCCAAAAGGCACATGAAAACATGCTCAAAATCACTAATTATCCGAGAGATGCAAATCAAAACAACAATGTGGTACCATCTCACACCTGTCAGAATGGCCAACATCAACAAATCAACAAACGACAAGTGTTGGCGAGGTTGCGGAGAAAAAGGAACCCTTGTGCACTGCTGATGGGAATGCAGACTGGTGCAACCACTGTGGAGAACAGTGTGGAGTTTCCTCAAAAAACTGAAAATGGAACTCCCATTTGACCCAGTAATCCCACTTCTAGGAATATATCCCAAGAAACTAGAAACACCAATCAGAAAGGATATATGCACCCCTATGTTTATAGCAGCACAATCTACAATAGCCAGAATTTGGAAACAGCCTAAGTGTCCGTCAGCAGATGATTGGATCCCAAAACTGTGGTACATCTACACAATGGAATACTATGCTGCCATAAAAAAGAAGGATTTCTCATCATTTGCAGCAACCTGGATGGAATTGGAGAACATCATCCTGAGTGAAATAAGCCAATCAATGAAAGAGAAACACCACAGGACCTCACTCATTTGTGGATAATAAAGAACATTATAAACTGATGAACCATAAGATAGATATAGAGACAGTATATCAACAAGTAGACTGTCAAATTACAGCGGGGAGGGGAGGAAGATCTGGGGGAGATAATAGATCAACCGAAGGACTTGTATACATGCATATAAGTGCAACCAATGGACACAAAACTCTGGGGAGGGAGGGGATGTGTGGGAGGGAGGGAGGGGGTCAAAAAAAATCAATAAAATATATTAAAAAAATAAAAAAAATTTAAAAAAAATTAAAAAAAAAATTAAAAAAAATTTAAATAAAATGTGCAGTAATGAAGTTCATTTGCTTCCTCTATTGATCCAGTCCTGATTTTTAAGCAGGTTTTGCTTTGTTTTTATTACATTAGAGTCAATTTGTGAATTAGCCTCTGGGTGGCAGTGTTTCTAGGTTGACTTCCCAGGCTCTAAAGCCTCTCCAGCTTTTTTTCTTCCTGGGGCAGGATCTATGGAGGCGGGGAGGGGGCAAATCTGAGCCAACTGCAATCTCCCACAACTCTCCGATATCCCTCCGAGCCAGATCCAAATGTGTTGCTCTTTAGATATCTCCCCTGTTAGGAGACCCGTCCACTTTCACAGGTGACACCCACCCAACAACCGGGGCTTCTACTTGTAATCACTGCCCCTGTCCTCCAGTTTCCGCGTGCCCTGTGCTCACTGGTCTTTGTCTTTGCCGAGATCTCTCACTCACCCTCTCTCCTCCAAATCTGACCTTTTCGCTGTGCGGTGGGGCACTCCTGTGAGACCAAGTGTTCGCGCCACCTGGGATCAGCGTTCTGGGGGTCACAGCTGCTTGGTGGTCACTGCGGCTGTGGATATTCAGGCCTCTGACATGATCCAATCTTCCTCTCAAGATGGCGAGGTTTCCCCGTCCAAGCCGGTAGGTAGCTCCAGGAAGGGACCTCGCCCCGCGTGGGTGCTTCCCTGTGAGGGGTACCCCTGTCAGCGGCCCCCCAGCAGTTTCTTCTGGTGTTCGCTGTCTCCCAGCTTGCTGATAAACACTCACAGCACAAGACCTTCAGCTGCTCTCTCTTTCTGCTTTGGGACAGGGCTCAGAATCCGCCCATCTATTCTTCCGCCATTTTTCAGTATCTGTTTTCTTTCATTTAGTTAGGACCAACACAGGAAGCATTGTGCCTTTGGGGTATAGGAAGGGCAAATCCCAGACTTGGGATTTAGAAATTGGTATGAGAAAGAGTAACTGAAAATTGCATGCAATCTAGTGCTGGTGTGTCTTTCTCGGCATCTAGAAGGGTTCAGGAATCTGCAGAAGGCGCTGCAAGTAAATTAATCAAGAGTCCAGATAGGAAACATAATTTTGGAAGGCATTTTGGGGAGCCAGAGAAGACTTAGCTAAAGGAACCCAGTTCTCCTTGTTTCAGGACCCCTTGCTCTTTATTAGCACAATTTTTCCTAAGGCAAGGTAGATATACACATCAAAGGCCAAGGTTTACTATACAGAATCCATTGTCAGATTGGGGGAACTGTCTTTGGCTGTTTAGGTGTTTGGCCAGTAGGAGGCAGTAACATGTAGATTGAAATGCCCTCAGCTGTCTGGCAGCAAGCAATCATTTATGCATCCTTTTAAGGTTTGGGGAAATGCCCTCAGCCATCCAGATGATTCAGCCTTGCTGTAATGCAGGAATTGGCTTTTGACAATCTAGGGCAAAGAGAGTTTGCTTTAAAGTCTTATTAGAGACATGCTGGAGGACAATTGTCGTTTATTTTGGTGTACAGCCTCTTATGTTTCATGAATACCCCAACTTATCAGGTGAACCATGCTTCTTAATATGGAGACTGAAAATATCAGATATTTGCTTTCCTGACCTTCCTTGTGGCTAAGACAGGCATATAACCTCGACCCCCACAATAGAAAGACCATCTCTGAGGTTAGTCAGAAGTTAGTGATTTCCAAGGAGAGATTGTGTGCGGAACTCAGACTAGTGACAGCTGGTGATACTGCTGATGGCTACATCCAGGACTCAGGGGCAGCAGCAGGATCTCTCCTGGCAGCATCCTGCAGCAGCAGAGCAAGCTGAGGCATCTGATGCATTGCTAGTATGTCAGCAAATCTTCAGCACACCGACTATTGGAGTGATTCTGACCTTTTCCACTGGCTTCAACTAGATATACTCTCATACTTTATTTTATCTTTAATGAACCAGAAGTGAGGAATGAAACAAAAAATGGTTGCTATGCAGGCAACCATAGTTCATGTCAATCCATGTTCAATGTTGCTAGAGGTAGTTCTCTCAATAACTTGAGATAGAAGTCTGTTTCTAATTCTAATCTTATGGCAAATCATAATCCACATAAAATAGTTACATTTCTTTTCTTGGTCATCATAGTTTTCTTGAGTCTTTTACACTCTTACTTAAATAAAAATTGGTGTTAAAGACATGAATTTCACAACAATGCAAAAGAAAAAGCCTGGGTCTCTCATAGGTTTTAGCAAAATTAAAAATAGATTGAGTCTTGTTTAAAAATAAAAACATAATATCTGATTACACATTTTTAATGGGGCATGCCTCCTGCCAATACTGTCAGTTCTAAGGAGAGCAGTTCTACATCTACATTTGAGGATTAATATCAAATGCAGATATAAATGCTCCTTGTAAAGGGCTTCAATGTTAGTTATAGTGTTACTGTTATTATTATACAGGAGGTTATGAATTGCTCTAGTTAAAAATATACTGAGTTAAAAATATACTGAGATTCTATTCTACCCACCTTAATAAGAAAGTCTGGAAACTGTCTGAACCACGACCAAATTTCAAAAATAGACCTAAGATTTCCTACCCTAAAAACATGTCATTTATCCAATATTCTCTCATTTAAGAATCATCACTTACATACTTACTATTCTCTAGGTGCTATGTAAAGTGCTAAGGACACACCTGAATTAGGTACCCTCTACCCCACATTCTAATGTGGAAACTAGCCAGTTACAAAGTAGACTTCTAACAGTGATGTGATTCAAATTGATCCAGGATACAGGGTACAAAGAGAAGTAACTAGTCAGTTTCCTCTGGGCTCAGGGCTGTGCTGTGGGAGAAACTTCACAAAGCCTGCTCACATCCTCACCGCATAAGAAGATAAAGCGAACTTTATACATTAGGATGTGTTTGTATGGAAGAAAAAAAACTCAAAGTGGCTCAATCATTAGAATGGACTTCTGAGTATAGCCACTCTGTGGGCCTGGGTAACACAGACCTGTCCCTCACTATAGACTTGCAAAGATGCTAAATAAGACAGAACAGCAACAAAATGCACAGCCAAGCTAATAGTACATAGGGATGGAAAGGGTAATCTAATATTGTATACTAAAGGTCAATCCAATATTATATTTGCCAATGATACATTTTATAAAGGGTTAATATAGGAAACTTATAAAGAACTTATTCAATTCAACACCAAGAGGACAAACAACCCAATTAAAAATGTGCAGAAGACCTGGACACACACTTCTCCAAAGGAAATATACAGATGTTCAATAGACATGTGAAAAGTCTGCCGCTACCCAGCCAAGAAGCATTATCACAGTTTGGTAGTGGTGGGTGCTGTAAGATGATGGCAGTGATTGGTGCCAAGGTTAAGGATCAAATGGATAGAAAGGTCGTTTCCCCATCTTATCTCCATTGAATTCATGTCTGTTCCATGTGAAAACTAGATGGATCCTAGAAGATGACTACCAACTGCCACATACTCAATCAAATAATAGTTCTCAACACAGCCTTGATGCCAAAGCAGATCAATATGGCTCCATATTGTAGCCACTGATTTGTCAAATATATTCTTTTCTATACCAATGTGGGAAGAAGATTATAAATAGTTCACAATCACATGAATTGGCTGCCGGCACTGGCTTCCCTCTGGCCCCTGGGACCTGGGCTTCCCTTGCAGGCTCAGCTTTGTCCAGAGAATATCTGGTCTAATTAGCATATTACACTTTTATTATTATAGACTTGAGTCCCGGTGCACAAAATTCGTGCACGGAGGTGGTGTTCCTCAGCCCGAGCTGTACACTCTCCAATCTGGGACCCCGCAGGGGATGTCTGACTGCTGGTTTAGGCCCGATCCCAGCAGTCAGTCATCCCTCTCACAATTGGCTCCTAGCCACTCACCTTCCTGCCTGCCTAATGCCCCCAACTGCCTTCCCCTGCTTGCCTATTTGCCTCCAATGGCTCTCCCCTGCTCACCTGGTCACCCCCAACTACCCTCCCCTACTGGCCTGGTCACCCCCAACTGCCCTTCCCTGCCAGCCTGATGGCCCCCAAATGCCCTCCCCTGCTGGCCTGATCTCACCCCTAACTGATCTCCCCTGCCAGTCTGATTTTGCCTCTAAATGCCTCTGCCTTGGCCCCCACCACCATAACTTTGTCCGGAAGGAAGTCGGGCATCTGAATTATGGCCAGTTGACCTGGTCTAATTAGCATATTACCCTTTTATTAATATAGATAGATTATATAGGATATTATTGCTTAAATGGGGGGGGGGTCTTTTTCACCAAGAAGAGATTCTTTTGGCATACAAAAATATATAATTCCTATATCTGGACTGATAGCCAGCCATATGCACTATACTGCCAAACCAGTTATTAAAAAATTGAACTACTTTCTTACATCTTACAACAAACAGCTATTGCCCTTAAAACCCTTCCTCAGCTCCCACCTTAGGTTCTGCCTTCATAGTTCACCCAGATTAGATTCTGATTGGTCAGTATCTATGTCAGTCAGCATAAAAAATTCTGCCTCCTAGGCAGCCATTGGCTCCTCACAGTACACCCAGATTTGGTTCTGATTGGTCAGTTTGTATGCCAGTCAGCATCAAAAGCTTTGCTTCCTAGGCAGCCATTAGCTCTTCTGGGAAATCCAGAATGGCCTCGCTGACAGCTGTCTCTCTCTAGGCCTATCTCCAAGCCTGATCCACAGTGACTGTGGATCAGGCACTGCCACTCTCATCATGCCCGTCTTGCCCTGCCCACCTGCCCACCACCCTGCCTGCCCACCATCCACCAGCCTTGCTCTGATAGGAGCATACGGGCTGTGGGGGAGGGACTGAGAGGTGCTTCATGCACTTCCTGGTGACCTTTCATTTGGTTGTTTTAGTTGTTACAGCCATTGGCCTTTTATTGGAGATATGCACTCCAAAGGAGCGGAGATAAACCTCAGAGCCTGCCACATTTGTATGATTTTTATGGATCCAGTGGTCAAGAGTATGCTGGAACACCCCATACTGATAAAAATTGAAGTATTATATTTTACACCTCCTACTAAAAAGAAGAGAGCAACATGCAAGTTAGGCTTTTTGGATTCTGGAGGCAGCATATTGCACAAGTAAAAATACAAATGGCCCTTATACTGGACTACGTGATGTGGCCTACAGCAGGAAAGGACTGAGATGCAAGCAGCCCTCACTTGGACCAGGAGATTTGACAGACCCTATGGTGTTGGAGGGGTAATGGTGGAAAAATATGTGAGGAACTTGTGACAAGACTTAGTGGAAGAATCAGAATGGCAGGCTCTGAATTCTGGAGTAAGGCTATGCCAGTTGGAGAGAAACATGTTTTTTAAAAAAACAACTGGTATGCTATTCTGCTGAAAGCCATTATATTTCATGGTGCAAAAGCCATTTGCTTAATTTCCTGTTTGAATAGTTTGTTGTTGGTGTAGAGAAAAGCAGATGATTTTTGTATGGTGATTTTTATATCCTCAATTTGTTTATTAGTTCTAATAGTTTCTTTGTGGAGTTTTAGAATTTTCTCTACACAAGATAGTATCATTTGCTAACATAATTTTACTTCTTCCTCTCCAATTTGGATGCCTTTTACTTCTTTCTGTTGCCTAATTGCTCTGGCTTGGGCTTCCAGTTCTATGTTGAATAGGCATCCTTGTCTTGTTCCAGATCTTTGTTGTGTTGAGATAATTTCTTTCTATACATAATTTGTTAAACATTTTCATCATGAGTGTTGAATTTTGTCAAATGATTTTTCTGCATCTATTGAAATGATCAATAAATCATTCTTGTCCTGTTAGATGGTGTATTACATTGATTGATCTATTTGGACCATTTTTGCATTCCTGGATAAATCTCACTTAATCATGTGTATGATCCTTTTAATGTGCTGTTACATCTTGTATGCTAATATTTTCTTAAGAATTTTTGCATACATGGTCATGAGGGCTATTAGCCTGTAGTTTTGTGATTTTTTTCCCCTCTGGCTTTGATATCAGAATGATACTGGCCACATAAAATGAGTTTAAAAGTTTCCTCTTTTTTTTTTAAGAGTTTAAGGATTGGTATTAATGCTTCTTTAAATGTTTGGTAGAATACACCGATGAAGCCATCCGGTTCGTTGCAACATTATTCACAATAGCTAAGACATTGAAGCAACTTAAATGCTCATTGAAAGATGAGTAGAGAAAGAAAATGTGATATATACATACAATGGGATATTAGTCAGCTTTGAAAAGAAGAAAATCTGCCATTTATAACTTCAAACTTCATGGATAAACCTGGAGCACATTATGATAAATAAAATATGTCAGATACAGAAGGACAAATTCTCCATGATACCACTTATCTGAAGAATGTAAAATAAACATGCGCATAGAAACAGAGAGTAGAATGGGGATTGCCAGGGGTGGGGTGGGAGGAGCAGGAAGGTATCAGTCAAAGATACAGGGTTAGTTATGTAAGATGAATAAGTCCTAGAGAGCTACTATACAGCATAGAGCATATAGTTAACAGTATTGTATTGTATACTTAAAATTTTATGAAAAGGGTAGATCTTCTGTTAAGTATTTTTACCACAAATAATAACAACAACAACAACAAAAAAAAGAGGGAGGAAGGAGAAGTTTGAATTATATATATATATATATATATATATATATATATATATATATATATCATTCCATATATATATGGAATGATATATATATATCATTCCATATATATGATATATATATGATATCATATATATCACATATATATATCATTCCATATATATATGGAATAAATTGTGGCGATGGTTTCAAAGATACCAAACTCATCAAGTTGTATACATTAAAATGTACAACTTTTTAATGTTAGTCCTACTTCAATAAAGTGGCTTTTAAATTAGCTTAAACACAAATATTTTTTTCCACTCCAAAAGACTGTAACATAAGGAAATAAAAATCACCGCTAAGTGCACTAAAGAAGGGATGATCGAAACTTTATTCAGACACTCAAATGAGCCGGCGCCCCTTTGACACTACGGGCCACAGTCAGTAGAGGATGCTGTTGCATCCTTTATAAAGTGCTCCTTCAAAGAAAGCGTCCCAGGACTGTGACCCTCCACGAAGGGCAAGAAGGGAAAATGAAACTGAGTTGCAAAGATGAAGAATGCCTGATGAAATGATTCACCCAATTTGACTTCCTGTTGAGCAAGAGAGCAAGGGCTGAAAAAGCTATGAAAATGCAGGGGAAATTATAAGCAGATGGAGACTTTGGTGCCAAAACTGTCCTGGGAGTAATGTTCTAAGGTGATTTTAAAGACAAGGAAACTATATAATTGAGGCACTTGTACACTGCTATCTCCTTTAATATATTATTTAGTCATCATAGGAGTCGACCATTTTTTGATTTCTGGAAGCTTGATGTTAATTATGAGTACTAGTAAACAACGTTGTCCCAACAAAGGATATGGTTTTGGACAACTTTTGATTTACTCCATTGCTTTTGGACTTTTGACAAGGTCAAGTGTGTATACTATGGTTTGCAGCATTTCCCCTATTGGTTTAGATTATACATTTCTCTCATTTATGCATGGAGATGTGTCTTGGAATATGTTTGCCAAAAAAAAAAACCAACACAAAACAATAGAAATCATCAATACAGACATTGGAATATGGCTTGAAAAATCCTCAAGGTGGCACAATTTTATATATATATATATATATATATATATATATATACACACACACACACACACACACACACACACACACACACACACACACACATATATATATATACACACACATACTAGAGGCCCAGTACACAAAATTGTGCACAAGGGGAGGGGGTTGGACATCACAAAACTGGCAGTCAGACATCCCTCTCACAATCCAGGACCACTAGCTCCTAACTGCTTACCTGCCTGCTTGCCTGATTGCCCCTAACTGCTGCCCCCCTGCCAGCCTGATAACCCCTAACCACCTCTACCTACAGGCCTGATGGTCCCTAATTGCTCCCATGCCAGCCCAGTCACCCCAATTGTCTCCCCCTCCCCCCTCCCCCCCACCAGCCTGGTCACTCCTACTGCCCTCCCTGCTGGCCTGGTTGTCCCCAACTGCCCCCCCCCCCACTGGCTTAATCACCCCCAACTGCCTCTGCCTATTGACCTGATCACCCTAACTGCTCCCCCACCCCCACTGGCTTGGTTACCCCCAACTGACCCCCCCCCCCCCCCTGCTGGCCTGGTCGTCCCATGCAGCCTGATGTTCAGTCATTTGGTTGTCCTCACTAACCCCCTCTGCCGACCTGATCACCTCACACAGCCTGTGTTCAATCATTCATCCAGTTGTTTTGGTCGTGACTGCCCTGGCTTTTTATATATTAGGATATATATATATAAAGGATAATATGCTAATTAGACCAGAAATCTTCCAGATGTCCTTCCTGATGAAGTCTGGGCCAGAGGAAAGCCAGTCCAGGTCCTGGGTGCTTGCGGGTGGCCCAAGGGAAACTAGCCCAGGTCCCAGGCACCTGCGGGCGACCAGAGGAGGGACACAGCCTGGGTCCCAGGTGCCAGAGGGGAAGGAAGGCCTACTCTTGCATAAATTTTCGTGATTGGGCCTCTAGTATATATATATAAAAGGCTACTATGCAAAGTGTCCCCTCAGGAGTTTGACCAAAAGTTCAATTCCTCGCTATGACATGCACTGACCATCAGAGGGCAGTGCAAATGAAGGAAGTCTCAGGCCAGCAGACAACAGCTGGGGAAGGAAGGCCCCAGCTGGCCCTGGTCGCTGGCCATGCCTAGGGACCTCACCTGTGCATTAAATTTGGGCACCAGGCTTCTAGTGTGGTCATAAAAAGCTCAGGAGCAGGCAACTACTGTGCAGTTTTACCCTTCTCTAGCTTGTTGCATTAATTTGAACAAATTGTTTCACCTCGCTGAACATCAATTTCTTTATAAACTAGTCACCACGACTGCTTACATATAATAAGCCATAAATATGAACCGGCTATTATTTATAAGTTATTTCTCTTGTTTTATTTGATTTTCCCAACAATTATGAGGTGAATGAACAAACTTTTTTGTACCTACTTTAGAGATAAAGAGGTCTGGAGAGTCTGAATTGCATGCTGATAAGTGAGAGAAAGGGATTTCAATCCAGCTTTGCCTAAGTCACGCTCTTTTTCTGTAGCCTACACTAGTGCTTCCGGGGTAATCACTAAAGGGCATGAGATCATCTGTGGATCCTGGTGAAACACAGCTTCCAACTCAATGGGACTACAGCTGGGCCCGCTCTTCCGCATTTCATACCCTCTCTGAGGTGGCCAGTGGGTCAGCAGCATTTCCTGGGAGTTAATTGGATCCCCAGATCCACTGAATCTGAATTTTCATTTAACATGATCTCAAAAGATGGAATTTGGTAATGTTGAAAAGTACTGATCTAGAAACAGGAGCCGGCAAACCTTTTCTGTTAATGACCAGATAGTAAATATTTTAGGCTCTGCAATCTCTGGTAATTCCTTTACACACTAAAGTCTTACAATCCACACTTTCCTCCTCCATGAAAGCAGAGTTGTGTCTGATGAATTAAGGTCTCACCAGGGACCCACGAGCACTTTTTTCTCTGGACAAGTTCCAGAAACAACAAAACTCTCAATTTTTGTCCGAAAACAAGATACCTTCTAATGGAAAAGCACCTACGTCTGTGGCAACAGAAATTCCATGTGAGTGGAAATGTTTGACTCTGTGTGAGATTTATCCACCATTTTATGATGTCTCTTCTTTACTCTAAGTACACCACAAATATACTAAAACAAGACACTTGCACAGCAGTGTTCGCGGGAACAATGCGGGGCTCCTGATAGAAAGCAGATGGGCTCTACCACAAAAGCTCATTGGGAAGTTCTGGGTGAGACCCAAGAATTTTCCTTTGAAGATGCTTCACAGGTGATTCTGCAGCAGGCAGCCCAGGATATCTTGGGAGACCTGGCCCAAGCCAGTCTGGATGAAACTGAACTTGGCACCTCTGGCAGAGAGCTTGAAAGAAGCCTCAAAAAGGCTGGATTTCAAATGATGTCCTGTTAAATCTGACTACTACAAGTTTACAAAATTGTTGGATGTAGCCACAAGAGGTCATGATTGAGTCTATATCAAGGCCAAATGGTTATTAAAGAAATAGTTCTCCAACCTGGCTTCAGGATCTCTAATCTTTTAAACATTAATGAAGACCCCAAAGAGCTTTGCATAGGCACATTATATCTACTGAGATAGAGCTAGAACTAGAGCTATACATACAGGGGTGGACAAAGCTAGGTTGGGAAACTTTTTCTAGAGAAAAAGTGCTTGTGGGTCCTTGGTGAGATCTTAAGTCATCAGACACTACTCTGCTTTGAGGACAAAAGTGTGGATAGTAAGACTTTTTTCTTTTTTTCTTTCAGAGAAAGAGAGAAAGAGAGAGAGAGAAACATTGATTGGTTGCCTCCCATATGCCCCTGATCAAACCCACAACCTTTAGGTGTGTGAGACAACACTCCAACCAACTGAGCCATCCAGCTAGGGCAAAACAGTTTATTATTGTATTATTATTTATTTATTAATTCCTGTATCATGTATTATTTGTGTTATTATTGTTGTTGTTATTTCATATCCTCACTTATGACTTATCTTTTAAGTGATGATAGCTGGTAATTTAACCTACTTTTTCCCCATACCTGTATATACTATGTTTTGTGTTAGGAAATGGAAAACTTTAAAAATATCTATTAATTTATTGCGAAATAACTATAATATGTTGATATATTTTTGCTGGAAACTAGTCATTGTCAACACTATCATGAAAGTGTAACAAGGAACTAGGAAGGCTGATGAACCTTGAGCTTTAGAAAGGGCTAAAAGCTATTCACTGATTGTTCTGTGGAGAGAGTGGAGGCTCAAGCAATTTCCTGACCTAATAGTCTCAAAGTAAATCTTTACTAATATTTACTGACCTTTAAGATAGTCTATCTGCTACCGAATTACCTGCTTAACTGAGGGTAAGATGTGTATTCTAAAATTAAATAAAAGCTAACAGGGCCAGGGCTTTGCAGAGCCTCTCCACTAGAGAAAGGTTTCCACCTGGCCCCCATGCCTTCTAAATTTGTATTTCTTGTCTATTGCATTTGCTTGTGTGCCGACCCCCTTTCCAGATCCCTAATCCTTGCTGCAAAAGGTTGTGGCTTATTTTTATGAAAATAAAAATTCTCTAACACAATGACATTGTTATTGTGTAGAATGGCATTTGTTCATGTTGATATAAATCTCTTCAGTGTCTGGCTTAACAGAAAACACCTGGCTTCTTATATCTGCTTTTGTATTCAATCTTTTGCTATGTCACACATTGTGGAAAACTCCACTGTAAACAGTAAGACAATGAGGGTAACAGTGGATATTAATGTCTTAGTATTATTATGAAAATATTTTGACCTCATGGACTTTCTGAAAGTTTCATGTTGTGTGCCTCCCCCCCCCCCCCCCCCCCGCCCCCCCGGGTTCCCTAGAGCACACTTTGAGAACCACTGCTTGGAATACTTAAGGTGTCCTTAAATATTGACTTCTATAATAATCACTTCAGCATAAATTTTATTTCACTTTGCTAAATTGAAAGTTTTTTGGCAATGCCTTTGTATAGCAATCATTGACAATTATAGGATTTTTCTTTCTAAATGTGATTGTTAATTTTTCTATATGACTATGATGCTGGCTACTTAAGTATTTTGAATGAGGTTTTCAAAAGAACAGTTAGCCTTTTATATAATTTCTGTAAAATATTAAAATTTCAAAAATCAGAGGGAATGAATTATATATATATGAATAACTTTGTAAGATACATAGAATCAAAACTGATAATTCATTACTTAAAATTTTATTTAGTTCTCAAGATTACACAAATCATATGGCAAAAGGTGGAACTACATTCGACTGTGACTTAGCAGAAATTTGGAAACATTTTAAATGAAAGCATTCTATATTTGAAATGATAACATTAGATAAATATTTTATAACCTACAATGTCACTTGGAAATAGTATACAAAAACAAACTGTATAGCTCATTTTTCTTTCTATTCGGACCATATAACCAACATGTTGTAAGCCACATCAGTATGTTTATGCATATATTTCCCCACCCTGCCTGAGGAAGACATACACAAAGTCTCTATGTTTTTTAGTATACCCGTTAGGCTGTCAGTATGAACAGCACCAGTTCTAAACACAGTTGAAACAACAAAATATCCCTGTAGTAGCTAACTGAAAGCAAGAATGGAGTTCCCATCTTTCACAATGATACTATCACTCCCTATTGTATCATTGTAAAATTTTTAATTGCAAACATTCAAATTTGAATTTTCTGTGAATAGAATATCTTAAACTAATACATTGGAATCATGTGAGCTCTTTTCCCATGGTTGAACTACAAGTAAAAAAAACAGCATTTACACTAAATATTCATTCAATCCAGCTAAACTTCCTCTAAAAAGTCCACACTGTAGTTTTCTCTTACAGTGGAGAAAATTCTGATGTTAAACAGACCAGGGTTAAAGCTCAGCTTCAAATCTTTGGCAAGTTAGTACAGATTTCTGAGACTCTGTGTGCTCATTGGTTTAAAACAAAAACATCACTTATTCAAATAATAATACTTAAGATTTATGAGGCATTTTATATGCATTCTTATTTTATCCATACAGCAGACATATGCAGTAATTACTATGATTTTTCCCTTCTTGTAGGAATGCTGATTTTCAAACAAATTTTTATTGAAATAAAATGTATCTATATAATAAAAGCCTAAACAACCATTAAGGCAGAACAATCAGAACAACCAGTTGCTATGATGCGCACTGACCACCAGGGGGCAGATGCTTGATGCAGGAGCTTCCCCCTGGTGGTCAGCACATTCCCACAGGGGGAGTGCTGCTCAGTCAGAAGCTGGGGTCATGGCTGGCAAATGCAGCAGTGGTGGCAGGAGCCTCTCCTGGGTCCTGAACTACGAGAGCTCAGACTGCAAGATGTCTGGTAATAAGACATCCCTGAGGGTCCTGGACTACAAGAGGACACAGGCTGGGCTGAGGGCCCTCCCCACACTCCCAATGCGTGCATTTTGTGCACTGGGCCTCTAGTATTAAAAAAAAAATCCACAAATCTTAAATGTTCAATTAAATGGGGTTTGAAAATGAATATACCCAATTAAAGTAAGAAATATAGAGAAATCTTAATTTTTAACTAACTTGCTAATTATTGAGCTGGGGATTTGAACCTAGGGATTCTGGTTTCGAGTTTGTAACCTTTACCCTGGTCTTCACCTTCAGCTGCTTTTCAATTTAATCCCGGAGTTTAGCAATAGAGAGTGTATGTTTTAAAATTATGCATATCAAAACATCTATGTTGGTTTAGTTACATTATTTACATGTATAAAATATAGGCTACACAGCTTCTATTATCTATTTGTGTACCTACTTTTAAACCAGATTTATTGAATTAAGTAGTTTTATTTACAATATCAGATTATTCAATGATAGCAGACAGAACTCCTTATATAATCTCTTTCAAGTATGTTATTAATATTTTCAAGCTTGAGATCCTTGTACTGGTTTTCCCCAACTCCGAGTCCACATAGGCCGATGAAGGGCAATGATAAGTGCTTGCTGGAAACGCATGACTCACAGAGTTTTATAGAACACGACAGTTGATAATTTGCAGGCGATAGAGAAAGAAGTTTACTGATGAACATATACATGTTGCTCTGCACCATTTATAAAGTTTCTCATTGATGCTCTCTAGTTCCAATGGGGCCTAACAGATCATTTTACCCAGCTACATCATTTATTTATTTTTACTCTAAAATTGAGGATCTTCACTTTGAACAGTTTTATTTAGGGTGGGACCGTTTCTGTGAAGGATTTGGAGAAATGTAAAGTATCCAACCACATGAGTAACAAGCAAGTGTGATCCATAAACTGAGAAGCTAAAGAGAACATAATGGTACTTTGCATTTGGATTACATTCTTAGTTGCTAAAAGCAATCTATGGACTATACTTTTAAACTTTAAAATGGACTTGTAAATGAAGAAACAAATTATGCTGCTTAGGGCAATCTTTTGTACTTGCTCCAAATCATGTCTCTCTATACAATGGCTGTGGAGGTGATCAAGCTAAAACAGGAAACACAAGAAGGAAGTTTACGTGGACCTAAGCATTTATTAAAGGTAATCTAACCTTAATCAATAAAGAAATTAAAAAGAAACACACACAAAAAAACCCCACGACCTCCTGGTTCATAGGTCAAATCTCAACCATTGAACCATACTGGCTGGGCTGCTTGCTTTTCAGGTGATAAAAGTGTTCTAAAACTGGCAATTTATGTGTCTGAATAAACTGGAAAAAATATACTAAAAACATTGAATTGTATAGTATGTAAAATAAAGTTGTTATTTAAAAAAATAAAAAAGGTAATCTAAATACCTCCCACCCCAACACTGCAGATATAGGATGAAAGACAAAGTAGAGAAGGGAGACAATAGGTTCCCCCATTAAAAAATCTCTTTAGCCGAAACCGGTTTGGCTCAGTGGTAGAGCGTCGGTCTGCGGACTGAAAGATCCCAGGTTCGATTCCCGTCAGGGGCATGTACATTGGTTGCGGGCACATCCCCAGTAGGGGGTGTGCAAGAGGCAGCTGGTCGATGTTTCTCTCTCATCGACGTTTCTAGCTCTCTATCTCTCTCCCTTCCTCTCTGTAAAGAAATCAATAAAATATATTTTTTAAAAAAATCTCTTCATACAATTCCACATCAGCTTATTTATTTTACTTAATTTTTGTTCATTTTCCCCTGAGGATATTTTTCTATTGATTTTTAAAAATATATATTTTACTTTTTGCAGAGAGGAAGGGAGAGGGATAAAGAGTTAGAAACATGGATGAGAGAGAAACATCCACCAGCCACCTCCTGCACATACCCTACTGGGGATGTGCCCATAACCAAGATACATGCCCTTGACTAGAATCAAACCTGGGACCCTTCAGTCCACAGGCTGACATTCTATCCACTGAGCCAAACTGGTTATGGCTCCACTGATTTTTTAAAAAGCAAGTGAGAGGGAGGGGGCAGAGAGAGATAGAGAGACAGAGATAGAGATAGGAACATCGATGTGAGAGAGACACGTAGATTAGTTGCCTTCTGACCGGGGCCAGGGATTGAACCTGCAGCCCATGTACACACCCTTGACCAGAAATCAAACCCTTGACCCTTCAGTAAGTAGGCCAATGCTCTAACCACTGAGCCAGGGCAGCTTATTATTATTATTATTATTATTATTATTATTATTATTATATTTATCATTTATGTGACTCACTTTCTTGTTCATTTACAAATGTTTATTCTTTGTTGTACAAAGTGTGCCTAATAAATGTATATTTTACTGGATAGAACAAGTAGGTATCTGACCTTGAAGTCTTACATTTTTAATAGTAGAGATACACAAATAAATATAAGACTGGACAGGATTTAGTAAGCACCAAAAGATGAAGATAAACCTATGCAACAGAGTTAGGGGCAGACAAAATTAGGAGGTTTTATTAGAGCATAAATGAAGTTTTAATGGGAGAGGTGGCATTTAATTGAACCATGGGTGGCATTTCCACAAGCAGGTGCTTAGGGGGAACATGATTAAATATAACTTGTCTAGTAGAGGAAGTAGCACGGACGAGGGGCACATGGTGGCAATTTGTGGAGCATGTAAATGGAGCACTAAGTAGTCTCCTTTGGGTGAAGCATAAGTAATCGGAATCATAAAACAAGAGATAGCTTGGGACAAAATTTGATAAAAGCCACAAAAAATTCTATCTGGAAACTAATATCACCAGAACAGTGCCCAATAATGGTTAGTCCACGGAGTCCAGTGGGATGTGAAGGAGAGAGTAGAGCAATTGTTATGATCCCGAAACAACCAACCTAAAGCGGTGGAAAGTGGCATGGAAAGAAAAAGATAGAACAAGATCTGAGCAACCTTTTGCAAATAGAATCAATGGGGCTTGGCAGCTGGATGGATGAAGAAAAATAAAGGGAAGATTAATAGGTAACAGACTTCTTTGAATAGATGCAGGAGGTCACAGTACACCAATGCTCCTACTGAAACATCTAGAAAAGCTGGATGATTTTTTAAAATCCTATTTGAAAAGCATCAGACAGCTGTATAATTAAGGCCTACTAGAACAACTAAAAGGTGAAAGAAAAAGATTCTGATGTGAGATCTCTAGCTACTTTCTTTGTCTCTACTAGGAGTTTTGCTGCTTCTGAGCATGGCCATAGGCCAACTGAGGGCTTATCCAAGCAGAGAGCATAGTTGTTGCATTCTGCTCTGTTCAGGAGGCCAGGAGCTGGGCCTACAGTGTAAGGGCAGAATGAATGTATTACAATATCTTAGAGCTCAGAAAATGAAGACCTGCTTTAAACCATTCCACAGGCCTCCCTCTTGCGTCTGACAGATTTTGAAGCTGCTTTGAGTGGGGTGCTGCAAACTCTGAGCAGCAGAGCATGGTCTTCAATAATCAGGGTTGAGGGGACAGACTTGTTAGGCTTCCATCATAGGGTAATTCTTAGGAATATGGGAGACCCCGAGGTTGACTACATGGGCAGAAGGAGAGGTTGAAAATGAGGTCCAGTAAATTCTCTGCTAACCTGGCAGGTATTGCCATCAGAGTTGGGGTCTTGTGCCAGTTGAAGTGGCGAGGCCAGTGGTCGGCAAACTCATTAGTCAACAGAGTCAAATATCAACAGCACAACAATTGAAATTTCTTTTGAGAGCCAAATTTTTTAAACTTCTTCTAATGCCACTTCTTCAAAATAGACTCACCCAGGCCATGGTGTTTTGTAGAAGAGCCACACTCAAGGGGCCAAAGAGCTGCAGTTTGCTGACCACTGAGCTAGGCCTACAGAACGTGCTCAATGAC
The DNA here is from genome assembly GCF_964339955.1 of Pipistrellus hanaki. Classification (NCBI taxonomy): domain Eukaryota; kingdom Metazoa; phylum Chordata; class Mammalia; order Chiroptera; family Vespertilionidae; genus Pipistrellus; species Pipistrellus hanaki. Next base: position 148,838,504 of record NC_140505.1, read on the forward strand.
CAGACGCATGCTGCCCTAGAAGCTGCAGAGGACTTTTTGGAGGAACTGCTTCTCTGAAGTGGAGGCAGACCCTGAAGGAGCTGAGCGGGAGGCTGTCTGTTGATAACACTCCCTACACACAGCAGTGCAGCAAGGCCTTTCTTGAAGTTCTGAAAAATACATGTACCTGTCTACCAGTACATGCACTAAGTAGTCCAAGGAAAAGATTAAGATTGTCAGACTGGATAGAGAATCGAACAATGATAGGGAGCTTACAAGAGACCTCTTAAATATAAGTATACAGAAAGTTAAAAAGAAAATGATGGGAAAAACTATCACACAGACTCTACCGAAAAAGCTGATATGACTACACTTGTCCTAGAAAATGTTAACTTTAAGGCACAAAATACATAGGAGATTAAGAAGAACATTTCAGAATGATGTCTTACAGCAGAAAGATCTCAATCATAAATATGTATGCATGTAATCACATAGTTTCAAATATGAACAAACAAATTTGTAATCTTAGTGGGAGACCATAACACACCTTTCTCAATTACATACAGAAGGTACAGAAGATGTAGTTTACACACAGAGAAGAAAACATCTAACAACAACATAATCACATTTTTTCCAAGTATACTTGGGAATTTATCAAAATCAAATCAAATGGAAATGCTAGAAATGGAAAGCATGTTCAGGAAAACGAATGCTTCTGATGGGCACCTGGTGGTAGGCTCAACAAGCGAAGGAAAGCATTGGTGACTTGAAGATAGGTCAAAACACATTACCCAATTTGCTACGCTATGAGAAAAGGGAACAAAAAGAATACAACAGAACACTCCCAAAAGCTGTAGGAAAATACTAATCCAAAAAGCATAGAATCAGTCTGTCAGAAGGAGAAGAGAGAGAAAGAATGAAACTAATAGTGCATTCCTTAACAAGCTGTTCTTGGGCAGAAAATGTCAATACTTTCAGCTACTAATCAGATTTATGAAACTAAATTATTTACAAATTCTGCTCTGTATGAAAACACTCGAAAGGCCTATAGTTTTTTCTCTCCCCATTCGCTTTCTTTCTCTGCCTCTCCCTCCCTTCCTCTCTTCTCTCTATCTCTATTTCTCTCTCACTATCTCCATGTCTGTATATCTCTTTCTTCTTGAATAACAAACCAACCCTATATTTATATTATAGAAGAATAGGAAGCTAGGAAAATTCAAGGACGAGCAGAATGGAAAAACCAAGACATAGTTAACAGCAGTTTGCAGCCACCTAGTAAATCCTATCTTCCCTAAACTAAGGACACTTAAGAGTAAATGTTTTGTACTTCTCCTCCCCAACCAGAGAGTAAATAGCTAAAATCACCCTACTCAGGGAGATTTAACAGAAATCCAATTAGTGCCATTTGCAAACCACACCTAAGGACAGACAAATTAAGAGGATCAAATCTCATTTTGGTTCCTCAGCATAAAGCTGATGATGAATATTCTATTAATTCTCCCAGAAGACCTTTCTTAAATGCCCAGCCTTTAAAACCCCTTAAAATGAAAGCCCCAGTGTGCTCCCCCACCAGGGAGCATGCCTATGTCATTCATTCCCTTTCCCATTCCTGCCTCTACAGGCATGTGTGCCCTAACCTTTAAGGAACCTCATGATATTTTTGCTATGGCAAATAAATTATTGCTTGCTTTTAGGCACTTTGTCTCCTGATTGAAAATTTTCCCTCAAGAAGACAAGAACCAAGGGCTCTTCATCTCTTAGGTAACAGAGATTACATAAACTGATGAACAAAAATAGATTCAGAGACAGAGATGCATCCATCAGACCATCAAACCTCAGAGGGAAGGTAGGGGAGGGTGGAGGTAAGGGGGAGAGATCCACCAAAGGACTTGTTTGCATGCATATAAGCCTAATCAATGGACACAGACAACAGGGGGGTGAGGGCATGTGTGCGGGGTGAGGGGGCAATGGGGAGATAAGGACACATATGTGATGCCTTAATCAATAAAGAAAACGGCTCTCTCTCACAGGTCTGTGGATCATCTGGGTCAGCTCTGTTTATCTCAGTTGATCTGCTCATTCACCTACACATCTGTTGTTATCCCTGAGGTGTGCTGGGCTCTGCTGGACCTGTGTCTCTTCTCCTTAGGCAGGTGGTGAACCAGGACATACTTTTTCAATGGTTGTGACAGAAGCAAAGAGAAGGAACAGAGAAACACCTGAAGCCTCTGAAAGTTAAGGCTCAAAGCACCACCCTCTCCCTTCACCCATGTTTTATTGGTTAAAGAAAGCCCTATGGCTAAGCTCAAAGTCAAGTGGTGAAGAAGTACACAATGACTAGGGTGTGGGTATAGGTAGCATGAGGAAGTTCATTACATTTTAAACCCATTCTTTTGTAATTAGTTTATGTAAGCATTCTACTCCTTCTTGGGTAAATGTTTATATTTTGCATAGAAATAATCAATTTTCTCTGGGTCTTAGAAATGCCAGCCATTAATTAGAGCTGGCATTATTTTGTATTTAAATTGGAGCTGGCATTATTCTATATTTTCCTATATTACCAACTGCATTATGTCTTCTCATTTTTAAACTTTGTATCATTTTTCTTTTTTGTACCGGTAGTTTTCCCTAAATCAAGCTTGCTAGGATTTCTTGTTTTCTTCTTGGCATCTCAAACAATGCAATTTGGGTATATCTGTAATTTCACAAATGTTTTGTTTCTATTTTTCCAAAAATTGTATTAATTTTGTTTATATAACTTCTTTTGGTTGATTTTGCTAGTCTTTTTCTACTGTTTACACCATATTCCTTCTTTAAATTTCAAGGTATTATAGTTTTAGTTATATCCCACAGATTTTGGTATAATGATCTCTCTTTGTAATATACATAGTTTTATAATTTTAGCCTTTAGCTTGTGATTTAAAGGTTCTTTAGGAAGATTAATTATTTTTTTTTTTGTTTGTTTGTTTGTTTTGTTAATCCTCCCCTGAGGATATTTTTTCTATTGATTTTTAGAAAGAATGGGAGGGAGGGAGGAAAGGGAAGAGGGAAAGAGAGGAAAATAGAGAGGAAGAGGGAGAACATGGATGTGAGAGACAGAGTGATTGGTTATCTCTTGCCCAGGAACTCCACTAGGGCCAGGGATCAACTCGCAACCCAGGTACAGCTAGGAATCAAGCCTACAACCCAACACTCTAACCATTTAGCCACACTGTCTAGGGTGAAAGATTACTTCTTAATTTCTAGATTGTTTCATAATGCTTCCCCATTACTTTTTTTTTCTTTCTTTTCTTTTCATTCCTATTTATTTATTTATTTATTTATTTTACTTTTATTTTCCCCTTTATTGATTAAGATATTACATATGTGTTCTTATCCCTCCATTGCCTTCCACCTTCCCACTCATGTCCTTTACCCCCCTGTCGTCTGTGTCCATTGGTTAGGCTTCTATGCATGCATACAAGTCCTTTGTTGGATTTCTTCCTCTTAACCCCATCCTGTCCCTACCTTGACTCTGAGGTTTGACAGTCTGATCAATACTTCTCTGTCTCTGGATCTGTTTTTAATCGTCAGTTTATGTTGTTCATTATATTCCATAAATGAGTGAGATCATGTGATATTTATCTTTCTCTGACTGGTTAATTTCACTTAGCATAGTGCTCTTCCATTCCATCCATGCTGCTGCAAATGGTAAGAATTCCTTCTTTTTTACCTCAGCATATTATTCCACTATGTAGATATACTATAGTTTTTTAATCCACTCATCTGCTGATGGGCACTTACGCTGTTTTCAAATCTTAGCTATGGTGAATTGTGTTGCTATGAACATAGGGGTGCATATATCCTTTCTGATTGGTGTTTCTAGCTTCTTGGAATATAGTCCTAGAAGTGGGATCACTGGGTCAAATGGGAGTTCCATTTTTAGTTTTTTGAGGGAACTCCATACTGTTCTCCACAGTGGCTGCACCAGTCTGCATTCCCACCAGCAGTGCACGAGGGTTCCTTTTTCTCCACACCCTCGACAGCACTTGTCATTTGTTGATTTGTTGATGATAGCCTTTCTGACAGGTCTGAGATGGCATTGTCATTTTGATTTATGGGGAAACCATAGAAATACTAGAAGAATCCAAAGGCAGCAAAATCTCAAACATATGCCGAAGCAATTTCTTCACCAATACTGCTCCTAGGGCAATGGAAACAAAAGAGAAAATAAACAAATGGAACTACATCAAAATAAAAAGCTTTTTCACAGCAAGAGAAACCATCAACAAAACAACAGGAAAGCCCTGCATGGGAGAACATATTTGCCAATGTTATCACTGATAAATCTTTAATCTCTAACATTTACAGGGAATTCATACAATTTAACAAAAGGAAGATAAACAACCTAATAAAAAAAAATGGGCAACGGACATAAATAGATACTTTTCGAAAGAAGACATAAGGAAGGCCAAGAGTCATATGAAAACATGCTCAAAGTCACTAATCATCCTCATTACCTTTTTAAATTTTATTCATTTATGATCAGAAGTTGGAGCCTGTAAAAAAAATCTACTACTTTGATTTTATCTAGATTTCCTTTGTGGCAAAATAAATTAAAAATAAATTGATTTTGTATTTATATCAGTAAAATTTTAAAATGAAGTCATCTAATATCAGGAACCAACATTCTTTCCCTCTCTCTTTCTCATGCTCACTCTACACACACACACACACACACACACACACACACACACACATTAAGTCAATTAGGTTGGTATTTTAAAAAATTATTTTACACAATTCATCTTTTTTTGTATTCTACTAATTATATATGATCCTGAAAGAGATGTGTGAATTCTGTCACTCTAAGTTCATTTTTATTAATAATGATATTTTTGATATTTATGTTTTTGATATTTATCTGCTATTTGGGGGGGGGAGTATATGGATTGTGATTATTCTATGCTCATTCCAGAGCCCCAAATTCCACCTGTATCAACTCAATAACCCTTTTCTTCCTTATTATATTTCTCTTTGTTTCCTCAACATTTTTTTTTATACCTTGCCAAGAGTATAGGGAGGATGATGTCATCAGCTAAATATCTCAGAAAAAGTATTTCAACATTGTTATAATTTAATGATTTGGCTTTTCTGAATTGCCCTTTATCTTTAGTAAAAATTGGGCACTGATGCCTTGACTCCCAGTGGTAGGTATGACTTTACTTTCACATACTTTTTTTTTTTTTTTTTTTTTTTTTTAAGCAGCCTTATGGACAAGTAGTCTATCACAGGATCAATTGATTCCAATGAGCCCCCTTTTCCATAAGGTCATAAGTCATGTTGCTACTTCCAATTCAAGGAAATTTCTTTTCCATTTTGCTCTAATATAGTTCACAAATTTCCCCTCTTTTCACTAAGTTTGCTATATCATGCTAAAATAAACCTAGCAAACAATATGTTCAAATTAGTGTTTTCCCCAATTTTGAATTCTTCTCAATTTCACTTTTCAATAACTCTGGAGTTGTAACTAGTTGTGCTAATTATGTGTGTGTGTGGCTGGGAGTGGGGGAGAGGGAAGGGGGGAGGGAGGAAATCTCAGGCCTCTCCAAATACACTCCAAATACTACACAAGCATAAAATGCCCAAAGGCTCAGAGAGCACCCTGCTCAATAGACAAAAGAAAGGAAATGGACAACATTGAAAATTCAGTCCTTCAGATTTTACCTAAACCTCTCTTCTAATTATTCATATTCATGAACATCAAAGTCAATTTCATCTCAAGCAGTTTAGTAGTGTGCTTTAGTTTCTTAAAAACTTTTGAATAATTATAAATGTAATTATTAAGAATACTTTAATCATAAGTATGACTCAGTCTAGGCAAAACCAATTAAGAAAGAATGCCAGAAACTAGAATCAAATTCACATCAAGAAATGTCAGCAATGTTTACAACATTGCCTAGAGTTCACACTTGGGCAATTTCTTTAGGTCACAATATATATTTTTAAATATATTTTTACTAGAGGCCCAGTGCACGAAATTTGTGAACAGGGAGGTGGGAGTGTAGCTCAGTCCAGTCTGCACCCTCTACAATCTGGGACCCCTCTTATAATCCAGGACTGCTGGTTCCCAACTGCTCACCTGCCTGCCTTCCTGATTGCCCCTAACTGCTTCTGCCTGCCAGCCTGATCATCCCCTAACCACTCCCCTGCCAGCCTGATTGCCCCTAGCTGCCCTCCCCTGCAAGCTAAACACCCCCCCCCCCAACTGCCCTCCCTTATTAGGTCTGGTCCCTTCCAACTTCCATCCCCTGCTGGCCTGATTGCCCACAACAGCCCTCCATTGTAGGCTTGGTTTCTTCCAACTGCCCTCCCCTGCTGGCCATCTTGTGGTGGTCATCTTGTGTCCACAAAGGGGCAGCCATCTTGTGTGTTGGAGTGATGGTCAATCTGCATATTTCTCTTTTATTAGATAGGATAGAGGCCTGGTGCAGGGGTGAGGGCCAGCTGGTTTGCCCTGAAGGATGTCCCGGATCAGGGTGGGGGTTCCCTTGGGGTATGGGGTGGCCTGGGCGAGGTTCCCTTGTGGTAGTTTGCAGGCTGACCATGCCCCCCGGCAACCCAAGTGGAGGCCCTGGTATCTGGGATTTATTTATATTCTATAACTGAAACTTTGTAGCCTTGAGCAGAGGTCAGGGCCAGCCAGTGCGGGGTGGAAAGCTTGGCTTCCTCCATTGCTAGGGGCAACCCAAGCCTCCTGCTTGCTCTAGCTCCGTGGCCACTGCCATATTTGTTGGGTTAATTTGCATACTCACTTCTGATTGGCTGGTGGGTGTGGCTTGTGGGTGTAGGGAATGTACAGTTAATGTGCATATTTCTCTTTTATTAGATAGGATTGATTTTAGAGAGGAAGGGAGAGGGAGAGAGAGATAGAAACATCAATGATGAAAGAGAATCATTAATTTGCTGCCTTCTGCATATCCCCTACTCAGGATGGAGCCCATAACCCAGGCATGTGCCCTTGACCAGAAGCAAACCCAGGACCTCTCTGTCTGGAGGCGTATGTTCTACCCGCTGAGCCAAACCAGCTAGAGAAGGTCACAATATTTTTATGCTGTGTTCCACCAGAGGCAGCTCATAAGACACTTGCATATTTAGATTATGTACAGCTGTGGATGATACTACCCTCAGAGAGTGAAGCTCTGACCAGGTGTGAGAAATTCCTTTCTGCCATTCCCAAAGGGGTTTGTACAGGGTGGGGTCCTGAACACCCACCACCTTTCCTGACCTGCTTGCTCTGCAGACTCTGGCTACATGCCTGCAGTGAAGGTCAGTTTCCCAGAAAGACTTCCTTTTTTGAAGTTTGTAATCAAACACATATTTCTCCACTCTTCTACAAAAATAAGACACTGACCCACTGACCACTGCTCTAAGGCATTCTTGTATCCAGCTGTGTGTCTCCTCACTAAGATAAGACCTACAGCACATGTCTACTTCCCAGGCCTCCTCACTGACAGAGGAGACCTGTATGAATATTCTCCTTCTTGCCTCTCACCCGGCCACATCTCACTAATGTATAGATCCTACTAAACCAGCTTTTGGTTTTCATTTCAACCTACTATTAGGGTTTCCCTTTAAATATCTATTTCAAGTATTTTTGTTTAATATTTGGTTGAACCATTTTAAATTGCTCTAAAGATAACTTTTATATAAAAATGGCAATTTTATATGGTTTAATCTAATATATGATGCATTTCCATGCACTTTATTTATTACTCATTTGTATCTAACCACACAGCCTAAGATATTTAAAGCAGCTTATTTCAGGCTGATATCTCTATTGTATTTATTGTTGGAGGTGAGACCTTTCTTGAGTCCTCTTCTCTGTTAGGACCTAAATGCTAAGAGAGCACAGTGTTGTATTGTGCTTGAGGGTTCAAATCCCCCCACAGCCTAAATCTAGATATATGATAACATATATACAAGTTCCTGAACTTTGGCAGGATGAGGATAATAACAGAAACCACCACAGTTGAGTAAATGTTGATAAAGTGCTTGAACAGTATTTGACACAGAATAAGTATTATGGAACTAGTTTATATCCACAAAGAAAACCAAATTATTTTTTTTTCTTTTAACCTGCAGGCAAAATAAAATATTTAAAAAATTGGCAACTTATTTGTATCTTGCCTGACTTCTCTGACTTGATGCCTAGACCTGTGGGATTTTAGATACATCTGTCTGCATTATGGTTCTGGCAGTGACCTGCTTCATTCTGAAACTGTTGGGAAATTTAGAGTATGTCTATGAGGTATACTCCATTTGTTACTCAACTCAAGGGAAAATGACTTTTCTGATGAGGTCTAGCAAAAAAAATTCAAGACATCATTAACGTAAAGGAAATGGAAAATGCAAATAAGGGCCCTGAGAAATTTAGTGTTGATAAGACAGATATAAAATTTTAATTAGATAAAGATTCCCTTTAGTAGTTAAGTTGTAGAATGTAGAAAATGCTCAGTGACATGTCCCTGCTGTTTTATTAACACTGATGTCTCACTGAGTGGGGTATGAGGATGTAATCCTAAGCAAATATTTATACTATTTCAAGAAAACTCTAAGTCAGTCTGTTGTTACATGGAAATAGACCATGGCAAGGAAGAAAAGAAATTTAAGCTTTTGTAACCTGTTTTTACCATAAATGTGCAGAAATTTGAGAATAAAAGAAAGATACAAGAACTGCTCAGTTAAGAAGTTATAAGGGGAGGCCACAGGCTCGGTGGGTGGTCCATGAGGAGAGAAGTAAACATGGGAAACAGTGATAAGTAGCAGAGAAAAACTGCAATTGCAAAGAAGTAAAAGTTGAGCAAATATACAATGAGTAAACTGATAAGTTCCCCAAATAAAATAGATTAAAGTCAGTTTCAAGACAAAACTTGGGAGAATAGTTGTATCCCCTAAAACAGGGACAGAGGCAAGGTTCTACAATGGTAAAACACATCCTATGGAATTTCCTAAATCTTACCACAGTCAAAACTGCCCAGTTTCTCTATTTTTTTTTAAAGCAATGACTAGGAGCTTATTATTTTAATGTTACCATTTGATATGGGTTAATGGCCATACTGATGAAGGCAAGAATATGGTATAATGGCAACATAAGGAATTCTTGGAATCTAGATGTTCAAGACTGACCAACACTGACTAATTGAGAGAATCTAGTCATGGACTCACTAATAATAAGGGGAGTTGTCTCTAGTTGGATACAGAAGATATTTCAAGTCCATGATGTGAATGTACAACAGCCTTTTTATCCATTTATCTACTGATGGGCATTTGGGCTGTTTCCAGATCTTAGCTACTGTAAATAAAGCTACTATGAACATAGGGTGCATTTATTCTTTCTGACTAGTGCTTTGGGTTTCTTAGGGTATATTCCTAGAAGTTGGATCACTGGGTCAAATGGAAGTTTCATTTTTAATTTTTGAGGAAACTCCACACTGTTTTCCATAGTGGTTGTACTAGTCTAATCTGCTTTCCCACCACCACTGTACTAAGTACTGTACTTAGGTTTCCTTTTCTACACATCCTCGCCAGCACTTGTTGTTTATTGATTTATTGGTAGTAGCTATTCCAGAAGGAGTGAAATGGAACCTCATTGCCATTTTAATCTGCATCTCTCTGATGATTAGTGACACTGAGCATTTTTTCATATGTCTCTTGGCCATTTGTATGTCCTCTTTGCAGAAGAGTCTATGCAGGTCCGTTGCCCATTTTTTGATTGGGGTTGTTTGTCTTTCTTTTGCTGAGTCGTATGAGTACATATTATTGACATTAATCCCTTATCAGATGTATCATTGGTAAATACGTTCTACCGTACAGTGGGTTGGGACCTGGAGATCATTATATTAAGCAAAATAAGCCAGTCAGGGAAAGACAAATATCACATGATGTTTATGTGAAAGCTAATGACAAAATAAACTGACAAACAAAATAGATCCAGAGACATGGAAGCTTGCAACAGACTGACGAATCCCAGAGGGAAAAGAGTGGGGTAAGAGGTGAGATTTACTAAAGAATCTATAGGCGTATATGCATAACCCATGCACAGAGGCAATAGTATGGTTATATGGTGAAGCCTGGGGGAGGAGGCAGAAATAAAAAAGAAGAGAGTCAAAAAAAGTGGGCATCTAATATTTCCAACAATAAATATATATTTAAAAAGAAAAGGTAGATAATTCAAGTCCAAGTTGAATTCATAGACTCAATGATATTTTTGTAGTTTGGTAGATCATTTTTATAAAACCTGTAACTATCACATAAAACAAGCACTTGAAGTTAGTGGGCAGTAAACAGCAGACAGACCTAGTGGGAAGTTCATGCTCACTTGGAGTAGGGAACACTGGGGGCTCTTTTCAAGAAAATTTCCTTTCACACAGACTTATTCTGGGTTCAATGCAGTCCAGGGGCTACTCACAGAGGGGGTTTCACAGGGAAAGATCCAGTTTCCTCACGGGGAAACTAGAAACATGTAGACACAAAACCTGGCCCACTAAAAAGAGCAAGTAAACCTTCCAAGGGTAAAAGCCAAAAAAAATGGGAGCCCTGAATTTTGTCTGCCCACATTTTTGACTGATCCCTGAACAATGCATACATAAAGTGGATTCAGAACAGTCCAGCTAAAGGTAAAATAGCTAAATTGAGATTCCAGAGAAATCCAGAAAGTTTGAATTTCAAGATCTGTTGAGAACATTACTCACTAAAACAAAAGAAATAATGGTCAGAGAAAAGTAACAGAATCTTCACAACTTAAAATGTATGATATCTAGGATAGAAGGCAAGATTACCCAAAATATGAAGATTACCCAAAATTACCCAAGATTACCTAAAATATGAGAGAAAACCACATTCTCAGGAGAAAAGAAAATTCAGTCTCAACCTAAGATTAATTACATGTTGAAACTATGAGACCAGGATTTTAAAGTGATATTATAATTATCTTCAATAATGTAAAAAATAAAACAACAACAACAACAAAACACACACACACACACACACACACACACACACACACACACAAAAGATAAAGCCAGAAGACATGCTTCAATGAATAAAAATCTCAGTGGAGAAATGGAAATTTAGCAAAGAAATGAAAACCTTAAGCAGAACCAAATGGAATCTCAACTGAAAAATAAACTTTATGAAATAAAGACGACCTAAATAAATGACAGGGTTGAGGGGATATTTTCAGGAATTGCAAGATAATTTTTTATGAATTACAATATTCAATTTTGTTAACCTGACCTGACAATCTTTCTTAAACCAATCTATTTATGAATTGCTAAGCTAATTAAAAAATTATACACAGTTGCCTACTTTTTTCCCAATATAAGCAGCCCCACCTATCTAATTGAATGAATGTTATAGATTCAAGACTCTGTTGTGTTTAAAGAGGTTGTCAGCCTGGCCAGCATGGCTCAGTGATTGAGCATAGACCTATGAACCAGGAGGTCACGGTTCCATTCCCAGTCAGCACACATGCCTGGGTTGCGGCTCAATCCCCAGTGTGGGGTATACGGGAGGCAGCTGATCATTGATGTTTCTATCTCTCTCCCTCTCCCTCTCTGAAACCAATATATATATATATAATATATAGTGCGCGCGCACACACACACACACACACACACACACACACACACACACATATATATCTTGCTAGAGGCCTGGTGTACAAATCGTGCACCAGTGGGTTCCTTCTGGCCTGCAAGATTAGGCCAAAACCTGGCTATCTGACATCCTCCGAGGGGATCCTGGATTGCTAGAGGGCTCAGGCCAGGCAGAGAGACCCCACCAGTGCACGATCAGGGCTGGGGAGGAATACTGGAGGTTGGCTAGCCAGGGAGGGACACTGGGAGGGCTCCAGGGCATGTATGGCCCATCTCAAATTGGCCAGATTCCAGCAGCAAGCTAGCCTACTGGTCAGAGCATCTGCCCCCTGGTGTTCAGTGCACATCATAGCGAGCAGTTAAGTGGCCTTAGCATATCATTGGCATATTACACTTTGATTGGTTGAAAGACCTACTGAATGACTGAACACTTAGTATATATATACTGAGTGGCCAGATTATTGTGATCACCCCATCAGTACTTTGTTGGGCCACCTTTTACCTTCAATACTGCAGTGATTATTCTTGGCATTGACTCCATGAGATGTTGAAATGTGATGTAAGGAATCTGACACCATGCCTGATGAATAGCACTGTCCAGTTCTGTGAGATTTGATGGTTGTGGAATCAACCGCCTGATGGCTCATTTAACTTCATCCCACAAATTATCAATTGGATTGAGATCTGGTGATTGTGGGGGCCACCTAAGCAAGGAAAAGTCTCCCTCATGTTCTTGAAACCACTCCTGCACAATACAAGCACTGTGGCATGGCACATTGTCTTGTTGGAGGAAGCCATCTCCATTGGGATACGCCATCAACATGATAGGATGAACTTGATCAGCAACGATACTTAGGTATGTTGTGCTATTCAGATGTTGTTCCACACGAATTAAAGGGCCCAAAATCATGCCAGGAAAACATGCCTCAAACCATAACACTGACCCCACCAGCTTGAAGGGTTGTACTCATGCATGTGGGGGGCATGCTTTCATGTTGTTTCCGCCAAATTCTCACTGTGCCATCTGCATAATACGACTGGAAATGTGATTCATGAGACCACATGACGTTTTTCCAATGCTTGACTGCCCAATCCTTGTGTTCCTGTGTGAATCGAGACATTTTATCTTGGTAACTGCAGACAGCAGAGGTGTTCAAACAGTCCTTTGGCTTCCATATTCCATACAATGCAGTGTATGGCTAATTTGCCTACCAATGTCAGGTGGTCATAATAATCTGGCCACTCAGTATATTAGTATACAAAAAGAGGTTGCAAATTTCACCTAGCGATATCAAATTAGTCTGGTCTGTTAAAATATTAACTCTGTAAAATACCTACTTTCAACTTTCATTTGATTGTATGAATATCTCAGGAACAGGAAGCCAAGGTCCCACAAAGGTTTTATTTCATGGTAAATAAATTAATATGCAATTACAGAAGAGTCGATGGATGAGGAACTATGCTGTGACACAAACATTTTGTTTTGACTCTGTTTTCTGACATACTGGCAAAAATACTGTGGGGTACCATACCTAAAAGTTACTGAAGTAGTCAAGACAACTGATTTGTAAGCGGATTAAAAACAGGGGAGAACAGAGTAAAATGAAATATTTGAAAAGCAAGCTGGTGGTATAAAATTTCTTCCCCTTTGCTGTATTTGTTTAAATACAGCACATTTTTTCCAGTGTGGTGCTACATATGACATTCTCTTCACCATCTGGTCACTTAGGAGTCACATTCTCGTGGGACCAACAGAACTTTTGTTTTTGTTCTTGTTATAAGAGGCATAACCTATTAGATGAGTAAGGCTAAAACGTTTAGTACATGGAGAGCATGCAATCATTGTTGAGCTGTGTTAAGAGAGAGTGTGTATGTGTTTCTACTTTCTCCTGAACCTCTACTGTCAAATCCCATGAAGAACCTCTACTGTCAAATCCCATGAAGAATAATGTCTTCATCACTGCCTTGGCCTTTGGGACTCTGTCTTGAGTCGCCAGGAGCCTGTAGAGTGCCCACTGTCTGGATAGATGGATAGCAGGTGTGCAAGTGTTATTCTCCTGGGCACTTTATCCTCCAGCTGAGAAGTGCTCAATCTGTTCTGGTGTCACTGGTGTAAACCCATAAAATTTGAGAATGGGGCTCAACATGTTCACATGAAAAAGAATTTAAACCCAGCAATTAAGTCTGGAGCAATGACAATAGTCTTGGTTTCAAAACTGGTATGCGATCAGCTTTGGGGTCATCACAAAGGTGGTAGTCATTAATATTACAGAGAGGTATATGCTGACAACTTCCTCCCCTTCAGTGACAACAAACCAGTCAAGGCCTCAAGGAAAACAACAAAGGGACCCTGCAAGCAAGAGCCTGAAGGCAGAGCACAGGAAAAGTTCCCCCATGTTTCTAAGCAAGAGACAAAGAAAAACGCTGCCAGGAACTTCAGAAATGAGTAGCTTGTTTTGCTTAATCTCAGGCCACCTACTGAAGCAATGCCTGTTTCTTAATTGGTAAATTGTAGAATTTATTCCTACTCATTTTTGTTCTTTTAATGAGAAATAAAAGACTTCCAGAAATCAGAAAAAAAATGACTAATGATATAATATTTGCCAAATATAATTTAATACTTTTGCTTCAAGTAGATTTATGTCTTATTTCACTTCAAAATTTACATTACCTGTTTGTAAAAAAGAAGCTAAGTTGAATTATGGAAACCCCTCCTTCTTTGAAGAATTTTTATTGTGAGGCAAAATGGAGCTTGGATAGAAGTGTTACATGAATACATCAGTACAGCTGGCAGAAAATAAAAGTCTATTCTAGAAAACTGGGGGAAAAACCCAAATACATGCTTTTGGGATTTCACTTTTTTGAAAGAAATTTGGGGGGAAGGGAAATGAATCTGCTGAATGAAGAATTGTTATGCGCATCACAGTCCAAAGGCAAACATCAGAAATTGATTCAGGGATTCAGGTCTGTTAAAGCAATAAAAACATTTTATTCAAAATATTTTGAAAGATACCCAGACTCATGTGGAAGGCTAGAGAACTGGGCCCCAACATGAAAGGGAGGCTGTGTAGCTAGAACTGCAGGCAAACCATGCTGCACCAGTAGGCCAGAACAAAATAAACTAACAAAGTAGAGACAGAAAACAGACTGACAGCTGTCAGAGGGGAGGGCTTGGGGGCTGGATGAGTAGGATGACTAGGGTTGTGCCACTAAGCACTGGATGCCCAGCTTGCCCCGCTGATGCTGAGCCCTGGACATCACCCCTATGACTTAGGGACACTCCTGTCATTTCACTCCTAGAAACAGAACTCTGCTCCAACATTGCTGCCCCCAAAGGAAATTGCCACTATCTCTACCCAGGAGCCTTAGAAAGTGAGTATGTAGCTTTTAAACAAATTTTTAAATATTTATTAGGGTGACATTTGCTAATAAAATTATTAAGATTTCAGGTATACAATTTTATAGTACATCATCTGTATATTGTATTGTGTGTTTACCACCCTAAGTCAAGTTTCCTTCCATCACCATTTATCCTCTGTTTACTTCATATTACCTCCTCTCCCCACTTCCCTCTGCCAATCACCATACTGCTATATATGCCCCTGAGTCTTTCTTTTCTTTTTTCTTTGATAAACCATCAACAAAATGAAAAGACAACCTACTGAATGGTTGAATATATTCACTTATACATCTGTTAAGGGTTTAAATCCAAAATTTATAAGGAACTTATAAAACAACTCCAAAAACAAACAAATAATACAACAAAATGGGCAAAGGACCTGAATAGACACTTCCCCAAAGAGGACATACAGATAGTCAATAGACATATGAAAGATGCTCAACCACTAATCATCAGAGTAATGAAAATTAAAACCACAGTTGGATATCACCTCACACTTGTCATAATGGCTACCATCAATAAATCAACAAACAGGAAGATTTGTGAGGATGTGAGAAAAGGGAACCCTGGTACACTGTTGGTGGGAATGAAGATTGGTGCAGCCATTGTAGAAATCAATACAGAATTACCTCAAAAAATTAAAAATGAAATTGCCTTATTACCCTCCAATTCCACTTCTGAGAATATATCCAAATAATACTGAAACACTAATTCAAAAGAATATATGCACCTATAGGTTCATTGTAGCATTATTTACAATAGCCAAGATTTGAAAGCAACCCAACTGCCCATCAGTAGTTAAGTGGATAAAAAAGCTGTGATACATTTACACAATAGAATACTACTTGGCTGGCTTAAAAAAAAAATGAAATCTTACTTTTGCAACAGGATAGAAGGACCTGGAAGAGAATTGTGCTAAGTTAAATAACAAGTGGCACATCCACAACTGTAAACCTACTTTTGCCCCACGTTGTATATTGTATAAAATCATAAATATAATATTTTACCTTTGATCTGAAAGCCTGTCACTTTTGATTGGGTCCAGAGCAAGAGGAGGAGTTCTACTTAGTACACTCAGAATTTCTGATAATGTGCTATGAAGCCATTAGCAATGAAAAGTGAGGCTCAAGGATATATACAGAACTTGTCAGCAAGGGGGGCTTCTGGTGGGCATTCGCAGGGGACACATTGAGGCCACCGAGTGGGGTTATCTCCATAGCTTTTACTAAAAATGTATGTGTCACAGACTTTTAAGATGTGCATGTATTCTTATCTTAGACCATTATCTCTCCTTCCATTGTGAACAAAAAATAAGGTATTTTACTCTCTCTCTTTTTTTTTTAGCATTGGCTAAATATTCCTTCTTATCTACTGTGGTCACATTTTAATGGGGCTTCAGTGCATCCACAGACCATTTCCAGCTGGTGCCAGAATGCCTTAAATATATATATATATATATATATATATATATATATATATATATATATAAAATAATTCAAATTGATTATACTTTTCAGTCATCTCCTCATAGCAAATGCCCCCATGAAACCATCAGATGTGTTGAATAAGGGCTGGCAAAGCAGCAGACATAGAAAGGCAAGAAGTATAAGCAATTGGCTCACACAACTTGTTTCCACAGGACCAATTCAGATCTTTTTTTTTTACTTTTATTTTAGATGAAGTTCTGCTTGGAATGTCTGAATTTATGTCAATGTATTGTAGATTATAAAGTATTTAGTTCATGTTAGGCACGTAGGATTGCATGGTCACCTAGGGTACACCATTTACCAGGTGAAAGTTTTTCAAAAGTAATAGTTCCCAAAGAATTTAAGGCTTTGCTCCAAAATACCAGGGTCCTACTGGGTAGTTCTACTGGTTCATGCCGAATGCTCCACGTGGTTTTTAATCTGCTGGAAATATCTTGACAACCATTGAAATTACTGTGTCAGGTGAGTCACAGAACTGCATTCATTGTAGCCGGAACCAATTGAAGCACTTTATCTTTCTATACAACCAATCAAAACTTGCCTTCATGTCAAAAGTAAAAATGCTGTATTTTATACTTCAATGAAACAATGCCTTGCTTCCAAAATGCAAAGAAACTCAATGATTATGTCTCTTTCTGAGTTGCATAAGACATAGTAGAGAGCACAACTTTATTTTTATTTTATTTAAAAAATATATATTTTATTGATTTTTTTTACAGAGAGGAAGAGAGAGGGATAGAGGGTTAGAAACATCGATGAGAGAGAATCATTGATCAGCTGCCTCTTGCACACCCCCTACTGGGTATGTGCCTGCAACCAATGTACATGCCCTTGACTGGAATCGAACCTGGGACCTTTTAGTCTGCAGGCTGACAATCTAACCACTGAGCCAAACCGATCTTGGCATAGAGAGCACAACTTTAAAGAGGATATCTATGTATGCTCCATTCATATAGACTACTGTTGGCAAACTACAGCCTGCAGGTTAAATCTGCCACCTATTTTTTTTTTATTTATTTTTTGTAAACAGCCTGTGACCACTGCTTATATAGTTACCAGTGTAATTCTTGGATCTCCTCTGTGAATCTCTCATAGACAGCATATAATTGGCTCGTATATTTTTATCCATTCGGTCAATCTGTCTTTTGATTGGAGAATTTAATACATTTACATTTGAAGTAATTACTGATATGAAGGGACTTACTTCTGTTTTCATGCTATTTGCTTTTTTATATACCTTGTAGTTTTGGCCTCCATTTTCTGCATTATTGTGTTTGCCTTGTTTTGTAGTAAAATGTTTGAATTTCTTTCTCATTTACTTTCATGTATATTTTATAGCTATTTTCTTGGTGCTTGCCATGGGAATTTCATTTAACATTCTAAAATTATAACCGTTTAATTTGAATGTATGCCAGCCTAACTTCAATACCATACCAAAAAATACTTTATTATAGTTCCATCCCCACCTTTTTTTGTTGTTAATGTCATAAAATTGCATCTTTATATATTGTGTGCCTCATTATAAAATGAATAGTTCTTTCATTCATTGCCTCTTTTGAAAACAAGAACCATACTAACTCATGATAAAAAGTTACCAAGGAGCTCATAGTCAGATGGTTTTTGCCATTATTTTGATATACCTAAATAAAATCCATACCTAAGAATTGCAAACTGTCATTATAAAGCTGTGGTTTTTAACTGAGGACAATTTTGTATCCTAAGAGACATTTGGTAAAACCTGGATATATTTTGGTTGTCACAGCTGGGGGGTACTGCTAGCATCTCGTGTGGAGGAACCAGAGATGCTGCTAAATATCCTAACTGCACAGGACAGCCCTTCTCCCCGACAACAGAGAATTATCCAGGCCCCCAATCACTAGTGCTGAGGCTGAAAAACCTCTGTCTTAAGATTGAGATTGGCAGCCTTCATTCCCCTTATCAAGAATTACTGATTGCTTTTTAATTATCATTCTAAGTATATCTAAGCAAAATAAGCAGTCAGAGAAAGACAAACATCAGATGCCCTCACTTATATAGGGAACAAAATAAATTGATAAATGAAATAATACCAAAGGCATGGAAACATGGATGATGAATCTCAGAGGGAAGGGGGCAGAGACTAATCAAAGAACTCAGAGAGTATATGCATAGCCACTGGACACAGACAATAGGGTGGTGAAGGCCTGGGGCAGGAGCTAGTAGAGGGATTTATGAAGTGTGGGTAGGGGGGAGGGGGTTAAGTGGGGAACTAAACAAACAAACAAACAAAAAAACCTAAGATAAACTTCTAGTCAAAATTCTCCTTGGAAGATTTATTTCCTCAAACAAATAAAGATGGAGCTTAGAATAAAAATGCTATGCTCTTTGGGAAGCTTCACGATGAAAACGTGAGGACGGATTAATGGCTGCTCCAGGGAAGGTGTAATTCACATCCTGAGAGAAGCAGCTGTCCCATGATGAATGAGGGTTACACTTCTGGTTTTTCGTACCTGACAGAACACCTGATTGACATCTAGCAAGAGTTCATCTTCACATCATGATTTTTGTTTTTGTTTTGTGTCTTACTGTACCCTAGAATATGGCTGGTTTTATTAGACTGAAGAGCCTGATCATTATGCCCTTCACATAGCAATGGTATTTCGGCTGGTATTAATTTTGTTGTCAAAGATACAGCTGTTGTAGGAAATATTTTGAATTGTTAGTACCATCTGGTGTACTGAAGCAGTAGTGCTCTGAGCATTGGCATCAATCCACTTTCTAAGTGGGTAATACTAGTGTTCCAAAAAGGGGGCTGTCAAGACAGGAGATGAGAGAGTCATTAATCTGAACTGTTTTCATCGTTGTATCGCACTACAAATACTGCAGCACAATTAAAACAAACATCTTGTGTGTGTGTGCATGTCAGCAATCCTTCAGAATAGTCCATCATTTATATGCAACATTTGCATAAGAGTTCACATACAGAAACTTAAATATCACAATCAAATAATAAAATGTAAATTGTAGCTGCCAGTGAGGGAAGATGTGTCAAAGCTGGGCTATACCTAGCTAAAGGAGGCAATAAATTGGTACCCAGTTAAATTGGTTTTTCCCTCCACCACTTCTTGCCATCAGATATCTTATTCCCATGTGCCCTGAACTCACCTTGTCCCCACAAAATAGGTATTGATTGAACTGATATGCACTAAAAATATGCAATTACTTGTGACAATTTATTTTGCTTCAAAGAGTTGGGATCTCTTTTGAAATCATTTCAGCACCAGAAAGTTCCCCAGAGATAAAAATATAGGAGAAACAAGATAACCAGTACTTGCCTACAATGTAAGTGTAAATGGCACTAAAACGTCAATGGGCATAATACATGTAACACAATGTTTAAAATGTGGATACCAGAAATCCTTACACCGAGGAGTGTAATTGGTGGAAGGGACTCTTTTCATAGGACAGTTTAAGTGTAAGGTGAGGAACACTTGCAAGGATGTGTTTTTAGGGTAAGTGTATTGACTTTTGCTTACAGACTGAGATCATTTGGGAATCTGAGGCTGACTTTTTAGAGAGAACAGTTTGAATCAGGATGTCTTACTTCTATCTATTCTCCATGCAACACACATGTTCTCCTAATAAATAGTGAACACTTAACCTAAAGAGTGTATTTTTGAACAAGCATAAAATCACAAGCACTTACAGGTTCCCTAATAACCCAGACGCCGAGAGACACGATGTAAATTGTAAAGTTACAGTGTATATCCCTATAAGCTGAGGGGCATATGTGAGGCCCACAGTGCTATGAAGTTTCAGGGGAAAGCGGACTCTTATTCAGTTGGTCAAACGGGCTGAATCAAGGAAAACACATTAGAGAAGAATGGACATTTTAGCAAAACCTTAAGAAATAGGAGTTCAAGCTTTGGTTTTAGGGAGAAAAGATGTCCAGGTAGAAGGAAAATAAGAGCCAAGAATCAAACAGAAAAAAAAAAAATCAGCGTGTTTGTGAAGCAGCTGGTAGTGTAGTGTTGTTGATCTATGAAGTTCCTGTAGGAGAATCATGGTAAAGAAAATTATAAGGGTCAAGTGTAAACAGGACATAGAAAGGCTTAAGTGGTATATTTGACTATTGGGAGACTTCTGAGAAGTTGTCAAGAGAGAATACAGCACAATGGGCACAGGTGGAAGAGCAAATGCTGGCAGAGGATGAGAAAATAGAAGTGGGTAGCTCATTAGTTGTCTACTGCAATGAGTTCAAGTTGCTGATACTTAAAGAGTTGATGATTAAAAAAAAGAAGTTGATGATGACTTGAATAAAAATAATAAAAATGAAGACAGAGACAAATATAATCAATATTTTGGAGACAGAAGAAGTACGACTTAGCAACAGAACAGATGTTGGAATTCTAGTGCGATGGAGAAATCAAAGAAACATGGAAAGTTTATACTTAACTGGAACAAAGCAATCAGGAAATGAAGCTGTCATGGAAGAAATGTTGAAGTGATGATATGATGAGTAGAGTTTGGTACGTATTATGTTGATTTTAATATAATATAGCAACATTCCCTTCTTTGTGGCACATCATGATAGCAGAACAGAGTATCTGGTGAAATAATAATGACTACCATTTATTGAGCTGCTATTGTAATCAGTTATAATGCAAGATATTTTACAATGCATCGCTCCTAAACACTAAAATATATCTGGAATATGTGTTCATGCACACCCACTTTAAGATGATGAAACTAAAATTCTGATTGGTTAGATGATTTGATCAAGGTGATGTAACTAATAAGGGGAAAATGTGAAATTTGAATCTGTTTGACTCTACTAAACAGAAGAATTAAAATGTGATGGAGCTTGGTCGGTGTTGCTCAGTGGTTGAGCACGAAGCTATGAACCAGGAAGTCATGGTTCAGTTCTGGTCAGGGCATGTGACTGGGTTGCGGGCTTGATCCCCAGTGTGGGGCATGCAGGAGGCAGCTGATCCATGATTCTCTGTCATCACTAATGTTTCTATCTCCCATACCTATCTTCCTGTCTCTGAAATCAATAAAAAACGTATTTAAAAAAATAAGAAGTGATGGGAAGGCAGTAATCTTGAGGGGCTAAAAGAGGAGCGTTTGCTTTTAAGGGATTTTACCCATGCTAGGAAAGAAAATAAGGAATAAGAGACTAAGCAATTCTCCTCAAAGATAGATTTTTTTTCCTATACAATAAAAATAGCATGTGACATATTCTTCTGATTGATGGCCAGTAAGTTGTTCAAGTTTTCCAATAACTGTAGGATATTTCTGATTTCCAAAACATTAAATCCTAAAATAGGCATCTTTGAATTGAAACTATATTGCATCAAGCTACATTTGTATTATATGAGGTTGGCTATTGTTTTCAGACTGATATTGTCTGTCACCAGAGAGAAGCTTCCTTTTATTTCTTGCTAAATATACATTTTTTTTCTATTTTTGTTGTTTTTAAATAGGAAGAGATGTTGGATTGGATTAAATAATTTCCTTATAGCTTTTAGATAAACATGTGTTTATTATTTCCTTCTCCTATTCTGTTACCTCTGTCAGCCAATCCATCATGACTTCCCCACTTTACCTCATCCTAGATTATCGCCTAAAGCTCTGTATTTGTCCCAGTCTCCAAGGCTGTCCCCATCCTACTACTGGTCTTGAATATATTCTTCAGTCCCCAAGCTGACGCTCTATCCATTGAGCCAAACTGGTTTCGGCTTGAATATATTCTTTTTCTTTTTTTTTTTTTCCCCCTCCTTCGTTAATGATCCTTCCGCAGGTTCACCTACAGAAACCTTGTTACGACTTTTACTTCCTCTAGGTAGTCAAGTTCAACCGTCTTCTCAGCGCTCCACCAAGGCCGTGGGCTTGAATATATTCTTTACAAACCACTCTCTATCCTGCAGCCCTGGTGATTATTTACAAGTATAACCCCCTATCCTGCTTATAAACTCTCAATAGAGTCACTGCATTTTAGATGAAGACCAAAATCTATATGAGGACCCCAATGTAAAGCCTGTCTGACCTGGGCTCTGGCGGTCTTTTCAGAGTGAGCACAGATATAGCATGGAGAAATGCTGCCTTTGGGACTGCCTCCTATCCAGGTCCATGAGGGTTGGGCATATTAGTGGGCTGCAAAAATGACACAATCACTGGATTTTTGACACATTGTTTTCTCTTTATTTTAGGATGGATGCCAAGTGCTGTTCTTTAATGTGTTCATTCACTGACATTTTAACTGGAAGTCAAGGGAAAGAGTTAGGTTTGCAAGCAGGAGTCATGAACCAACATTTCTGATTCTCCTTTTTAACACATTGCGCACCAGTAGTTTTATTGCTAGCATTACCCAGTGGCCAGATAAGTTTCTATTGAACAAGTACAAAAAAAAACCTTTTACAAAGTATCATACTTTAAAAAGATATTGGCTTCTGAGAACATGCAATAAATAACTTCAAAATGCAATGGTATTTAATTTTAAGGCGTACCTTTAACATTTATGTAAAACACTGTGCAATATGAAAGCAGGAGAATGCTTGTGATCCACCCGCAGTGTAGTGTGTTAAACTAGGCTTCCTCCTTGTTATGTCAAAGGTCAGTAGCAGGTTTAAGTCTTTGGTGACCATGTACTCAGCAGCACACAAAGAAAAGTCATCAGAGGTAGTGGTTCTATGGAAGTTAACTTTCTTCTCTCACCACCTGCCTCTCTTGAGGGTTGATTTGAGAGTCAGATTCACACTCTAGAAGGAATCATATCCCAGAAACAAGCCAACATAAAGTCTTGCTCAGCTAAGACCTAACTGTTTTCCTGTAGACATCAAACTTCAGAAGCTCAGTTGTATAAACAAGGATGATATACATTCAGGTTATTATATTTTATCACACAGCTTACATCTAACCTAAACACAAAACATGAAAGCATCTCATTTTTTATGTGCAAATATTTACAATCTGTAAAACCCAAGACATTTACTTCATTCCATGTTCAAGCTATTTTCTGAGATTTAAAAATCGCCAGGGCATAAAGATAAACTATGTTAGAGAAACATAACCAAGAAAGCAGAAGAAAGGCACAGAACAGGACTAGGACAACATAATCAAACTTTAAAATTAGTTTGGAGAGAAACACAACAAAGACTGAATTTTCCAGAAGGAGGCTAGCAAAGCAATGAATGAATGAATGAATGAATGAATGAATGAATGAATTAGACACCACTTAAGAAAGCCAACACCCTCATGCTTTCTGGGTTGGATTGGGCTGGATTGAGCTCCTCCCGACAAGTTGTGTATTACCCTTTTGGTAATACACAACTCCCCCAATTCCCTTTTTCTTCTCCTCAGTATGTTTTGTGCCCATTTATTCTAGGTGGCTATCAGCCAATGTTTTAAACTAAACAATACAAGTAATTTAGCTGGGTTTAGTAGGTTAATGTTATTATTTTCCCATTAGGACTGAACTATCATAACTCGAAGTTACTCTAATGGTGCTTTTATTGTAAAGACCATGGCAGCTAAAAGAGTGATGGGGGCTTACGATCTTCAATGCCGCTTAAATCATGCACATAAGCAATTGCTGAAGTAGGCTATGGAAAGTCATCAGACCTTTTTGTACAAAACCTCTGCCATATATTAGGTGTGCACATATACTTGTTTGGCTGAATGTACTGAAGATACAGAGTAGTGTTCTAGAGAGGATCTTCTAGCTAAAATAATTTTCCTACTTACAACCAGGAGAATTGACTACCACTACAATTTCATGATTTAGGGGAAACTACAGAAATATCTCCTCCTATTGGCCCCAAGTATACTAATTCTACCTCACCTTCTTTTCCCAAGTGGTCTATGACTGAACCTCAAGTTCTAGAACTAAAGTTTCATTCAATATGCCTCTTTGCAATGAATTCCAACCCAAGTCTTAAGTTTGCAAACATCTGGGAAAGACAACATTATTAGATTACTACCAACCCAACATAGTATTGTGAGGAAATGAGGTATCTAACAAAGAATTTGGAATACCTGGGATTTATCTCTATTTCCTACTCTGAAGTGTTTCTCCTTATCTTATCTTTGAGCCCAATATAAACTAAAATGGCCTTAGATTCATCAGAAATCCTTAGACAACAAAAAAGTGTGTGTGTGTGTGTGTACAAGCTTGTACAAGTAGGAAGAAGGGAATGGCCTACACAATTGAGTTTCTGCTCTGCCAAATCACTTTGCGTCCTTAATACCATAGAAATGAGTCACTCCTAGACAGTCCACATAGCATATCCTTGTAACGATATCTCAAGACACCTCAGTTAGAGCCCAAGGAGAGAATAAATATAGTGGTTGGTTTCATGCAGAATATCAGCTCATCAAGGACAAGGTATAGAACGGACCTAAGGTTCAAGCATACTACTGAATATCTAGTCTACTGAAATGAACTTCTTGGATATAAATAGCATAGTCATACAAACAGACATACTTTTGCTAATGTCACTGTTTCTAGGTGTTGTTTGCTCTGAAATGGATTTGCAATGCCCTTGGTTAAGGAGAGTTGCTTTTGGAAGCTTAATAGACAAATTGGCTAATGGGACCAATGCTTTAAAATTACATTTGAGGACAAAATAACATTGAAAATGTGTTTTTTATTGATAATCCCTTCTGTTTTTATTTGTATTTTACACACAGACAAATCCTTCACACATTGGTGTAGAAAGGAATACAGACAGCAAAAATTAACAATTTGGTTACCATTTTTCACCGGATCAAATTGATCTTGTTAAACACATTTTTAGTGTAATCATCATGCTGAATGACTGTAATGGTCTCCTGGGTATTATTAGGAAATTTAGAAAATCATTAAATGGCATAAAGAGACAATTTAAACAGCTTTGCTTTCACCAGATATAAATATTGTTAGCATTTTTGATGTATTCCCTTTTTGATTATTTTTTCCTGAGTTTAGTGTAAAGTTAGTGGGTTTTCTGATGATAGCTATTACTTCTTTTTTTACTTGCAACTATCTTGATTTGAACAAATAAATTTTATTTTAATGTTTGAGCCAATTGGGGAATTTAATAACTGGAAAAGTATCGATCACATTTAATAGCAATTGTTCATTATTTAAATTATATTATAGACATAAAGAATGAATATTAGTAGTTGGAATTATGATGCCTTTGATTTGCTTTAAAATAATCTAAGGATAAGCTCTGATTGGGTGGCTCAGTTGGTTGGGACATCATCCCATACACCAAAAAGGTTGCTGGTTTGATTCCCAGTGGGGATGAATACAGGAGACAACTGATCAATGTTTCTATCTCTCCCTTCCTTTCTCTCTAAAAAAATCAATTAAAACATATCCTTGGATGAGGATTAAAATAATAATAATCTAAGGATGAAGTGATATAGGCTATGAGTTAGCAACTATTAAAGATGAGTGATGGATACCTAGAGGTTTATTTTACCATTCTCTAATGAAAAGTTTTAAATATTTTAAGTTAAATACTATGAATCTATAATTCATGGTATAATAAGTTATATATACATTAATAAATACCTTTAACTTCACTAATTACATAATTTAAATTTTCTATATTCATTTATTCTTTATGCCAGTTGGATTTGTTGAAAGCTGAAATTGGTGTGTAATGTGTAATTGGTGTGTAACAAGTTGTTTGGTTACCGTATTTTCCGGCGTACAAGACGACCCCCTATTTTACAGTTAAAACGTAGGTTTAGGCCTATATTCACTGTATAAGACTACCCCCCACTTCCGAGGCAACACCAGTTCTTTTTTTAATAGACCGCCTCTCTGACTCTGGCCAATCTGAACAGGCTTTTTACTAGAACACAGTGTACATATTCTGTATGGTAATTTTTTCCCAAGGTTTGAAAAAAATTATCCTGAAATTAAGTTACTTATTCTATTAATATATCATTGTTCTTTCGTCACCTGTTTTTTTACATTTTATTGGCATGTCTCTCTAGTCCCACTTAAGTGTTTTGTCTTATGATTTGACTTCCACAATTGCTTCTCTCTCTTTTTGTATGTCATTGCTTGGTAATTCTTGAGCATCTTTTTTGTTGCTGTTATTGTACATTACCTGACAATTGTCTTTAGAATATCTGCTTAATAAGCATATAGATTTTTTAAAATAAAATTTTTATTTAATCGAGAACTAAAATGAATTACTGTTTTAATTTTTTTCATAAAGTCTATATTTAAAATGTAGCTCTTATACTAAGTTTAATTTTTTTCCACTCATCAGTATGTATGTATGTATGGATACACACTCACATATATTCATATACAAATAACATATGGACCATTTTTATTTTCTTTGAAACTCTGCAAAAATTTGGTGGTTATATAAACTGCTTTTGGTTCTATGAGTAATAAAATGTAAGTACTGTAAAAACATTCTTTAAGTTTGTTTCTATAAATTTGAAAGCCAAGAATGAAAAGGTTTAACTAATTTCACCCTATATAAGATGAGAACATCAACATATCTACTTTACTGTCCACACCCTACCCATTTACTATTATTTGTTGATGTAGTATAGGGTTTGGTTTCAAAACACTGTTATTACATTGTTGACACAAGAGAGCTTCTCTTCAGGTTGTTTTGATTTGTAATTCATTTCTGTGGAAGGCACAATAACAAAAATATCTAGATAACATGTTTTATTGATTTTAATGTTCATCTATAACTTTACATTATGACATATATATCTTTTATTTGAAACATTAGAGTTTGTATATTGTAAAGCATTATAAAACATAGAACTCCAATCTTACTTTATATTGTTTATTTCTAAGTCTACAGTACTAGTAGTACTTATTTTCTTCAAACAATCCTAGGAGAAATTGTAAGAGGAGGGGACACCTCCCTACTCATTCTCTGAGGCCAGAAATACCCAGATATCGAAAACACTCAAAGACATTACAAGAAAAGAAAAGCTATAGGCTGTTAGAATTCAAGAAATTCAATGCAAAATTCTTAAGAAAATTTTGTAAATGAAATTTAGAAATAAGTTGATATATCATTAGCAAGTGGGTTTTATCTCAGTTGTATCATTTGGTAACCAATCATTGCAGTTTACCATATTAAAAAACTAAGGAAGAAAAACATATACTCTTAAGTAAATGCAGAAAAACCATTGGGAAAAAATTAGCACTTATTTATGATAAAAATTCTTAGAAAAGTAGGATTACAAGAGAAATTTCTCAACCTGATTAAGGCCATCTAACATAAACCTGCAGCATCATACTTAATGTTTTATATAATCAGGAACAAATCAAGAAAGTAGGCTCTCATACTTTTTATTCAATACTAGAGGCCCAGTGTATGAAATTCGTGCAGGGGGGGAGGTCCCTCAGCCTGTCCTGCACCCTCTCCAACCTGGGACCCCTTGGGGGATGTCCTAAACTGGTAGTCAAACATCCCTCTCCAAATCTGGGACCACTGACTCTTAACCACTCACCTGCCTGCCTGCCTGATCACCCCTAACCGCTCTGCCTACTTGCCTGATTGCTCCTAACCCCCTCTGCCTGCCTGCCTGATTGTCTCTAATCACCTATGCCTGCCTATCTGGTTGCCCCTAACCACTGACTCTTAACCACTCACCTGCCTTCCAGCCTGTCTGATCGCCCTTAACTGCCCTCCCCTAATGGCCTGATCACACCTAACTACCTCTGCTTCAGTCCCCACCATTGTGGCTTTGTCTGAAAAGAGTACCAGATGATTGGTCGACCCAGTCTAATTAATATATTACCCTTTTATTAGTATAGATTGTACAGAAGTCCTAGGTAGATTGGGAAGGTAGAAGTAAAACTTTCTTTATTCATAGGCAAAATAATAACCTATGTAGAAAATCTTAAAGCATTTAAAAAACTACTAGAAATAATTAGAGAATTTAGCAAGTTCATAGAATCAAAAGTAAGATCAATATAAAAACCTTTTCAATTTCTAGGTACTAGCAAAAATTGGGAAGGGGAGAATAAAGGAGAGGATGGCTGAGGGAAGTGAGACAAGAAGAGATGGGGATGGGGGAATGGTAGAAATTTAGTGTTACTCTGAATACTTCAAACTTGAGTAACTACAAATAGTACAGCAATGGAGGCAGGATTAGGAGAATTCACTTAATATTTAATAACCCCACTAAATATTTGAAAGCTAGTTATGTCTGTATAATAGTATGCAAGATAACAGCTATATAATATTTAATCATAGCATATACCTTCCTATACCTTAAATTTTAGTTGAAAGATAGACCACTTACCTGCCTGCCTGATCACCCCTAACCGCTAAAAATATTTTCATATAAAATTATTGTATGAAAAAATAATTGTTTTACTATGAGGATTAATGCTAAAAAATATTTGGAAGAGCAGTTTGAGTAGAGTGGACAGAGTTGGGATATGACCTTAGTTCATTCTATATTTTGCTATGTAACTCAATAAATATTTAGTGATCTGTTGATTTAGTTCAAATGATATTGATCAGGTTTATACCCTGTGTCTAGTACTCTCCATGTATTACATAGAGAAATATGCCTCACTCAGCACTCATTTTTTTGGTAAATATTTCATTTTATATGAAATTACATGGAAACTCCTCTTATTGAACATATCACTCATCTCTCCTTTAGTAGAACAGTGTTAACAGGTGAGTGAAAATGGGAATAAGACAAGATAGTTGTTTTACTCTTGGTTGTAAACATCTATTTGCCTTAACTTAAAAAAAAATTTAAATTGATTTCAAAGGTGAAAAGGTAAAGGGTGCAGCTTTAATCAAACACCTGGGCATGTACCCTGACCAGGAATCAAACTTTGACTTCCTGGTTCATAGGTTAACACTCAACCACTGAACCGCTGGGCTGCCTGGGCTTTTCATAGGCAGCAGTTGACCACTGTGATAATGCTTGGTTGGCATTATCACTCAGGCTCCTTCCTTGGGGAGAGTGTGGTGGACACTGCTGCCTCAGACTCCTTCTTTGGGCTCTGAGACCTTCCTTAGAGCTCTCCTTTAGCCACGACTCCTGTCTCCTACCTTCCTTTCCCTCCCTGCTCCAGTGTACCTGTTTATCCACAGACCATTTACTGTTGAGTCTGACAACATTCCTCCTCACCCCCCAAGAAAAGCATAAGTACTTTTCTCTTTATGAAATAACTTTCATAGAGTGTTTCCTCTTTTATTATAAAATTTCTTGGAATAGAAACTGTATTGAGGATCACAAGCTCTTTAACTCCCTCCTGTCTCAGGGAATTAAGATTCCCAGCACACTGCAGACTTCTTTTTTCCCCAGCTCTGTGCTCTGGCAAAATGTAACTTCTCTCAAGTAGCTGAGTGATTATTCAGCAATTATCAAGGAAAGCAAGACTTTATACCTTTAGTTAGAAATATATTCACTTTTTTAAATTAATTTCTTTGCTATGCACATGTCATATTTGCAGGAAATCCAGTATCCTACCCACTTCTTAATTGTCTAAAAACTCTACAGGTGGCTGGCCTACTCTACAGGTGGCCTACTCTACAGGTGGATGGCCTACTCTATTTTATCATCCCCCAATACCCTGACAGATAGTGCTTGCCCATTGCTTGTCCATTTCATTTTTACATTGGTAAAGGGTGCAGCTTTAACCACTCATCTCTTAGTTCAAATTCCTAGCAGCTACCACCTTGTAAACCTAGAATAGTCATACTACTTTTCTTTCTGGCAACCACATGCATTCCACTGGGGCCACTCCTCTTACCCAGAACTATTAGAACTCCCCTTCAAAGGGATTCAGCAATCTCAAAGTGATTTCCTATTCCACGGTACAACTTAACAGTGCTGGTACTTTTTCTAATTGAGAAACACAGTCACAGACACACACAGGCACATCCAGAGACACACACAGAGGCACTTAGTCTCTGGTGGGACAATGCCTTTGATAGGAAATCTCATTACTATAAATGGTATGGTATTACATATACATGTGTGCATTTGTACAAAATATGCAAATACAATGTCTTTGAATATTTTGTTTGTGTTGGTTTGAGTTTATTAATTCACTAAAAATTACCCATTGAAATACTTGTGTACTAGCCCCTGGATACAAAATTAAGTTATAATCTCTCCAAGAAATTAAGGAATCAAACAAGTAAGCAATTATGATATTGTATAGTAAATACTGTTTCAGAGTTACATATAGAATATAGATATTTTAGGCAACACTCCAGGTTAAATAAAACTCAATAGAATTATGTAGCTAACAGAAAATTTTAGTCCATAATTAGGCCATGAACACATCACTCAATTCTCTTCTTCTGGCTTGGATTCCTGATATACACCATGTTATGATAGTTTTTTGTTGTTGTTGTTGTTGTTGTTATTGTTAAGTTTTATTTCTAACACATATTACATTCCAGGTATAGAGAAACCATACTGTATGATCCCAACAGATATATATTTTATAATGCTTGAATTAATAGGCCAATTCCACTTTTGGTAATGATGGTGAAGGAACCTGTATTTTGTTTGTAGAGAACTTTGGATGTAAGTGTATTCTATTTAATTAAAAATTCTGGCAAATCAAATTGTTATAGATAATTTATAACAAATTGTTACAAAATAATTTATCAGTACATGGGCTGACCTCCACTTAACAATATGAAGTATCATGTGATTTTTTAATAACAAGCATTAAGAAATGAGCTTACTTTATTCATTTATTCTTTCATATTGCATCCATAATTTCATGTAACCACAGCAGAAGATTCAAATGGTGACAACATTGTCCACATATGACATGCAAATTGGCTCAACAAGTTTGGGCTGTAATTTGACTCATTTGACACATGAATTTTGATAAAAATTGGAAACCTTAATATGTTTCAATATTTTTAGTAACAAAGATATATTGCTTTTATATGTTTTATTCTACTTTGGATTTTTTTATTAAGAATATTTAAATCAAAAGAGTAGGAATGAAATGGTAGAAAAATATAATTTATTAGTTCATAAGAATCTCAATCTATTTTTTATAACCAAAAAATTACTGGTCTAGGCCATTTGATAGTGTTAGGGGACTTCACTTCATTGGATTCTGAGTAAGATCAGAAATATTATGAAAGCTCTTTAGGCCTCTAGAGAGCAATTGTGTCTGGAAACCACTACACAAATAGGTCTTTGTATAAAAAAATGCTATGTCACTATGCATTAATTTAGCAGAACTTAAATGTAACTTTGAATGTAATCTACACTAATAAAAGAGAAACATCAAATTGACTGTACTTCCATGATGCCCACCAGCCAATCAGGAGTGAGTATTCAAATTAACCCAACAAAGATGGTGGGCGGGACACCTGCTATTAGGAGAAAGGCAGGGCGTGGAGGGAGCTACAGGAGCAGTGCTCTGGCCAGGAACGAAGACTGAAGGCTCCTGGGTGGCCAGAGTGAAGACAGGGAAAGGAAGGCCTATTCTTGCATGAATCTTCATGTAACAGGCCTCTAGTAACCTAATAAACTTCAGTGATTGTACAATATCATCTGGGGAGGGCACAGGGAGGAATTTGAGAAAAGTTTAGACTAATTTTGACCTCTACAATCCTTAACCTAATGTCTTGAGTTTAATAACAAAATTTGAATTATAAGCAAAAGATGTCATATTTTGCCTATTGTGGTAACACTTGGAAACCTTCATTTAGTACCTATTTTTCATGAAGGAGCATAGCTGGGGAAACAAGAAGTATTCCCAGTCACAAGCACTAATAAAACGCTTAGGTCAGAACGGACATGTGCAGGCAGGTACTCTTTTTTTTTTAAAAATATATTTTTATTGATTTTTTACAGAGAGGAAGGGAGAGAGATAGAGCTAGAAACGTCGATGAGAGAGAAACACTGACCAGCTGCCTCTTGCACACCCCCTACCGGGGATGTGCCCGCAACCAACGTACATGCCCCTGACGGGAATCGAACCTGGGACCTTTCAGTCCGCAGACCTACGCTCTACCACTGAGCCAAACCGGTTTCGACAGGCAGGTACTCTTGGGGACGTGTGTGTGCACCTGGTTAGAAGACAGTTTGTGGCAAGGTGGCAGGTGAGCAAGTATTGGGCAACGTGTTTACAGGATTCGAAATAGAGCCTTCAGGATAGCACCGACAGCAACATTTGTCCAATATTACTTTTAATTCTTTTGAATTTCTCCTTTCTTCTTAGAGATAAAGGCATTTGTTTGGTTTAAAGAAGCAGCTACCTTACTCATCCTCAAATTTGACAGTTTGGGTTATATGTCAGGTTATACCTGTTTAGCTTTGCCCCTTTTAAATGGGGATAATGCAAATAAAGTCCATGAAATAAAGCTCAAAGAGAAAAAACAACTTCCCAAGTACCGAGAAATATTACTCAGAAAAAATAAAACTGCAACATTTGGCACAACTTATTTTGCTCATCTTCTTGAACCACATTCGTTTTTTATTTGTATTTAAAATTACGGTTGTGTCAGTTCTGCAGCTGATAGTGGTTTGATTCCAACCAGTTGGTGGCAGCTGCAAAAATAAGGAAACATCTTGTCTGTTGCCATGAGAGGATTAGAGTGTAACTCACAGTAAGCCAGCTTGATGCAGACTGCCTCTGGCTCCTCATGTAAGAATCAAAGTCACATGTCTCTACGTGAGCCATGTGAGCTGAAAAACTTTCAGCCCAAGAAGCAGAGAATGTAACCACAAGAACCACCAGGCTTTCTACATTTAAAGGACAAATAAGTGAGGCATTTTCCTTTTAAATGCAACAGTTTTTACTGCAGAAAGCTGTGCCATTCCTGCAACTCCCAACTGCCATCTCAGCCCTCATCATCATTTCTGATAAGAAATGGCTAGGCAATTTCTACCAATACTATAGGGCTCTCCTCCAAATGCAGTGCCATCTGCTTTTCTTCAAACTCTACTGCCAATTCATAACCCCTAGACCAGTGTTGTTCAAGACGTTTTGAAGCCATAATCATGGTCCAAAAAAAATTCATTTTCAACCAAATCAAATATATGTATGAAAAAGCTTCTTGAAAAGTATTTACCCTCTGATAGTTTCTACTTCCATCTATTCTGTTTACATTTTCCTGGTTGCTGTAGACCACCAAATTGCTCACAAATATGTCATGAGCTACAGTTTATAAAACACCGCCAAAAGGGCAGAACTACTCATGTCCAGCTGTGCATCAACATCCCCTGGGGGATGTTTTCAAAGCAAGAAGCCAAGGCTGAGAGTGGGGAATGGAAAGTGCTACCAAAGGCAGGCATACCATTATTTGCTGCATGACTTTTGATAACTTACTTAACCTCTCTCTTCATTTCCTCATCAGTCAAATGATGATAATAATAGAACCTTCCATAAAGAATGGTTGTGTGCATGAAATAACACAATGCCAGCAAAGCTAGCCTGGTTTAAGTCTGAAACAGGGTCAAAAGGAATTAACGTTGTTCTTAACAATCTTTCAACCATACACTTTCTGTAGACGGGCTGCATTACTGATGTCTAACGAGGGCTTTGCACATGTCCTCATCTTCCTTAAGCGCCGTGGCATCGCTAGAGCCAAAAGTGGATTAGAACTCAGCCACCTCGTTAATACCTCCCCTGGCTACTACACGGGAGTTACCTAAGGGTAGTACTAATGAGGGCACCCAGTTCTAATCTGATTTTGGTCCTCCTTACAAGTATTAATGAGGTGACCAGTTTTTAACCTGCTCTTGGCCTCCTGTATATATGTTGGTTTTCAAAGCTGGTGAGAACAGGTTTTTAAAAGGCTATTAAAACATCAAATCGTGAGCCTCGTGGTTTTTTTTCTTTTCTTCCTTTTTAAAAGTACATGAGTGAAAGATATAAAGGAAAAAAAACAGAGTTCATTGGAAACCCCTAATGTTAATCTTCTACCTTGTCCTGCACCAATTTTCCCAAAGAAGCTACAGGAAATTGCAATTCACATGATTTAAGTAAATATTTTGGCCTTTCCAGTGAATTATGTTCAACTTAGCACAATATTGTCCATCCATAGGTCCTAAAGTGAATCAAGTAACAAGTGTTTATGGAAAAACGAACACTGAGCACTATAAATTAAGAGCTATGAGGACACTGAGATCATTTGAAGTGTGGTCCCTTCATACAAAGTGTTTATGTGTGCTTGACGGAAGCCATTTTTGAGCAGTGCGTTCAGAGAAAGCTTGAACTATGGCAAGGCAAAAATATAAGAAGACGAATTTAATCTTATATAATAGAGAGATAATATGCAAATTAACCATCACTCCAACACAGAAGGTGGCTGCCCCTATGTGGACACAAGATGGCCACCACAAGATGGCCAGCAGGGGGGAGACCCAGGCCTGAAGGGGAAGGCAGTTGGGGGCAACCAGGCCGGCAGGGGAGGGCAGTTGAGAGGGCACTAGGCCTGCAGGGGAGGGCAGTTGAGAGGGCACTAGGCCTGCAGGGGAGGGCAGTTGCAGGCAACCAGGCTGGCAGGCAAGGGCAGTTAGGGGTGACCAGGATGGCAGGGAAGTGGTTATGGGGTGATCAGGCTTGTAGGGGTGTGGTTAGGGGGTGATCAGGTTGGCAGGCAGGTGGGGAGTGGTTGGGAGCCAGCAGTCCTGGATTATGAGAGGGGTCCCAGGTTGGAGAGGGTGCAGGCTGGGCTGAGGGACACCACCACCCCCACACATAAATTTCATGCACCGGGCCTCTAGTTTAACAATATAGCTTGTTACTCATGGTTCTGAAGTGGAGGAGACAAGCCATGCCAGGAGGCTTCATGCAGGGAACCATCTGTAAGGAGGTGGAGCGAGGGAGAACTCTGGCAGGACCCTTTATCTGTTTTCTCAGGAAGGAACATCTGAGGCTGGGTAAGCAGATCTAGGATTGATGACTTAAGTACTTTTAGCATATTTAAGACGTAACAGCTGCACCTACTTGTCTGGTAATTCACTCAGGTTGATGAGGACAAGCGGACAGTGGCAGAAGTGTGAGAGCCTGATAAAGAAGGTGTTTGGGTGTGGGCTCTGAATTGGTTAGGTTGGATTTGAAAAGCACCCTTGCAGGTGAGTCTTTTCCCATAAAGGAACTGGCTAAACCTGGGAGGAGTAGCCCCTCAGTCTCAGCAAGGCTTTGGGTGTCAAAGCATCAGAAAACATAAGACATGGTTAATGCAGAAGCAATCGCTGGGTAAATATTAACAACACAATTCACACTAATATCTGTATAATACCGAAGGATTTGAAGAATTTAATGAAATGGTTCTCAACCTTGGCTATACATTGGAAACACCTGGGGAATTATAAAAGTATTGATTTGAGCCCCCACCCAGATTCTGATTTGCTTTGTGTAGGGCACAGCTAAGCAACAGGATTTTAAAGGTATTTCTAGGTGATTTTAATGTATAGCCTACATTAAAAATCACTGATTTAGAGAAAGAGTAAACATGACAGGCATATTTGGGTCTCAAATGCCCTAGAGATGGCCAGTTTATTCCTCATCTTTTGCAGTAGAGAGGAGGGAAAAGAAGAGAAGAAAATAATACATAATAAAGAATAGGGGCTCTGGCTGGTGTGCCTCCATTGGTTGGAGCGTTGTCCTGTTCACCACAAGGTGGCAGGTTTGATTCCTGCTCAGGGCACATACACAGGTTGCAGGTTCCATCTTCCGTGTTTCTCTCTCCCATTGATATTTTTCGCTCTCTCCTTTCCTCTCTAAAATAAATAAATAAATAAATAAATAAATAAATAAATAAATAAATAAACAAACAAATAAATAAAATACTTAGAAAAAAGAACAATGGCTCTAATACTGAGGATCTGAAACATGTCAGATCCATTCTAGATACATTATCTAATTTTCTCCCTGAAACCATAAGAGAAAAGTATAAAATTTGTTAACTTTACTTAAAGGAAAACAAAACTCTAATATGTTGATAAAATATGTATTTAATCTCTTCCGAATTGTAATCTAATCATTTTTAAAGGGGAAATACTGTTCTCCCCAAGTAACCAATATTTTTTTAGTCTGATAATGCAAATATAAATATTTCTTATATCCAACTTTAAATACTTCTTATATTGACCAAATACTAATTTATTATTGTGGCAGAGAAATCTGTGAAACCCCATGTACCTCTCACTCATGTACCTTTAAAAAGAAATAAAGAAAAAAAAAAACCCAGCTCATTTTCTGTCCAGCATCTCAATATCAGTTAAGCTTTTACCCTACCCCATCCTGGAATAACAGTTGTGGGCCTAGAACTGGGGACTGGCCAACCATGGTTCTATCTATAATGACTGGTCAAAGGGACAATCACATGAACTAAGTTGGGCCAATCAAAGTGCTTCCACTGAGAGTCCAACTCTAGATGCTGGAGACAGTGACTGCTCCTTGTGGATTGTAGGCTGTAAGCCTTAGAGACCTGGGCTTCCTTGAGCTCCTACGGCATGAGAGAATGAGGCCAACAGGAAGAGAGACAAAAACACAAATAGATGTTTAGATAGATTCAAGAGATCGATAAACTTCTATTATTGTTTGAGCTTCTGGATTTAATCAGGCTTAAATGCAAACATCTTCATCCTTGGGCTTAATTTTTTGAGCCAAGAAATTTCCCTTTTGCTTACTATGTTTTGAGTTTCTGTCACTTGCAACTATCGCTTACACAATAAGATGTCTACAAAAAGTACACATTCTTTTGGGCACAGGCTTGTTCAATTTGATGAAGGTATACTGAAGAAGAATTTAAACGAGGGTTTGCTTTTCTTCTTATGTAGAGAACTATTGCCTTGCGGTGTGCAGGTTCTTCAGATCAAAGTGTAAAAATAAGGCAGTGCTATAAGTTTGAAATCAATGATATGTTATTTTGGAATGGTGCTTTAGAGAAGCAGACTGACATCCCAATGACAAATCAATCAACCAGTCAAAACCAATTACTAATCATCTGCTGTGTGTTAAGAAATGTGACATGTACAGGGTGGCTCCAAGATAAGAAGGGACATGGTCAATACTGTCAAGAAGCTCACTGCTAATTGGTAAAATATGAACCCAAAATAACCAGTGCTACATGGTAATGAATATGCAAATATGGTAGGGCCCCATGTGTTCAGAGGAATGAGCAATAGCTATTGGATGGAGGTGGTTAGAAACACTGTATTTTTCTCTCTCCCTCTGCTTTTTGTTTAGAGGAGGTGTACTTGACCTATACCTTGAAGAATGGGGAGAAAATGTTTGCTTACAAAGAGAAAATGGCTCCTAAAATACTATGGCTATATCAAGAGTCCAATGTTAGACCGAAGGAGTAGAATTTAATGTAGCCGAAAACCATCTGATTATTTCAGCCCTCATCTCATTACTTATTGATTTTGATTTTTAAATTGAAAAACAACAAAGTTTAAAAAAAATATGTCACATACTGATCTACATAATTGTGATTCTTGCCCATTGGTGGTATTAATCTATTTTAAAATCACAGGAAAGTAGACAAACCATAGTTTTTAGTATGACCTCTAGGACAGGGCACTTAATGCAGATTAAGGAAAGTCAGAGTAGGATTTTCATAAAAACTAGCATCTAAACTAAAACTTTACTAAAGACTGAGAGGAAGTTAGAAAAGATTCTGAAATGAGAAGTGTGACATGAATGTTTTTAATCCAAAAAAAAGATCAAAGAGTAAAAGGAACAACAGATGGCATTAAACTATGTAGAGAAAAATAATAATAAAAACACAGAGCAGCTGTTTTCCAAGAGATACTTGCAGAGTCTTACAAAGTCAAATAATTTTTGTAATAATGTTAGTGCAATATTTTCTTGTAAAAGATCATTTTCTCATGAGTTTTCCACCGTATATTTGGAAGACCTACATCAAAAATGAATCAATATATTCTAAATAAAAAATCTTAATGCTGTAAAAATCATGCATTGTTTTAAAAAAAACACATTTGTGGTTCAAGATAGGCTAATGTAACAGTCTACAAGAAAAGTGCATTAATATGGTTTCAGGTCCCATATGGAAACAAATCTTTAAGAAACAATCACTTTTTAAATATTAATATAATGTAAAAGAAGTAAAGCCATAATGGTCTAAAGTGGCTATTAAAATATTCTTCCCTTTTCCAATTCTGTACATGTGTGATACTACATTGTCTTCCTATTCTTCAACCAAAATAACACACCACAACTGACTGAATGCAGAAGTCTAGCTAAGTTTTGTTAAGCCAGGTCTTTAAAAGATGTTCAAAAGTGTACACTCTTACAACTAACTTTAGGGGGTTGGAAGGATAGATTTATTTTGCCTAAGAAAATGTTTGTTACTGTTATATAAAAAATAAATTAATGTTTTAATATTTCTCGGTTTTATTTTCCAATATGGTAAATATAGATAAATATAACCCACAGAAGCTCTGTAGTGTCCTTATAACTTTTAAGAGTATAAAGGGATTGTGAGACCAAATGTTTGAGAATGATGGCCACAAAAGTGACATAAAGACTCTGTTTCATATCTCTTTAGAATCTCTTCTTTTCTTGACCCTGCGTGATTGATGGATATTCAGTAAGCTCTCTCAATACATGTTGAGTCACCTCTACCTCTCTCTTCGCTCACTGTCTCCAAATACCCATTGTTGTAGGTCTGAATAAATAAACGGATCCTGCTTTCACATCACTGCCATCTTCTTTTAGGCCCGAATCCTCATTTCCCAACGATAATGTGTCAGAATAGCTGCTATTACAACAATTTAACAGAATGCTGTAAGGATCAATAAGCAGCAAGATCAAACCCACAAATGTATCTACATCTCTGCAGGCCACTCTGTCTCCATAAAAACTGAAATTGACTGGGGGACAGTGCTGCTTCCCTGTGGTTTTGAGTGTTTTACATTAAAGACAGTAAAACCTTAAGAAGGCAGCAAGAGTTATGACTTGTTCTCCAATTCTGAATTCAAATACTTGTGGGAAATATGATGATGAATAATCTCTTATCTTTAGGGGAGAAAAATGTCTGATTTCCTTCTTTGCTTTGAAGTTTCTGATTTTTCTGGCTGTTTGCCCCTCATTTTGATCCTTGGATAAGGATGCTATTCCCTGGGTGCCTTTCCTTCTGAGGTCTGCTGGGAATATCTCCCTGAAGCCTTTTTTTACTGGGATTTTTCTATTTAACAATTTGGAGGCTGAACGATTTCAGGAAAAGTGTAAGCATCCGCTCAGACGCAAAAATCCTATTCTAGAAGATGGACTTGACATGACATAGAAAGGCAGTGGGGGCATGAGTGGCAGCTGCAGCAAGGACGCAGAGCAGGCTCTGTCTCTCCTCTTGCTCCTGGCCTCTGGCATCCCTCTTCTTCCAGGCGTCTGCCTCCCCTGGCTGGTTCAAGGGAGGCATTAGGTTCCCTTTGGAATGGGTACAGCCCTGTCCTTGAAACTGAGTTGAGGTGACCCTATTCTTTCAGTTATAAATGCTGACAGTTTTGATTCCATGATGTTAGTTAGAGAACATTCTTTTCAAGTCAAAATCTATCCTCTGCCAAATTTTGGTGAAAAGAAGTTTTCCTCATTCTTTTCAAATAGTATTATTTTTAATGCTTGAGCTGGGTAGAAATATTTTTTGTTTGTTCTTACTTGAATTTTCTCATCAAACCCATTTGAAGTGATATATAAAGTATATATAGTAACCTTCCAAAAATTCTCTTATTGATAAAAAATGGTATATTTGCATCAATGCTATTTATTCATTTTATATTTAAGAAATGCATTTTGAAAACTTTTAAAAAATGAATTTTAAAAATGCATTGAGGATTTAAAAATCAGTTATTTCATATGTCTGAAAAATATGTACAACTATATAAAAAATACCACTTTTACTAATCAAATAATTTTCTCTCTGTACTAGGATACAAAATCAGCCACCTTTAATAATATAATCTATTTGTCTTCCTTATTTGAAAACCTGGTGTATAAATATATGACATTTCATTTAGAGAGGAATTTACTGGAAGAAAATAAATTTTAAAGTGAACACAACTTCTTTTATAAGTTAAATGATAGCTTTTATTATATTACACTGATACCAGTTTTATTTGTTTATTTATTTAATCTCATCTTAGAGGGTACATTGGATTCAAGTAAACCTGGCTTTTGAAATGAGTT
Source organism: Pipistrellus hanaki (assembly GCF_964339955.1). Taxonomy (NCBI): domain Eukaryota; kingdom Metazoa; phylum Chordata; class Mammalia; order Chiroptera; family Vespertilionidae; genus Pipistrellus; species Pipistrellus hanaki. The sequence goes on from NC_140505.1 coordinate 148,879,136, forward strand.
TCATTTTCTTTTTGACTGAAGTGACTGCACAAGTTCTAATTTCCCAGAGAGCTTAATCTAGAAATAATAATATTTTGATTTTCACTTAAAAATAATTAAAGGAAAGGAAAAAAACATGCTTATTGTTTGGAGGAAGTAGTTTCTCCTATTGTTGCTGCACAGTAATGGAGCTGCACAAAAGGACATGCTTTGTGCTCTGAATTTTAATGAATATTTATTTACCATTTCTCTAGCCCGTTTATTTTCCTTGGGAGGTTACACTGGACAAAATGTACACAGGTCTTTGTGCTAGGTATGAAAGGCCAAATTGTGGTAGAGATTTCTGGTAGATCAGAAGAACTTCAATGAACAGCATCATCATTCATGGGACACTCAAGGAGGAGAATGTGGAAGACGATGCTATGGTTTTGGAAATCTTACGTCATTTCCATTGTGGTTCCTTGAAAGTTTTAAGTAAAAAAGCACTGGACTCAGCCTTCTTGCCTTCTGGAATCTCAGCTGAGGTGCTTTTCACCATAAATCCTTCAAAGCCTATGAAACACGTTTCCTAAAGGCATTTTTCAAAATTGCAACACAGGTTTCTAAATCTAAGACCTTGACACCTGTTCCGCCCCAAGCTCCCATCCCCCACCTCACCAGGGTTTTATATTCATAGCAAGTGTGCTGGCTGCCAAATTAGGTATTTTAGTGCCACTAGGACTACAAATATGATGGCTTCCACCAGGTGATGGAAACAGAGGTAAGGATCAGATCTGCCCACACACACTCTATATAGGAAGGAGTCCCTTAAAATGTGGCTGTAGCTGTTTGCAGAGTGTAAAATCACATGCTCAAAGATGATCTGATGCTCATTTCCTTCTACGCTATGCAGTGAGTGATGTTATCTGAATAATTTCAATATTTTAATTTACTAAAGGTCAACCAAGTATTGTAAGAAGGAGATCACCAGTTGGTAGAGGGAACCTGCTATTGGACCACATGTAACTAGGGTTATCTTCTTGACTACCCTGTAAAGCAGAATCTATTATCATCTCCATTTTGGCCAGAGTGGTTAAGTAACTTCACCAGTGCCAAATGGCTGAACTGACCAGATAGAGATACAGTTTGAACTTAGGTGCCCAGCTCCAGAGTCTAGGCTATATGTATTCCTGCTTTCTCACCACACTTCCTTCTTCTTCCAGTCTCTGTTCATAAGTCTCTTAGCCAATCATAATTTCTTCTGAACTCTCATAATACTGTCTTTAGTCTTTCTCTAATGCCATCTTGCTGTTTAGGTGTTTTTTATTTATGGATTTATGTCTTTTTTTCCTACATCTACAATGAAAGATCATTGGTGCAGTATTCAAATAAAATTCATTTTAGTATTAAAGGGTACTTACTAGGTGATAATTCATAAGACAGCATTTTAAAGTTATTAAATTTATAAGCTCTCATTTTAGTCAAGTGTCTTCTATTAATGCACATCTTATTAATGGTCAGTTATTAATAGAAAAGTAATTTGCTGCTCTACTTTACATCATTATTAACAGAGTAATTCAGAGACTATCTAATATATATGAAGAGTTTTTTGGGGGAGCATTTTAGTATAAAACATTATATTAAAGGCATTATAGACAGAAAAAGGAAACAAATAATTTGTACAAGAGTAATGGATCAGCCTTGCTTTCAGTTTTGGCTTCCTGGTTACCTACAAAGAATATAGAATTTTATGATTTGAACATGGTAAACCACTTGGATTGAGTTTCAAATAATATTGGGGAACAATGGCAGAAAGCATGCAGAGTCATGGGGTTCTTAAGAAAAATGAACCAGGATCAGTTTTGTTTCATTCATATAGGAGATCAGATATCCTCCTCCATGGGGCTCAACTGGACTGGGAAAGGGAAAGGTGGAACTTACTTAAGACCATTACTTTCTGGGTTATTATTTTTTTTCTTTCCTGAAGAACTCTGTGTAAGGTGCTGTCCAAACAACTGTTTATCAGATAAAACTAAATCAAATAGCCTCAAGTTGTTTTGGCTGCTGATGGATGAGATTTGGAAATGAGAGTCTGGAGTCATGAGAAATTGCAGTTAGGTTGGGTTGACTGTGATTGTGTGTGGTATGCTGTTTTGATATCTTCTACTTGGCCTATCGCAATGGATAACTTCTAGCAAATTCAAATTTGCCAAACAGATAAAATAATCTGACAGCTTGGGAAAGTGGGAAAAGAGGCTGGTTCATTTCCCTAAAGAATTATCTCATAGGAAGGCCATATATTATACAAAAAAAGTACTGTAATTCAATATTTCTCTGCCAGAAAATGCAGCCAAATTTTTATATTGTTCCTGGAAGAAAATGATGTTTCTACAGCTTCCATTTACTCCTTCCTTACCAAGCCTAGGACTTTATTCTTTTGGAGATGGATGGGATATTGCAACATTTTTAGAAAGTGAAGCTACAAAGAAGTTTGATAGCACAAACCCACAGACTCCTTCCCTTTTCTCAGTTGAGACCCATTGTTGTCTGTAGCTTCTCTGTGCTCAGTTTTGGCTCCCTGGTTACCTACGTCATCTGCTTCTCTGTCTTGTCCGATCCTTCACCACAACACTGTGGTATTCATTGTAATAACATGTGGGCCAAAATGAGCTCACACTGATTAACAAAGAGTGTGTAATTCCACGGGAATTTTATTATAATTGAGCAATAATTCTTGTATACCTATTTAAAAAATTTATCCGGAAAGTAAATTATAGCAGAATATCTCCCCAAGGCTTTTAATAACTGTCTATTTTTAGGAACAGTCTCTCTATGCTATTGCTCTAATTAGCTCAATAGTCTTGACAAGAAAAAGAATAAAAGAGGTAGAGCTTTTCAAAAGTTATTTTTGCTCCAATTCTGGGGTGTTTTTAAAATAATCTTCACCTCAGGGTATGTTTTTTTTTTGTGTGTGTGTGTGTGGTTGTTTTTTATTTATTTTGAGAGAGAGAGAGAGAGAGAGAGAGAGAGAGAGAGAGAGAGAGAGAGATTGATGTGAGAGAGAAACAGCAATCACAAACACTCCACACCTCACCTGAGGAACCCTCAACCTGGGTAGGTGCCTGACTAGGAATCCATCCCATCCCCTTTTGGTGTACAGGCCTATGTTGCAACCAACTGAGCCACCCAGTCAGGGCTCCAAATCTGGGTTTATTGTTAGCAATGTATTCCTACCGTGCTACCCAACGGCAGCAAAAATAATTGGAGCGGAATATTCAGTGTACTGGTTAATAATGTGGATTTTTTTTCAATAGATGGAATTACACATATGTTGATACATATGCAATTTGATATGTATGCTATTTTGTTGTATTGACAACAAGCTTCAAAACTTCAGATGTCAAGTTTTCAGAAGGTGTTAACATCATAGATATTTTTATGCTTAAAAATGTAAAATTTCGTGCCAAAAAAAGAGCATTTGTGGGAAGTTTTAATTCATTACTTTATTTTGAAGAAAAGTGCTGCTGAAAGTTACCGTATACTTCAGAAAGCTTGGGGTTGAACATGCTCCATCTCAAGATACTTTGTGAATGCTGGTTTAAATGCTTTAAAAGTGATGATTTAGATGTGAAAGACAAAGAACGTCCAGGTCAATTTGAACCACGCTTTGATGGGTAAAACGACCAGAATGGGACAGAAGACCCAGCAAAGTAGTTTCGCTTCATGATAATGCACCATCACCCACTTCAAAACCAGTTAAAGACACGTGAAAAGATCTAGCCTGAGAAGTATTAACTCACCCGCTGTACTCACCAGACCTTGCTCTTTCAGATTAGCACTTGTTCTGATTGATGGCACACACATTTTCTTTTTCTTTTCTTTTCTTTTTAAGTATATTTTATTGATTTTCTAGAGAGGAAGGGAAAGAGATAGAGAGCTAGAAACGTCGATGAGAGAAGAAACATCGACCAACTGCCTCTTGCACACCCCCTACCGGGGATGTGCCCACAACCAATGTACATGCCCTTGACCAGAATTGAATCTGGGACCTTTCAGTCCGCAGACCGATGCTCTACCCCTGAGCCAAACCGGTTTGGCACACGCACTTTCTCAGCAGCGCTTCAAAACATACGAAGAAGTAGAAAATTGGGTCTCTGAATGGTTTGCCTCAAAACAAGAAAAGTTCTATTGGGATGGTATCCACAAATTACCTGGAAGTTGGGGGAAATGTGTAGCTAGACATGGACATTACATTGAATAAAGCACTTTTGATGTTTCTCTTGAAATTATCATGTTTTCTTTGATTACAAAATCCGCATTATTAACCGGTATACCCAGTACATATAAAATTAAGTTGAAAACCAACAATCCGCTAAATACATCATTTTATCCTACCCCTACACGCTTCATATACAGGGTGTCCCTAAAAATGTATAGACACTTTAACAGCTCATTGCTCAATTTTGAAAACGAAGTTAATTTTAATAAACATTTGCCTTTATGATTATTCATAGTGTGTGTATATGTTTTTGGGACATCCTATAGATAATAAAAAGTGCTTTACACATATCTTATTTCCTATGAATGGGTTAATATTGCCTCTTGTAACTAACCGAGTCTTCTAGAGGATAATGCTAAAAAAAATAATTTTTAAAAGAGGATAATGCATCCCAAACCACTGTTAATAGTTTTTACCCATTTAAATGGTACAATTCTAAACAGTGAGTTATGAAATGGAAACTGTTTCATTCTCCCCTCCACCCTCTCTTCAAATCATGTCCCCCCCATACACCCTCAGAATACACACACATATGCATGTATACACTTAGTAAGTTGCATACTTATAACCAGGAGCTCAGAAAAGCCTTCTATCCTGAAATGGAAATAGGGTTGAAGATCCCAATTAGCAGCCCTTAATAGTGTAGTTTACCTATCAATATGATTAATCAATTATTTGCCCCAAATGGTATTTCTTCACCCTCTAAGTCTAGGTGTTATCCTTGTTATTTCTCACAATTCCACCTAGCCACCCCTAACTCTCTCACAACACCAATTCCTTGAATGCATCCTCATGGCCGCATTTGATAATGTTCCTAGGATGGATTCTAAGTAAGTCAATTAGAGAGGTCTGCCCTTGGGGAAAATGCCTTTGGTAACACTCTCCCCCTCACAGCATGACGCCAGTTGATGACGGAACATTTGCTTTCTTCTCTTTCTCTGTTCATTTTGTTATTTCCCCTGCAATCCAACAAACTCTTTTTTTCCTAATTAGTTTTCTGCTCAGCAGTTTATCAACTTTGTCTCTTTCAAACTAACAGATCAAACAAACTCTAGATGGTTGTCAAGGGACAACAAAGTTAAATCATTTGGGGAGAGGGTAAAAATAGCTCTAATGGAATCTCTACCGGGCTTTGGGGAAAACTAAAATATGTTTTTTTTCTTCTTCAAACTGGCTTGCTGGCTTCACTCTTTCCTCCTCGCATGACAGTAAACTGCATTACTTTTCTTTATCAACAGTGTGGCAGAGTTTAGATAAAGCAGGGCAATCCTCATCAGGCTTTTTTCCCTCTCTGGGATAAAGACAAGCAAAACAGTGTGTTTTGTCAGTATGGATTTTTCTCCACTGACATAGTCACCAGCTCGGTTCTACATAAATGTTATTAAACTGCACATTAAACAGCCTGTCTGTGTGGGTACTGAGCCCAGGGGTGCCTGACAGCTAATGAATAAACATATACTTTATTCCTAGCAAGGCTTTTTTTTTTTTTATTAATATAGTGCCTGAATACTTTTGGGGGGGAAAAAAGCCATTTTTTTTTTTAAAACACACATGCTTATATGAAAACATAAGAAAAACAGGCAGTGTGTCACTCCGATGCACAAGTTTACGAATAGGGAAATCTCTGATGATTTTGCCCAAAGACGGTCAGTTCAGAGGAAATGCTGCTGCCTCATTTCCAGGTTCAATCCCACCCCAGAGCCCAGTGTCACTTGTCACTCTCAGGCACTCTCCAGAGCACTTAGCTCTTTTCCTAACACAGGGATTTGTGAATACAGAGTTCAAAGGGCTCTTTCCAACGCACAGCCAGTTTAGTCCTTATTTGAAAACAAAGACAAGTTTAAAAAAAAAAATCTAATGAAGATAGCCAATATACCCAACATAGTATTTGGAGCTAGACTTTTATTCCTCCTGTGTGTGTGTGTGTGTGTGAGTGTGAGTGTGTGTGTGTGTGTGTGTGTGTGTGTGTGGTGTAAATATTCTTATTTTATATTTGTGGGCTTACATTGTTTTACTGCTTTATGAAACATATGCACGACTAGTAAACCATTTACCTTCTTTAAGCATCACGGTGAAATAATGAAGGATTACTTCTTACCTTTTTATCTCACGATTAACACATTTTTTTTTTGTCCACATTTCCATAATTTATCTGGGACATCTGAGGCTGTTGATTGCCAAGGATATTAGCACCGAAAACTACTTACTCTATACGCTCAAATAGAGTATGTAGAAATAATGAAACTAATAAGGCAAGTATGATCCAAGTATGTATTTACTCTATGTGGAATTTTAAGAAGAAGAAGAAAAAAAAAAGGCTGCTTCTACCCACATTTAGTGCCTCCTGGTTTACCAAAGTAGGATGAACTATTTTGAAACGACTACTTCTGTGGATGGCTGAAACCTGCATCACCCGCCAAGTACAATGAAGCACTTGAGAGCTGAATCCCCGTAAGGATGTGGTTGTGCTCAGAGGAAGGCCGGGCCAGCCATGGTTGACTACTCTGTGGACAACGGCCCTGGCTCTTCTTCTTCTTTTTTATATTTTATTGATTTTACGGAGAGGAATGGAGAGGGACAGAGAGTTAGAAACGTCGATGAGAGAGATACATGGACCAGCTGCCTCTTGCACAACCCCCACTGGAGATGTGCCCGCAACAAAGGTATGTGCCCTTGACCGGAATCAAACCCGGGACCCTTCGGTCCACAGGCCGACACTCTATCCACTGAGCCAAACTGGTTTTGGCCCGGGCTCTTCTTTACATCATCACCTTGGCCCTGGAACTTCACTTAACAACTGGTCAGCCTGGGACTGGGCCTCCTGATGAACTCTGTGCTTCAGAACAAAGCCATCATTCTGAGTAGTAGCCCAGTGTGTCCCGATGAACTGAAGGAAGGCAGAAAGGAAAGGCAGGGAGATACGGGCTCTCTGCTGGAAAGCAGGGCCATTAAAAATAATGAGCAGTCTTTCACTTCCTTCTTTTTATTAACTTTCTGCAAAGGACAACCCGGCACTTTATGTTTTAGCACAGTCTCCACTTTTATAATATCCGTTAGCAGATGGCTAAAACTTTTCCACAACATGCTCCGAAACACTTAGAACCACCCTGGAAAACACTCAGGGCCTTTTCCTTTCCCTCTTTTGCTCTGAGCATCTTAGAATTGGCTTCTGCAACTATTGCCTCTAAGCTAAACAAAATATAGCTCTCAAACATATAAAGGTAGCATTTTAAAGGAGAGTTGAAAGCACAGAGCAAGGGCAAAGAAAATGACGGTAAATGCTCATCCTAAAGTACTATTCATTCCAAGTCCTCCCTCAAAACGCCCCTGCAGTACTAATTCATGTGCAGGAGCCTCTATGAGTGGTTTTGACCCTTAATTGTTGGCACCATTTTGCTATTCAGAATTCTGATAGAAGAGAAAGCTGAATGAATTGGGTGGTTGGGAGAAGGCCAGAACTTTAGTCTTGAGGAGATTTCTAGAATGAATTATGAAACTAACTGCTCTGAGTTAGTACTTTGTTCCCTCAGAGAACTGCTGCTTTGGTGCCAAATAGCAGAACTGAACTCTGATCTTTTTCCCTGTAGTTAAGAACTTGAGCCAAGCTTTTGATCAAAGGGAAGGAAGCACAAGGGCTGAAACCTAGGGAAATAGCTTGACCAGAAGTCTCTGTGACCTGTGGATCCAAGCGACCAGGGCTTCGATTAATCAGGGGGCAAGAGAGGAAGTGGGTATTCAAGCACCTATTTTATGTCGGTTACTTTATTTACATGCCTTCATTTAATCCTCACACTAACTCCAAAAATTTGGCATGTTAATCCATGAGTGAGATATACAAAGTTAGGATTTATTCATTTATTCACTCATTCCACAACTATTTATTGAATGATAGGCATGGTTATAGATGCTGGGGATACAATGATAAGGCAGACAAGTGCTTGCCATCACAGAGCTCGCAGTTTCATGGGGATGATAGACATTGCATAAGTATTTACAAGCCTGATGAGCATTATGGGATGGCAGCTTCAGATGCTGGAGCAGGTATAGGACATCAGGGATTATTTACTTAACTCTCAACACATGATCAGTGGAAGTCCACAGCATGGACTAACTTTGAAGTCTACTGCAAATGTTTTGCTTGGGAAACCAAGTAGTGATCTTCTAGAAATCTTATGAATTAGCCTAGGAAGCTTAAAGGAATTTATTTCTGCTGGAGTCATAGGGAGACTCTTCTAATTTAGAGGAGTTGGATATTTCTGTGTTGGCTCCAAGAAAGATATAGGTAACTTTAAGAAATCAAGTCCAACCCTAGCCAGTTTGGCACAATGGTTAGAGTGTCACCCGCAGAGTGTCACACCTGAAGAGTTACAGGTTTGATTCTGGTCAAGGGCACATGCCTGGGTTGAAGGCTCAATCCCAGGACCCAGTCAAACATGTATGGGAAGCAACACAATCATTGTGTCTCTCTTACATCGATCTTTCTCTCTGTGTGTCTCTCCCTTCCACTCTTTTTAAAAAAATCAATGGGAAAAAATATACTGAGTGGCCAGATTATTATGATCTCTGAACGCATAATAATCTGGCCACTTGGTATATTTATGTATAAGAGAAAGCTTGCAAATCTTGATATGTCAAGGGGCCAGGAGATAGTGGCCCCCAGCCTCTGGCTAGAAAGTCCTCTGCTTGTTTTGAACTACCCACAATGCAGTTCTTATATATGGAAAAACCTTATTTTAAAATCCCAACTCTGTGGTCAGTCTACACTGAGTGACCAGGTTATTATGTGTTCAGAGATCATAATAATCTGGCCACTCAGTGTATATCCTCAGGTAAGGATTGACAACAACAAAAAGAAACCAAGTCCAATCTAGACTCCAATTAGACTCAATCCAGAGTAGATTTGGATTAGTTCCTAAATCAAACTGTTCTACTGGGGTTAGTCAATCTAGAGATCATCAGCATTGGACCATTTCAGACAAGAGCAGAATTCCAGGTTCCCCTATAACCCCTTATGTATTGTACAGTGGACCCTAGGCCATGCTATTATCCCAGTTAGAGCAAGAGGTGGGAAAGCAGATTACCCTCTGGTTATCTCAGTTAACTATAGGGGAAGAGGATTCAAACTCCCACCTCCCAGGGTCAAAGCGTGACTATAGAAACATCACATGCACATGCACATGCACTTGCAGGCACGTGTGCACATACATGGACATATACACAAAAATAAGTGCCTTTGAGTGTTGGTATTTCTATTAGACTTGGTGACTAATATGTGTTTGATGCAGTTACTTTGTTAAAATTCTTAATCAGGGAATGAAGTAAAACAGAGGGTGATTTAAGCCTAAATAGAAATGAAACGGAAATTACTTTAGATCATTTGCCAAAGCACCTAAATTATTAACTGAGCTTGTTTTAAATAAGAAAATGCTATCTACCAAGCAATAAATAAAATTTGTCTTGTCACATGTTTAATTATTCCTGACAAAATTTACTACATTGCTGCTGACTGAAGCAGAGACAGATTCTTTCAGCTCCAGATTATTTCTTAATACCCTAAAGTCAGATGGACTTCGCATTTCCTCTTGGAGATGCTTTGGATCTCATTCACTCTGCTTTGTATCTACTGGATGCTACTTCCTTAGCCAGCCACTGACCTTACACTCCCGGCTATAAGATGACGCACAATGTTTCTGACGTTAAGATGCTGTATTACTCAAGCTGTTACTGACAGACCGCCTCCGTGCCTGCCATGAGGTCTGGCAGCTGCATCAGGAAGCAATGGGAATCAGAGTCACAATTATGTCTTGTCTTATTTTTAAGGAAAGGAAAGGAATCAGACTATTAAAAATACGATGCATATTGTATCCCAGTATGCTAGCTAGTTGCCAATTATCCCCTGAAAAATTGGTCTTATGCAAGCACTGTTCAAAAAAAAAAAAATTGGTTTGGGGCATGACTGACCTCAGATCATTTCCTGAGATAATAGCAATAAAAGCTTCCATTTATTTAAAGCCAATAATGTGCTAAGTTATTTATTGCACACAATCATTGTTATATTCAGTTTTCACAAGCAGTAAAATAGAAGCAATAATTCCAGTGTTTCAAGTAAAGAAACTTAACCTCTATGAGTCTAAACAGCTAGACAAAATCATAGAGTTTGAAGTCACAAAGCCATGTAACTCCTATAGCTGCTATAGTCAGAGCTATTTCCATTTCATCATTCTCTCTTCCTGTGAGCAAGGTTCCTAGGAGAAGGGAGGGAGGAAGGAAGGGAGGGAGAGAGGGAGAGAGGGAGGGAAGGAGGGAGGGAGAGAAAGAAAGAGAGAGAGAGAGAGAGAGAGAGAAACTGGTTGAGCATTGATCCATGAACTAGGAGATCATGGTTTGATACCCAGTCAGGGCACATGCTTGCACTGTGGGTTCAGTCCCCAGTGTAGGGCATGCAGGAGGCAGCTTATCAATTATTCTTTCTCATCATTGATATTTCTATCTCTCCTTCTCACTTCCTTTCTGAAATCAATAAAAACATATATATAAAGAGAGAAAGAGAGAGAGAGAGAGAGAGAGAGAGAGAGAGAGAGAGAGAGAGAGAGAGAGAGAGAGAGAGATGAGCACAAGGGTTGGGGACTTTATCAAGTTATTAGGAAGTTATGTTTGCCTTGCAATACATATGCTACCTTCACCTATCAGAATACTAAGCACAAATTAGGTGTTTATCTAATAAAATAAACTTTTAAAAACTCTGTTCTCAAAATATTCATTTGAAATATATTTTTGGGTGTGTATTATATGCAATCATTTTATCAAGTACTGAAATACTAGGGAGAACAAAAAAGAAAAGGTCCCTGCCTTTGAGGGCTTATATCTGGTAGAGAAGATGCAATGAACAATGTAGTTCCAGGTGGTGCTGAGGGACATAAAGGAAGTAGGACAAAGTTACGTGATCGGATGCTAGAGAGTGACTGTGAGGGGCAGGAAGTATTCATTTGGGAGATGGCCTTTGGTTGGAGAGATAAATGGCAACAAGGAAGCATCAAGATCCCTGAGGAAGGCGTGCTTAGCAAAGGGGTCATCGGTTGTGTGGGCAGTCGAGAAAGGGAGGAATCAAAGATGCTTCTTAGAGCTTGGTTTTGACATTTACTGAGACTGTAAGACTTGGAAAAAATTAATCATGTGAGGGGAAATCAGGAGTTATATTTAATTTCCAAAGGGAATTCCTGATGCTTATTTTTACCAGGTAGACTCAAAACAAAATATCTTAATTCTAGTGATTTTTATATAAATATTTTATAGGTTTAGTGAAACCATCAAATCTTTTCATTTTTGAAACAAAAAAGACACAAGATTTTTTTAATAATTTCCTTTTAAAAATTCCATCTATTTTATTAATTTTAAAAATGGGTAAAATATTTACATGTCAGTCAGAAAACTCTAAAAATCCTAGAAGAAAACATAGGCAGTAAAATCTCAGACATCTTATGTAGCAGAATTTTTGCCTCTATATCTTCTAAGGTAAATGAAACAAAGGAAAAAATATACAAATGGGATTACATAAAAAAAAAAAAAGCTTCTGCACAGCAAAAGGAACCAACCTCAAAATGTAAAGGGAGCCCACTGTATGGGAGAACATATTCACCAATGATACATCTGATAAGGGGTTATTTCCAAAATATATAAAGCATTCATACAACTCAACAAAAGGAAGACAAATAATCCAAATAAAAATGGTCAAAGGACCTGAATAGACACTTCTCCAATGAACACTTAAGGATGGCCAAGAGACATATGAAAAAATGCTCAACTTGACTAGTCATCAGAGAAATTCAAATGAAAACCTTCAAATAATGAGGTAGCATCTCACATCGGCCAGAATGGCTGCCATCAATAAATCAACAAACAACAAGTGCTGGTGAGGATGTAGATAAAAGGGAACCCTAGTGCACTGTGGGTGGGAATGCAGACTGGTGCAGCCACTGTGCAAAACAATATGGAGTTTCCTCAAATAATTAAAAATGGAGCTATCATTTGACCCAGTGATTCCACTTCTGGGGATACATCCTGAGAATCCCAAAACACCAATCAGAAAAAATATATGCACCCCTATGTTAATAGCAGCATTATTTAAAATAGCCAAGATCTGTAAACATCCCAAGTGCCCATTGTAGATGAGTGGATAAAAAAGTCATGGTATATTTACACAATGGAATACTATGCAGCAGTAAAATAGAGAAGGCCCTCTACTTTTTGGATACGTGGATGAATCTGAAAATTTTTAAGTGAAGCAAAATAAGCCAATCAGAGAAAGACAGGAATCAATCACACAATCTCACTTATATGTGGAATCTAATAAATAAAATAATCTGGTCAACAAAATAGGTCCAGAGACATGGAAGCATGGAATAGACTGACAGATCTCAGAAGGAAGGGGAACAGGTGGAGGTGGGGGGATTAACCAAATAATGTATATGCATATATGCATGAACCCATGGACACAGACGATAGTTCAGTGATGGTCTAGGGTGGGGCTGGAGTTGGTTGGAGGAGGGTGATGGGGGAAAGAAGGAAGAACATCTGTAATACTCTAAACAATAAAGATAATTTAAAGAAAAAATAAAATAAGTAAAGGAAAACAAATCTTTGGAGATGTCATTTCTACTTTTTCGAACTCTCTAGGCTATTTTTTAAAACTACTCAATCATATTCTTGAACATATTTTTAAAAGAAAATTTATGTTCAATCAATACTCAGGTTTCTGTTGGATTTACTTAAAAAGATACATAAAACTTCATAACAAAACTTTTTTTCCTCATGAACCTATGATCCTTGGATTTAGGGGAGATTATAAATTAACAAAATCTTTCCTTTAAAAATGCAATGATCTATAAACTCAGTTCTGGAAGAAACAATATAGTTACATTATTATAATCCAATAATTGCTACAAAGGTAGCTAGAAGAATCAGCTATTCTTTGTGGAGAAAGGAGTAACTCTCTTAACCCACTCTGGGAAGAGAAAGAGTTTCTTTAATAGGCAAATTTTAGGGTTGTGGGAAGGGAATTCTGGGCTAACAGGCCCAAAACCTCGGATATTTTTGAGCACATAATCTGCCATGTGACTGGACAATTTAACATTCTCCAAAGGGAAAAAAAAATCATTTGAAAGCCTTGGCGTCTGAACCACCTGGATGTTTTGTTGAGTTTCCTTTGCCTTCCTAGTGTTAAGGCTGCTTCAGAACATTAGAAATAGAGCAGAGTTTTAAAGGTGCATTGACTTTTGAAGTTATTATTTATTGTCTTAAAACTATTGCAAAGAAGTTATTTGACAATTATGAACTTAATGGTCTATATATTTGGCATGATATTCATTTGTCAGAGTTTTGAAATTTGTATACACAGAATAACTGGCTGAAGGTTTTATTGTTTAACTAGAGGCCCAGTGCATGAAAATTCATGCACTCAGGGCGGGTGGGGGGGGTGTCATTCAGCCCGGCCTGTGCCCTCTTGCAGTCTGAGACCCCTCAGGGATGTCCACCTGCTGGCTTAGACCCACTCACCAAGGGATAGGGCCTAAGCTGACAGTCAGACATCCCTCTGGCAGCCTGGGAGCCCTCAGGGCACGTCCAACTGATGGGGAGTGGGTCTAAGCTGTCAGTCGGACATGCTTAGTGCTTTGGCGGAGGTGGGAGAGGCTCCTGCCACCGCTGCTGTACTGGCAGCTGGCAGCCCAGCTTGTGGCTGAGCAGAGGAGCTCCCTCTGTGGGAGTGTACTGACCACCAGGGGCAGCTCCTGCATTGAGCATCTGCCCCCTGGTGTCATAGTGACTGGTAGTTCTCAGTCAGTCAGCTGTTAGGGTCAATTTGCATAATATCCTCTTATTATATAGAATTAGATATTTTAGTATTATGCAGAACTATCTTCCCTAAATATATCATCTTAATACAAATGTCTTGTCATTGTAATTTTTCATGTACTTGGAGATTCTTATAAGTAAAAAGCCCATTCAGATACAAAGTTAATTTGACCATAAAGTATATCTTAACTAGTTTTTTAACCTAGTGATTTAATGTCTATAAGTTTCTAGGAATACTAATTTCTTTTAAAGATTATTGTAAAATCTAAATAATTTAAAATGTGAAGCCTGTGGTTGATTTTTGATAATTATAATAATTAAAAATATGTTTTTTTCATGACAGTGGTCTACATAAATTCTAATTAACCTTATATACTTACCTTTAATTGCTAGCTATTGTTTATAGAGTTGGATGATTTCTCCATGTTATCCTAATTGTGAAAGTAGTAGAGTATGCAAATTACTAGAAACATCTACAGATAAACTATATATATAAAAGTATATGAAATGTGGAGTGTCATTCATCTGTCTAATAATCCTACTAGTAAAATGTAAGCTGACATGGCTGACCCCACATTTCAAACCTCCAAAGAATCATTTACGTTGTCCATAATATAGCCAAGACAACTAATGCATTTTCTCTACATTTCCTTTTCAAAACCTGGAGGCTTTTAGTTATCCTTGCAAAGACCCCAGATTATAGCCCACTATAATACTATTTATAATAATATCATTAGAATCCCAAAGCAAAACCTGGGGTGGTTGAATTGCTTGGTATGCAATGCAACAGTAGATGAGTTTTCCAGACTACAGTTCTGAGGAAGAAAACCTGTTGGAAAATAAAAGAGGGAAGGATTTCAGGGGTTGTTTGTTTTCTTTTTAACTTGGCTTTTCTACACTCCTTTTCCTAAGATGCCATTTGTACATACAAATCACTTGAGTTTATTTTTAAAACCCACACAGAGAGATATTGTTTTGTTGTGGTTAAATCCTAGTCCGTAGAAGCTCAAAGCTTCCCATTGTGAGAGGAAATGAAGGCTGGCTGGTCTTTAAGGGGCCTCTGTGTACACGTGGCTTCTTTCATCTCAGGCTTGTAATTGTTGTGATTCTGCCCGGAGCTTATTTCCAAAGGTAACCTACTGAGAAAATCCTCCAGTATCAAACCCAAGGTACATTAAAGAAGATTGGTGCCATAAATGAAGCACAGTATGCATTTATATTAAGGAGCAAAAAGGCAAAATCGCTTTCCTTCATCATCTGAAGCTCCTTCAATTGTACCAACATGCTGTATTGCTGGCATCATCCTAAGACTAAATGATCCAAGGCACTTGGATAAAATGCAACCAAACATCAAGATTAATCAATGATGCGGGTTAATATCCAAAATATATAAAGAGCACATACAACTCAACTCCAAACCAACAATACAATTAAAAAATGGACTGAGGACTGGAACAGACATTTCTCCCAAGAAAACTTACAAATCGCCAGTAGATATGTGGAAAGATGCTCAACTTCACTAGCTATTAGGGAAATGCAAATCAAAGCTGTAATGAAATACCACCTCACACTGGTTAGAATGCCTATTATCAACAAGACACATAATAAGTGTTGGAGAGGTTGTGGAGAAAAATAAACCTTTATTCATGCAGGAATGTAAATTCATACAGCCACTATGTAAATTTGTAAAAAAAAAAAAAATTAAGAATAGAGTTACCATATGACCCTCTTTAGGGTATCTACCCCCAAATTTGAAAACATTTATTTGCAAATATATATGCGCTCCTATGTTCATTGCAACGTTATTCATGGTGGCCAAGGCATGGAAACAACCAAGGTGTCTTTTTGTTATCAGTAGAAATAGAGTTCTTGGGGTGCTGTGAGGAAAAGAACTTTCTAGGGCCCCCACAGGAGCTTTATTGATGATGTAAGATTAAGGGGATTTCACTCCAAGGTCATCTCTGTCCATCTTGCCATGGGAGAAGTCTAATTATCTCTTTAGCAGGGCCAGGATGAAGGCCACTGCCCATAATTTCTACTCCATATTAAAGTACAGGCCCAGTCCAGCATCTGGCTAGCTGAGCTTGTGTTCCCAGCTGCAATCCATTGCGTATAGGGTCCACATGGCCATGGGCAATACAACTGGTTAAAGCCACGTGGCTATGGAGAGAGAACAAGTGAGTGCTTGGGCAAGTGTGAGTTATGGAGCAAGAGAGAACAAGAATAAGAAAGTAAGCAAAAAGAAGGGAAACTCTTTGGTTAGAAATTTTAACTTTCCAAGATTTCATGCACTCCTGATAGAGTCCACTCCCTCGCTAATCCACTGTTCCCCAGGCTATACCGACAGGCAAGCACCTTCCCTACATCAACCAACTTCACTGCACAGGTGATCATCTCCCCTTTTGCTCAATGCCTTCCCCCAGTGATCTGTAGGAAATGGAATGGTGGTTCCCTGGGGAAACTGATGCTGCCTACGTAACCATGCTTATAATGTTAGGCCTCCCCTTTGCTCTCTTTATTAATATTAACTAGCTAAGTATGATGATAAAACTTTGATAGAGGATTAGGTAAAGATGTGGTACAGCCTAGCCTGCATGGCTCACTGATTGAACATTAACATATACACCAGGAGGCCATGGTTTGATTCCCGGTCAGGGTGTATGCCTGGGTTGCTGGCTCAATTTCTAGTATGGGAATACAGGAGGCAGCCAATCAATGATTCTCATCATTGATGTTTCTAGCTTTCTCTCCCTTTACCTTCCTCTCTGAAATGAATTATATATATTTTATGTGGTACATATATACAATGGAATACTCCTCAGCCATAGAAAAGATGAAATACTGACATTAGATGAACAACATGGATGGACCTTGGAAATATCATGTTAAGTGAAATGTCAGACAAAAAAAATTCATATGATTTCATTCATATGTGAGATATAAAACTGAAAACAACAAATGAGAAAAACAAACAAAAACTCAAACACAGAGACAATAGTATGGCTGTTACGAGAGGGAAGAATGGTGGTGAGATTAGTAAAGGGTAAAGGGGGTCAAATATGTGGTGACAAAAGGTGATTTGACTTGACGTTTGGTGGTGGGCACACAAATGCAATATGAAGATAATGTATCATAGAAATGTACTCTCAAAACCTATATAATCCTTATCAATCAATGCCACTCCAATAAGTTTAATAATAATAATAATAATAATAATAATAATAAATAATAATAATAATAATAATAATAATAAAAGATCAGATCCCAAGGCTTCCAAATATTGTGTGTTTTTTTTTCTTTTAAAGTATATATACCTGAAAAAAGTATATATACCTGGAGAATGTCAAATTGTCCAGTCATGGGACAGATTATGTCCTTTTAATGTTTCCAATTTAACTAACACTGGCCTGTGTTAGTCCAGAGTGCCCTTCCTGGAGCCCTAACACTTGCCAGCCAAGGAAATGTTTTTTTCTTCTAAGGCTTGACTGAGTTTCATTAAATTTAATTTTCTTCTGTCGAAGAACAGAACAGTAATTTTCAACCTTCTTTATCTCATGAAACCCATGAACTAATTACTACAATTCTGTGCACACTAATAAAACGTATTTTTTTATTATATGACAAAAATAGTTATAATTTTGATCCATTCACACCAGATGGCAATTGTTGGGTTGACCGTTGTCATTTTTTAAATTTAACAATCCTAGGGAAAATAGGCCAGTGCCCATGACTAAATAGTCATGTAATGCATGTTTAAAAAATTTTTGTGACACACTGGCGTTCTGCCACACAAGGGTTGAGGATAGCTGAAGTAGAGGATTGTCTTCCTTCATACTACTTTTGCAGCAATTGCTACAGGACAGTGTTACTGTTCAGCAAGCTGGCCTTCAGATTAGATTGGACTGTGAGTTCCATGGGGACAGAGACATTCTTGTCATGTCTACATCCTTTGTGCACAGCATGTAGGAGATCTGAATTGGTATCTGATGAATTAAGGAGTCATGGTCTGACCACACTTCCAAAGTTAAGTTCAGAAAACTGGACCTCTGTAATGCTGGTTTGAATGTCTTCTGATGATACATTTTCTGCACTTAACACGCAGAAGTTAGAACAAACTTGTCCTACATGCAGATGTTTCTCAGAAAGAGAAAACTAATAACTAAAGAAAGTGAAGAGGGGAAGGAGGCATGGATAATATTATATAAAAAAGACAGTAATGTGAAAAATTTTATAGAGCTAACTATTAGCTCTTACACTTTCACTTTAGGATATTTTGCAAACGTAACAGTTTTCCCTGCCCACCTTTATCTCTTCATTCACTGAATCTTCAACTTGCCAAGAAAAATGATTAAAGTATTTGAGTTGCTTGGTAGAGATTATTCTACCTTTCTTTGTAGAAATGTTGATTTTTTAAAAATCTAGATGGGACATTGCTACCATTAACCCATGGTCCCTCTATGCTTATAATTACATTTACTAAAATGTATTGAACCACTGGAAATAAAAATGTAATATATCAGAAAGCGTTTTAAAACCTCTTACTTTCTGAAAAAATTAAGATGTAGATACCATATAATTGTTTGCCAAGTGACAGAAGTTGTAGTTTCATAGTTCATCAAAATATTCTGATAATTTCAAATCATTTATTAAAGTTTGGGAATTACTGGTGTACTCTTTTATTTGATGCTGTTGTTATTAGGTAAAAGATGCCCCTATCTGAGCTACAATTGGACACAAGAAACCTGATTTCTCACCATTAAATTGATAATATTAGGTTTACACTGATGCTTTGCTGCTGCCAACAAGAGGCTGGGCACCTTGGTCTAGATCTACATGAACTTCAACCCCACCAGCATCACTGTTATCACAATCACCTACCCTGACATGTGCTTTATCACCCTGAATGCTGGGCCACACCAGAGCAGAAGAGGGCACTGCAGATTCTCTCATTCTTCATCTCAGCCCCCTCTGCAGCTACTGAGGGGCACCTCACCCACCACTCCCAGGCCCTCATTAGGTAACACGTGGGCTCAGTGCTTTAAATCATTTATCCTCTAGCATAAAAGCTCTGTATTTCAATATTCTAATGGCCAGTATTTGTAGTGGTGCTTACTAGTTGAATATTAGCCTGCCTGGAATGTTCCAGTCTTTATAGATCACTAGACTAGAAAATTAGAGCCTAATTCTTTTAAATTAAACAGTCATCTAGAGCCTACATCATAATTTCCAGAAACATGGCTTAGAGACTTGTGAACATGAAGTAGGAAGGTGAAGGTGAAATAGACAAGGATTCATGCTGTCCAATTATCATAAATCAAATAAAAATGATAATTTAGTATAAATCAAGCACTGAGTATATTTTATTTCATGTAGTCCTTGTATCAACTCTATTAATATCATCTTATTATAGGTGGAAAGCTGAAGCACAGATAAGTTAACCAAATTATCCAATGACCAATATTCTAAAAATAGAAAAGACAATATTCAAGTCCTCATGACGTGCCTCAGAGTCTGTACTGATAACCACAATGCTATCAACTTCTTATTAAATACATGATTAAAGTATTTTCTCTAAATGACCAGTCTCCTGTAGTAAAATGAATAGAACTTTGGTTTGAATTCTGGTTTCATCACTTACTAGTTGAACCTTTTGCAAAATTATTTTACCACTGTAAACTTCAACTTGCTCATCTCTAAACTGGAAAAAGTAAAACCTTCACTGGAACAGTTGTTATAAGAATTCAATAATAAAAATAAAATAACTACCCCTGTACCTAGAACATAGTAAGTCTTTGATGAATATCAACTGTAAACTCAAAGATGCCTCTCATTAGCACTCTGAGGGTAATGACCATATCTGGTTGATTGTCATAATTATAATGATAATCATATTTGCTAGCTGCTACATATGTATCCTCATAACAGACAGACATGTTTTCAGGCTTTTACTTACATTAATTCATTCAATCTTCTTAACTACCTTCAATATACCTGAAATTGGTATTATTAGTACCCCCACTTTATAGGTAAGGAAAGAGAAGTAAGGAAATCAGGTAACTTGCTTGAGGTCACCCAAAGACCAAATGGTTGGACCTGGGTTTTCACCCAGGCATCCTGGCTCCAGTACATGCTCCACCACTCTGTTCATTCTTAGAATTTACTAGGGTTTCAATAAATATTTGTAGAAGAATGTACAATTCCTGAAATTCCACAGTTATTAGTTCTTTTGTTAACTTTAAACCTCTGATTTCAAAGAAATGTGAAACCTTAGGGTGAACTACTATAATATTTTCACTTGAATTTTCATGAATTTGTTTATTGGTCCTATAAGGATAACATAGTTTGACAGGAAAAAGAAAATTACAAACAACAAAAATGACTGTGGGAAAGACCCAGTTAAGAAGCAATACTAAACATGAGACTCCAAATTTGGATTCCAATCTCATCAGCCTTCTGAGAATCTCATATTTATGCAGGAAAATCTGTTTAATTAAAAAAAGGTAAAAGAACCACGCTCTTTTTTACAAATAGGAATGAAAGACAAAAATAGTATTTCTATTTTCAGCAAGTGAATAAAATAAATAAAACAAATCAAAAAATAATTCAATTAGGATTCATCTTTTGGTATAGATTGTCTCAAGGATGTATCAAATATAATCAATAGTTTAAAAATCTTATTAGAAACTTGGAAAAAGAAAATCCTCTTTGATTAAAAAATATTTTTGAATTTTTTCATCTCATGTGTCCTTCAATTTACAACCAGCATTTAATTTGTTCATATATCATTGTAGAAGTAGGATATCTGAAAACTGTTAGACACAAATATTAATAAACTTTGTTCTTTGAAAAATAAAACTAAAACATTGTCTAGTACCATTGTTTTGAGGTTTTATACAAAAACCGGCAGTCGGACATCCCCTGAAGGGTCCCGGACTGGAAAGGGTCCAGGCTGGGCTGAGGGGACCTCTCTCCCCCTGTGCACAAATTTTGTGTACTGGGCCTCTAGTTGTATATAATATGCTATGTTTAAATTTTACTCTATAATTTTTAAAAGAGCTGTTGGTAAAGGTAAAAAGCAAGAAATAAATAAATACTTCTATAATATTGACCTATATTTAAACGAGGAAAACAGTTAAATAAATCCAATAATCCTAGCTTCAATTTATTTAGATGGAATCAAAATATAGTCCAGATGAAGGCTGTTTTTAAAGATCAGTCATCCAATAATTTCTTTAAAAGTAGCTTCAGAAATTTCATATTACAGACGAGGCACAAAATTCTCCCTTTGGGTTCTGAATTCGTCAAGCAGAACACCTTGTGATTTGAAAGGCATTTTTTCTATTTGTATATTCTGGATGTTCCTTTTGACCTTTTTGAATTCCTTTTTATTGCTCTCTTCCGTTTGAGCTATGTACATTATTACAATGATGCATGTTTTTGTCCCAGTAAAAGAGGATTTCTTGATGTTTTTTTCTTATATTTTCCTGGTTTTACTACTCAACACAATGCTGTTTGGCAATGAGCACCATCTGAGCATGAGAAACTATTTTTAAAAGCATGTTATTTTGTTAAAGACTATAGGGGAAAAATATTAAAATTTGACTTCTAAAAATAAAAAGACTATCTCAGTCCTCCAAAAACAAGCAAACTGCAAGCCGGTATAGTTTCATTGTCAGTGCAAGATGGCCACAGCAGATCCAGATCCTTCATGTCCATCAAAGAAGAGTGTTCCCAATGCACAAAGTTCCTCCTTTGAGGCACATGCTCCTTCTTGAGCTTGTGTTAGAGGGATGGACTTTGCTCATTAGTTTATACCTAGGTTATAACTCCATTCTTACAACAGTGCAATGGGGTCCATCAAACCACGTGGTCAGAGAGTGGGATCCCTAAATCAAAAACAAGGTGACTGCCAGATGAGGAGTAAGGACCTCAGAATTAGCAACAATCAATTGCTATCATACTATTTACAAAACCAGTCAAGTTTTTCTCCCATGACTAGATGGTCAGTTCCTGAAGACATGATGCCCATCACAATTCTGGCATGCAAAAGGCATTCAAACAGTGCATTTACAAACCTTGTTCCTCTTTGTTTTCTTCTTTTTTTAAAAAAAAGAAATATATTTTTCAATTTATTTCAGAGAGGAAGAGAGAGGGAGAGAGAGATAGAAACATCAATAATGAGAGGGAATCATTGATCGGCTGCCTCCTGCACACTCCACACTGGGGATCGAGCTCAAAACCTGGGCATGTCCTAACCGGAATCAAATCATGGCATTCTGGTTCACAGGTCAATGCTTAACTACGGAGCCACACAGGCCGGGCTGATTTTTTTCTTAACAAGGCAGCCAAAATAATCTGGTAAGGATGTGAGCTATTCCATGTGAATCTCAGATTCTTTTCAGTTTGTGCCAAATAAAAAAAGTTAGTTATTGCAAACGACCCAAACAGCCTTTCACAGTCTAGTCTCCCCATTACCTCTCTGTACTCATTTCCTACCATCTCTTTATCCTGCACTCAGCTCCAGCCAGGCTGGCCTCCTCCAAAGTGCCAGGCCTGCTGCCGATATCCCTCTACCTGGAGCACTTCTCTTTCAGACAGGCACGAGGCTCACTCCTTCTCCCATCGATAGTTACTTAAGTTCCCTTTAGCGAGCCTTTCTCTGGCCAACCTACCTCTGTTGTAGCCACCCCACAAACTCTTGTTCTCTCTTCTCTGCTTTATTTTTCACCATCCTAGTAGCCTCTATCACCATCTAAAATACTATGTTAAAAAGATAAAATACTAACGTTTATTCTTTGTTATTGTTTCTATTGTTCCCATCACTAGACTATAAGTGCTGTGATTTCAGGGGTGTTGGATGTTTTTCTTCATAACTCTATCCCTAGCTCCAGAATGACATGCAGTATAAATGGATGCTCAGTAAACATTTATCGAATGAATGGATGCTGTTATTCTATTACTCCTTTTATTAACTTTCAAGGCCTTCATGTAAGACATGTTTCCTGGTGTTCCATGCCCTGGGAAAGTGAGGCACTCCTATTCTGTATTTTGATTGCACCTTTGCCATCACCGTGGGCTCCATAACGTAAGTGCCATTAACCTCACTCTTATGCTTAGCACAGAGAATATGCTCAGTATATAAATAAACAAAGTTAAGCAAATGATCAGTGTTTTGAGTATAACACATAACACTGTTTATTCAGAAAAAATTACCATTGTACCAATTTGTCAGATATTCCAGAAGAAAATATAGGTAATTTGGTTATGTCATTTTATTTTATTTTATATTTTTGCTATCATATCATTCCACTCACAAGAAGTTGGGTGTTCATCCTGAAGAGCCTATTGCAAATCAAAGACTCAAACTTTCTTCAGCCATTCACGTTTTCTATCTTTCTTTCAATAATACCCTCACCCCCAACACACACACACACACACACACACACACACACACACACACACACACGGAATCTGAGATAGTTTATCATCTAGCACAGCATATTACAGCAACATATTCATTTACACGAACAAATTAGCAGAAATGATAAGACTTCTAAATATCTGTTTCTTTTGCAGAGTGTTCTGCAGAGTGGAATAAGGCACAAAAGCCTGATCTAATACAAGGCAGAATGGAGGGAGGAAGGAAAGGCACAGGGTGATGCAGCTACACAGACCTCAGGGCCTCACTTGGCCCAGTATCTCAGGCTGGCCTCCAGTATGACTCAATTTGAAGCCCCCTCAGAAGACTTGGCTTGCATTGCTTCCTGCCCCAGTCAGACTTGGCTCAACAACTGGAACAGGCCAAAGCCTGCGAAAGAACACATTAGTAGATTCAACAGTCAGGAACTGGGGGAAGGGGAAGAGGAAATAAGGCAAGAGCTGAAACCTGTTAAAACAACATTAATTCTCCATATGTGTCATCCTTTATCAACAGAACTCACAATGAAGACTTGTGAAAGATTTGAAATTCTAAAATGGATTTTCTGTGCTGGACATTCTTTCATATCCCATATAAGACTTCAAATTGCATTAACTTTCTAGTAATATGAACCTGAAGATGTTAGACCATCAAAACTTCTCCAAAAAGGAGATCTGATATAGTCTTACACTATTCAGTGTTTCCCAAAGTGTTGTACGCGTACCTTTAGGGGTATGGGAAGAGTTTGGTGGGGGTCCGCATAGCACTGGGGTTTGGTAGGGATATGCACTGCACCGTGCTTAGCTACGCCTAATTTTACGTTCTCATGAGTACGAGGGGTACTCAGTGTTACAAAAATTATGGAAGGGGTACACATATGTCAAAAGTTTGGGAAACACTGGATAAAGACTATATGAGTGGTTTGAAGATATTGTTTTCTATTTGTATAGTTGACTAACTTGTAAAGGAGAACTATATTTATAAATTGGGACAAAAGCCAGATACATATGGAATCACACTGAGAAACACAAGTAGGTAGTTTAGAATATCAGCCTCCAATACTATTTTTAAGAGTGTCTAGGTAAATGCTGATTTTTAAAAATGGCACCACTACATACCTAGGCTATTGTGAAACTTCTTCATTTTCTTGGATAGTAATAACAACAATACAACTGATACTAAGTACTCATTATAGGCCAAGGAGGACATTTTAAAGGTTATAGATAGCTCATTTGATCCTCAAAACAGATAAACTCACACAGCCTGGCTCCTGAGATATCAGCTATCTCACTGTACTTCTCAGGATTACAACCATTTTGAAACATCTGTTTCTCTCTTAAATTCCCATTCTCTGATGACTTGTTATTCTTAGTCATTCTTGGCCTTGGCTCTTAATCATATTTTGAACTGTGACATTTGTTCTAGTCGACTCTTGGATCCTCTATCCAAGTGACTTTACTTTATACTTCTAATATGGCTTATCTCTCAGAACAGGTTTAGGATTTGCTTTTCTGGTATAAACTGAGGATTGGCACTGATTTTTATTTCATGCTGTTCTGCAGCTGGGATAAAACAGTCTTGAGGCCAAGAATCAATTCGAATATTGACAATTCCATAAACAAGTGCACCATATGCTAGAGTATATAATGCCTTAAATATACACTTTCTTCAATGGGTTGTGACCTAGACTGACTAACTTTAGACACATTCCAAGTGAAGACTTTCCAAAATGATTAAATGCATCCTTAGGCTCTTCTCAAATCTTCTTAAGAAGTTACAATTTTGCACCAGGTATTTGCAACACACAACCTGGCAAATATTATCCTTTGGTTACTTAAACTTAGTTGAATGGTAGGCCGGAGACTTATTCAGGTGGTTCAGCCATATAGTATTCTAAACCAGCCACTGAATTGTTGGAGGAGATTAAATGCCCACCATTGTCAGCCTTGTTTATGTCTCAGCTATGATTTTATGAGCAGGGGCACCATGAGTTACTAAAGGGAGAAGGGATGTCTCACTCATTACTCTCTATTTAGACTTAGCTAAAAACTAGAACAATAATTATGATTTTGCCTTTGGAATTAATTCAACCAATGCTTGTTAAGTATAAATTATGTTCTAAGTAGTATTATAGGCTGTGGAGATATAGGAACAAATAGTAGTGATAATACTAATAACAATCATTTAAGCTCTTTGCTAAGCACTAGAGATTTGTTAATTTCACTCGATCCTCACAACATTATGATGATTACACTATGAATATCCTGCCATCTCATTATAAAATGAGGAAACTGAAGCACAGTAAAATAACTTATTCAAAGTCACTTTGCTAATATGTGCAGGAGCTGGATTCTAGTTCTGACTGCAGTCTAAACTCATTTGACCCCTCCATGCACACCTATATGTAGAATAGACATCAGACAGATGTGCAAATACTTTTATGACTGTTTATGCTTATTTTGACCCATTACATTTAAAAAGCAATCCCTCTTTCCTAGGAATTCTTTAGCCCCATCAGTGTGGGCAGGGTTAGAGGGTTCTGCTCTGTAAAATCTGGAGCTCAGCCAAACTAGTCTGGTAGCTCCATACTGAGCAACAGTGAAGGCATTCCTCCTAGCTTGTTATAAGGCTGGAGAACTAACAGAAACATCCATGAATGTATGACCTTGGATATTTTCTCATAACTTTTCATGACAAGAGCCATAAAGTAAAAGACACAGTGGCTGTTGTTTGTTTGTTTGCTACTGCAAATGCGGACAGGTAGAACCACCTATTATGTCTTCTCCCATCATTGTTTTAGCATTAGAGGTTCATAAGAGAGTGTCATGTTGATATTTAAAGTTCTACCAAAGACACAGGTGGCTATGGACCACTGGGCAAAATTGCTCTTCATTGGCAATGTTTTTCTTTCTTTTCAATTGTTGGGGCTATTGGGGAGTATGGACAAGAAAGGGGGTCCTATAATGAAATGAAGAAGTGCAATGACAGAAAGTCACCTCACAGGAAAATGGATTATAAATTCCTAACTGGGCAGGTGATAGTGGGTGGTCACCTTCCAGGTATATAACTTTGTAGTAAAAGATTTATCTTTGCCTTAAGCAAGCCCTGTCCATTGTTCTTGTGCATCTAGGTTTAGACCTTTGAAATACCAGAATGATCCTCTTTTCCTGGTATAACCACCCCCAAGGGAGCATCTGAGTCTTGCATCCCAGTTGGGCTCAAATAAACTTATTTAACTCATAAAAATTACCTACAGGTTTGGACATTTTTACATTGGCACTAAAAAGTTAGAGGAATAGCAGTTATTTACCTGCCATGACTGTGCCTGACTGGGAGCTATGACCCATTGCCTCTGCCCAGCATAACGACTGCATTTTACTTAATAGCTCAGGAAAGACATGATCTCACTTAAAGTGAAATCTAATGAACATAATAAACTGATGAACAAAATAACTCTAGAGACATGGAGGCATGGAACAGACTGATAGATCTCAGAAGGGAAAGGACAGGGAAAATAGGAAGAGATCAACCAAAGAATTTTATACATAAACTAGAGGCCCAGTGCACAAAAGTCATGAAGGAGGAGGGTGGGGTCCCTCATCCCAGCCTGTTCTCTCTGGGACCCCTGGCTCCTAACCGCTTGTCCGCCTGCCTGCCTGATCACCCCTAACCACCTCTGCCTGCCGGCATAATTGTCCCTAACTGCCTCTGCCAGTCAGCCTGATCTCCCCCTAACTGTTCCCCTGACAACTTGATCGCCCCCAATTGCCCTCCCCTGCCAGTCTGATCGCTCCCAACTACCTCTCCATTGGCCCCCTTCACCTGGCTTTGTCCAGAAGGATGTTTGGTCTAATTAGCTTATTACCCTTTTATTAGTATAGGTGCATAAACAATGGACAGAAAAAATAGTGTGGTGAAGGCCTGAGGTGGGGCAGGGTATGGGAGGTGGGAGCTAGAGGGTGGAAAATTGGGGGAGAGCTGTAATACTGTCAATAATAATATCGCTTTTGCACCATTCTAAAGTTGAAAAATCATTAGTTCAGCCATCGTGTTGGGGACTATCTGTGTATGTAGTAAAGCTGCTTAGGACATTTTAGCAATACACGGCCTGAAACCTGTCAAGTTCTAGAGTGAAGCTTGCAAATGAACTTATAATGATATTTAGTTTTCTTTGATAGAGAAATAATATTCAATATTGTACAAATAAATCTAAAATTAAATTCAATTAAAAGCAAGTAAAAGAGCTAAGCAGCTTAAATTTGGAAAGAAACAAGAAACCATTAGGGCTCCAATCAATTTGCAGCCTTACACCATTTTTCTTAAACATAATGTTACTGTTGAAGGAAAGAAGTTCAAAAATATTTTTAATTTAAGAAATTTTCACATATTAAAGATGTTTTAAAAGTTATATTTCACTCCAGAAAGTGAGATTTATTACAGCTATAGCAAAATGTACTATTTCCTGCTACTAGAAAGGACTTTCATGTGTGTTTTTTCTCACTTTCTGAATATGCATTTGGTAGGTTATAACCAGATGGACCGAACCCAGAGAATGTAGACCAGATGAATTGTAAGCATTCCACCCTCCAGCCTTAATCTTATCATTCAGATCATTCCTACAAGAGTCCTAAACCACATTAAAAGTATTACCTGGGGGGCATTTCTAACTGTTAATAAGATAGACAGGATGTGTTAGTTGTAATTTTCAAAACTTGCACAATTTGAAGAGGCTTTCTGGCAGTTAGCTTACCAAGCCGTTTGTTTTTAACTTCTGAATCAGTTCTCCTCCTTCCCCTTGGCTCCCTCTTTTTTTCCTTTTCTCTTGAGAACATCATGTATAGGAGCAAACTCATTCCATATAAACTCTTTCTAAAGTCTACTTTAAAAAAAATAATTTCTTTATTGATTAAGGTATCACATATTTGTCCTCAATCCCCCATTCCAACCCCCCCCCCCCACACACACACACTCATGCCCTCACCCCCACTTTGTCCTTGACCACTGGTTAGGCTCATATGTGTGCACATAAGTCCTTTGGTTGATCTCTAATGCTGGCATAAATTGGACAGACCCCTCTTACAAGGCTATTATTTTATGAGTGATTCCAACTTCTACTATGGGGGACTGTGAATAGATTTTCTCCAGGTAAGTGAAAGGTTAACAAGAAACATTCCAATAGCTACAATCTTCCCCACTCCCTGCCAAGGTTTTTTTCATTGTTTTGAGTATAATAAACCTCTTTTTTATTTTTTTCTCTCTTTATCGATTAAGGCATTACATATGTATCCTTACTCTCCCCATTGACCCCCCATCCTCCATCTCATGCCCTCAGCCCCCCTCCCTCCTGGGGTCTCCCCCTGGGGTCTATGTCCATTGGTTAGGCTTCTATGCATGCATACAAGTCCTTTGGTTGATCTCTCCCCTTTTTACCCTTCCTCCCCTATCTTAAAACAGCCAAAGTGCCTTTCAGTAGATGAGTGGATAAAAAAGCTGTAGTACACTTATACCATGGAATACTATGCAGCAGTAAATAAGAAGGATCTCTTACCCTTTGAGACATGGAGGACCCTGGAGAGTATCATGCTAAGTGAAAGAAGCCAGTCAGAGAAAGACAGGTATCACATGATCTTACTCATGTGTGGAATCTAATGAACAAAATAAACTGATGAACAAAATAGATCCAGAGACACAAACCATGGAACAGACTGGAATCTCAGAAGCAAGATGGGGAGGGGGGTGTGAAAAAGGGAGTGGGAAGTGATCAACCAAAGAACTTATATGCATATATGCATATCCCATAGACACAGACAATAGGGTGGAGGCCTGGGGTAGGGGTAGGGGCAGGAAAAAGAGGTCAATGGGGAAAAAGGGGACATATGTAATACTTTCAACAATAAAGATTTAAACAAATAAATAAGAAGAAAAATTCCAAAAAATTTTGATGTATAACTTTTTAAAACTATGATTTAATTTTCTGTAATTATGAAAAAAATCAAACATCAAATACAAAGAATAATAAATAATCACCCATGCACCCACAACCCAAATCTATCAATATTGGTGTTTTTGCTATAATTAAAAAAAATATCTTCTTAATAAAATATTGCAGATTGTGAAGCCCACAGTGGATGCTTTCCTCAGCTCACTTTTTTACCTTCCCAAATGTAACCATTTTCTTATACCTTTAGCTTGTTATACCCATAAATATATTAAACTTTCATCACAAAATTAATAAATCAACATTTTAAACATTTTGCTGGTTTTCCTCTTAAGGCCTTCTTTTTTGGCATCTTAAGGAGTTGTTCTTCCTGTTTTCTCCACTGTCTGGTCATACACTCAGTGGGAGAGGTCCAAATTGACTCTCTGCGGCACTCTTTCCATGCTCTTTTGCATAGCTGATTACATTCAGTTTGAATTTTGCAGAGTAAAATAATCATTTACCAGTATTTATCTTTTTATTTTTTGACATTTTTATGGGCTCATAGCGCTCTGGTCCCTGTTGCATCTCAGCATTCTCCACCTCCACCTCCAATTAGGCATCAGCTGAGGTCAGTAACAATAAGACTTGAGACTGGAGGAAGCCTGTTTGACAAGGTATGGGCAGCTATGCACCTCCGAGGCTTCCTCTTAGGCTGACTTCCATGTATCAGATGCCCCTTGATTTTCAGTCTCAAGATTTTAGAAAAAAAAAAATAGCATCTTAAACATGGTAATTTTTAATAACTTCTTTTTATTGATTGTAAAAGTGGTTCATGTTGTAGAAAATTGGAGAGTATATATAAGCATAATGAATGAAATAAAAACAAATGTGTCTTCTAATCCTATCATGAGAATGAGGAATTTCTTGAATCTCCACTTAGCCTGTGACTTCTCAGGGTGTTTAATAATGGAACCAAGAAAGGCATGAAACATTTTGTTCCTCTGGTTAACTTAGTGATCAGTTAGTAAGTTTCTTTCTCAGAGCACCCAGAAAGCTGCCCTAATGAAAGATTTAAAATTACTTTTTTTCTCTTTCAAGTCATAACTTAGGCTCTAAACGGCTTGACAAATTGTAATTTAAAAAAAATACATGCTCTCCTTACCATTTTGGGGGGTCAAAATAGAGATTCTCCAGTCATTCTGTACCGACCCTAAAAGCCAGCAATTCCAAACCTGGTTTGTCTGTATTTTTCCTCTTTTTGTTTGTGCAAGTAAGACTTGAAAAATGCATGTGGGTTTCAAAACTCCTGCTGCGCCAGCCACGATTTCCCATAAAAAGGGGAACATTTATTTGTGTATATGAAGTCCTGGACAGCAGTACTTGGTCAGACGTGAGACAGATGTATGTGTGCACAGCTGTTTGTGTTTAAGGACAGAATACAGACATAAATAAGGTTAGATATCCTTGGTTTGATGCTAGAATATTTTCATACACCATATTCAAAGGAATATCTGTCATAACTGAAAACAAGGGGAAATTTATCAGAAACAGAGCACAGACCCCCTTCCCCAGAGCCAGGGTAAACAAAACCAATATGGGCCTATCAAGCTATGGTCTTGTAAAATAAACTTTATTGTGCAAAAGAAAACCACCTTATTTATTCTTAAAAATATTGTCAGATATTTCCCCAAAGTCAGATAATACCGTCTTCTATGAGATCCAAGCGCAGAGGTGGGTTTTTCTGGCTTGTCCGTCAGTATCAGGATCGCTGTTATGTTTAAAGCTACTAACACTGGAGTAGAAGGCCTCATGAAATGGGGCTGTTGCTGTCTTTACCATTAAGCTCCCTTCCCTGGTGGAGGCAGGCTAGCAACCATTTACTCCTCCATGAAAAAAGGTTTATATTGAAACAAAACTGCCACTTGTCTACTACATTTCAATGGCAAAATGATTCCCAGAAAAGGTCCTTTTGTCTGCATGACACCAAAAGCGCAGAATAAGAAATGACAAATCTAAGACCCAAGGCCACAGAGATTTCCGGAGAGAGTCCTAGAGTTTGTTTTATTGCTACAATGACTCAGAAGTTTGAGAAGTGCCTCGGAAAAGGCTAACTGGGAATGTTGCTAATCCTGTTATTTATTTATTTTTATTCTAACTCTCTAGCCAAATCCAATTAAGAAAAATCATTTCTACTATGTTCTCTCTGGATAAAATAATTGAAGTGTAAAGCAAATTTCACTCAAATAATTTTTTGTAGTAATGGTATAAATAATACTCATTTTCACACTCTCTCTTGCCAAGATTTCCACATCTCAAACTCTCCCCTCTGCCCAGGTCTTCCCTCCAAGAAAATCTCTTTTAAAGCTCAGATCCCTCTGCCTTCAAAGTAACTACATACTTTGTTTAGAAGGTGCTCTTGTTTTGATGAAACTCCTAAAACAACTCCTTTAAAGGGTTTGTTTAAAGGAATGCAAGAAACAGAGATATCCATAGACTGAAATGCTACACTTTATTTACATATGTTTGGACTTTGAAGAAGTGTTTTGTTTTGTTTTCTTGTCAACCCAATAAATCATATTGAGAATCATGGGTGACTTACAATGTTCAAGATCTGAAGAAGACAACTTGGAGTAGTCTGTCCTTTTTACCTCTACTCTGGTAACTTGACCATTATTAATTAAATCATGTAATGAAAACAGAGTGGGGAGGGAGAATAGATTTGCTTGTTACAATCTTTGCCTGTATAATTAAGTATTCTGCACTGTGTCTAAAAGTGGACACAATGTTAAGATTTTATAAGTCTTCAAATATTGTAAAATCTCTTTGATAACGTGTGACCCTTAAGCACAGGCAACCTCAGATTTTTTTTTGGAATCACAAGAGCTTCGTCACTCCATCCTGCTTCCACAAACATGTGTCACAAATAGATGCTCTTCTTTTGCCCCTCCCCCATTACCTTGCCCCAACACACACACACACACACACACACACACACACACACACACACACCATTCACTAAAGTTTCTAAGTCACTGAACAGAATAACTAGATTAGGCACATTTTCTCCCTCTGACCTGAGCAGCCACTCTGAAGCCCGCCCATTGGTGCATCTATCTCTAGACTCCTGCCAAGGGGCTGCTTCCCTGCCATCACCTCTCAGTGCCTTGATTATCCAGCTCCTGGCCAATGAGATGTGAGTGTGGTGGGATAGAGTAATTAAGAGCTGTGCCCACCTCATTTTATTGGTAATATTCAAAACATGCAGGAAATTATAGATAATGATGTAATCACTGCCCAGACCTATTAAATCTCAATATCTTGCCATATTTTCTTAGATACATTTTTAACACGAAGACTAGATATGGTTAAACTCAGGATGTCACCCATTTTGAAGCATCTATTCCACCCTCTTCCCATGATATATATATGAAGGTCAACACTAATTTACATTTGGTGGGTGCTGTTCCCTTGCATGGCTTTACTATATCTGAAAATATCCATAAACGTTGTGTAGTATTGACTACTTGTTTACACACACACACACACACACACACACACACACACACACACACATATATATATATATATATATATATATATATATATATATATATATATATATGTATTTTATTTTATATTTTATTCTACCATAATTTTTCTTTCAACATTATATGCCTGAGATTTATAGATGTTGATTTTGAGTTATCTCAATGTTTGTACTTGGAAGTGTATAAATAAGTTAGAACCTAAAATGTGCTTTTCATAATGTTTATACTTTCCAGAGGAATTTATTGTAAGTAACTAAAATGTTTCCCCAAAATATTGCACAGAATGACAAAAACACTTCAAAGCACATCTTGCTGCAAAATTGCCAAATTAAACTTGATGTTTGCTCATTTTTCTAGCAGATGAGAAATTACATTGTAGAAAATGTCCTCAAGAAAACAACTTAGCTGACATATGACACTGGCTGACATTTTCATTCCTTATTTTTAAGATGCCTATATTCTGGATAACTACAAATATTCATCAGAATAATTTACAAAGAAGAGTTTCCTTCAACAAAAATAATTTTGTTAAGCCAATAAGAAAATAAGATGCTAAAAAATATGCATATACCTTTATGTAATTAATATTTGGGGTAAAAAACATTGACAATATTAATTACTCAAATACTACCTGGCATTCACAGACAAAATATAATGAACTTAACTGGCTGTGTGAAAGATTCTGTCCACTATATATATATATATATATATATATATATATATATATATATATATTTAAATAAGAAGTAAACTGCTTAGATTTTCTAAGTCAATAGTAAAATTTATAACCACAAGAGGGAGCCTTGAGTGAAAAATCCATAGATTCACGTGCTTTGTTTCTTAAATTGGTGATAACAATGATAGCAAAAAAAAAAAAAAAAAAAACAAACATAAGAAATGGTGGATAGAAAGAGGAATATTGAATCAGATGTTTTATATGCTCCATTAATGTGCTGTTCAAAAATGTTGATTTTCAACCACCAACATTTGTTAATTAGGCTCAGAAGCTCCCTTTGACTTGTAATACACTTATTAGCAATGGCAATAACAGTAAAAGCTATGTCTTACTGAGCTTTTAATGTATGTCAGACACTATACATAGTGTATACATAGAAACATTACATTACATAATAAATATTATATACTTTTCTTCATAATCCAGTAAGGTAGGATTTTGTAGTATTTTTGTTTGCTTGCTTTTTTATTTTGTTTACTTTTTGTTATAGTTGATGCTTTATCTTAGAGTTTGGAAATTAAAGTTTAGAGAGGTGAAGAAAATTTTACTGGGTCATTCACCTAATACATGGCAGATCTATACCAGACCTATCTGATTCTAAAATAGGGTTGTCATATTTCACAAATACAGATACAGGACAAATTCCAGGTAAACAACAAATAATTATTTAGTATATGCATTTCTGAAATTCTTGCATATATATACTAAATAATCATTTGCTGTGTATTTGAAATTCATATTTATATGGGTATCCGTGTTTTAGCTGGCAACCCTACTCTAAAGCTGTGCTAGCATCTTAACTCTATGCTGTTCTTATTCTCTAGAAATAGAAGTCTGCCCTGAGATGAAGAAGGGGACAAACATAATTGTTTTTTGAATATTTGAAAAAATATTCTAGAAATTGAGAAAATAAAATGGCATGATAATATAACATAAATGGCTAAAGAGTAAGTTAAATTTAGAGATAGAGAACTGGAAGTTCTGCCTGAAGAAATTGTTCATAAGACAAAGTAGAAATGAAGATATAAGTTATAAGAGGTTAGGAGTTAAAGATGATAAAATAACAATGTCTAAAATACATCTAATTAAAGATTCAAAAGGAGATCTTTTTTAAAAAGATGAAGAAGCAGCCATATTTGAACAATGACAGATGATTTTTCAGAATTGTCAAAAGTAATTTACTTCTGGACACAGGAAGCCCAGTAAAGCATAGGCAATAAAAAATAAATTTACATCTAACAGATTATAAAACTGAAATAAAGAAAAAAGGAGAGATCGTAAAAGAATGACAATATATTGATGACTGACTTTATAAAAAAAATAAGTGTTTTTATTTATTTTAGAGAGAGTAAGGGAGAGGTAGAGAGAGATAGAAAAGAAACATCAATGGTAAGAGAGAATCATTGATTGGCTGCCTCCTGCATGCCCCCTACTTGTAATCAAACCCACAACCCGGGCATGTGCCTTGACCAGGAATTGAACTATGACCTCCTGGTTCATAGGTCAACATTCAACCACTGAGCCACACAGTCTGGATTGATGACTGACTTCCTAACAGCACTAATGGAAGCCAAAAGATTCTCACTAAAGCAATTCTACACAAGGCTTTTAAGCATAGGAAAAACGAGTCCAGAAAGAATATTGGAAGGCAAAGATAAAGATTCTAAAGATATTGGTAAATATGTAGATGAATCATAAAACAATAGTAATAATGCTTAATTAATGGATATAAAACAGGATGAGAAATACTTTGGAAGAAGGTGATATGAGCTAACAATTGGGTTTTGCCTGTTAATTTTAAACATACATGAACTTATGAAAATTAATTGTATGTTTAGCCTTTAAGGTAAGATCACCAAATTTTAAAGGATTAATATCACACAGACCTCACATGTTAACATTAGTGCAATTCAGAAATTACTGGTAGCAGAAACCAAAACATAAAATTAGGAAAATTCTATGCATTTGAAAAATGCTAAAGTGTACTTATAATTAAGGAGAATTCAAATACATTACAACCTAATGAAAGTGTTTTATGCATCAAAGCAGTAAAACTATTGATAAAAGGTAGTTTACTTTTTATGTTAAATCACTACACTTAATCCATAAGAGAACAAAATGACACAAGATACTTTGTTTTCACTTATGTACATTTCAAAAACAGGAAAACCTAAACATATATTATATATATATTAATAGGTTTTCCCAAGTCTGTAAAGAAAAGATAATTATTATTATATACCAGAGGCCTGGTGCACAAATTCATGCACCGGTGGGGTCCCTCAGCCTGGCCTACCTCCCTCTTGCAATCTGGGACCCCTCAGGGGATGTCAGACTGCCAATTTTGGCCCAATCCCAGGCAAGTAGTAGTAGAGTGGGTCATCCCAGCCTCACTGTGCCTGCTGCTGCTGCTGCTCAGTAGTGCACTGTCGTGGAGGCAGGAGAGGCTTGTGCCACTGCAGCTGCGCTTGCCAGCCCTGAGCCTGGTATCTGGCACCTGTCAGTCAGCTGAGCAGCGCTCCCACTGTGGAAACGCACTGACCACCAGGGAGCAGCTCCTAAGTTGAACGTCTGTACCCTGGTGGTCAGTGTGCATCACAGCAATCACTTGTTTGGTCATTCAGTCATTCAGTCACTTAGGCTTTTATATATATAGATAGGATATTTCACACACACACATCAACTGGTTGCTTCCTGCACAGCCCACCTGGGGCCAGGGAATGAACATGCCCTTGACCAGGAATTGAACCCATAACCCTTCAATGCATAGACTGACACTACCACCAAACTACACTACAGCCAGGGTAGTAAGGGAATTATTGATACAAACTCAGAAGAGGGTGTGGTTCCCCTTACTAAGTATAGAAAGGGATACATTTGAGAAGGGGTGCACATGGACTTCTAATTCCAAGTAATTCTCTATCTTTTTTCTCTTTTTTATTTTTTTTTAAGTGGGAGCAAAGTTTATTGAGAGAAGCCAGTCCTGGAAAAGGTGTAGCTGTGGTTCCAGGAGCAGGTCAGTATCCAGAGCCTCTTTTTCATGTTACAGTCAGGCTTTAAAGTCTGTTAGTCCATGTGTAGAGTTCCACATGGCCATAAGCCATGTGGGCACAGGGGAGCTTGTCTCCTGACATCAACCTCAGAATCTAGTGCCTGTTCTATAGAATCTCAGTAGAGATGATAACCAATCTTTCTGTTCAGGTCCAAGTTTGTTGTCTTGTGTAAATGAAGAATGAGTTTGTGTACAAAAAGACAAGCAAAAGCAGTTGCTTTTTTTTTTTTTTTTTTTTTTTTTTTTTTTTTTTTTGTGTGTGTGTGTGTGTGTGTGTGTGTGTGTTTTACAGAAAAACTCCCTGCTGCAGGGAGGGGGCCCAAGTGGGTTGCTACCAATTCTCTATTTCTTAAACCAAGTGGTGGATTCATGGGTATTCATATTTTATTATTCTTTAAATTATACACATATTTTACATAATATATATTTTACAATAAATTTTATAAATAGAAGGAACTCCATAGCAGGATAATAGCTTGAAACAGATCCATAAAACAACTACTCTACATATAGTATATTCTTATTATCCCTTTCTTCTCCTCATCTCTTCCCCTCCCCCCTCTCTCTTTCATACACAAACACAAACACACACACACAAAGACACATTCCAAGTACATTAGAGCCAGTGTCTATTTCCAGTGGAGCTGAGAAGCTGAGAATTAGAGCCATAGAGAAGAAAACAAAAGGAAGCAAGGACCACTAATGATACTGTGTCACAAAATAAGGAATATGTATAATTGAACCCTCTACCCATGTGATTCAGAAAAACATAAGCAAACAGAAATTTAAAAAATATATATATAGAAGTAAGAACTTAAGAAATGTCCTTACTGATGAACAAAAATAGACCCAGAGATATAGAAATTGCGAACAGACTGTCAAACCTCAGAGGGAAGGCAGGAGGGGGTGGGGGGGGATATCAACCAATGAACTCATATGCATATATTCATAACCCATAGACATAGACAATAGGGTGATGAAGGCTTGTGTGGGGGGGAGTGGCAATGGGGGAGAAAAAGGGACATATGTAATACTTCCAACAATGAAGATTTATTTTAAAAAATGTCCTTGTCAATGAGGCCTTGTTTGACTATCCTATTAAAATTGCAATTTAAATTCTATGCAAACCACTGTCCTCTATTTACCATTTCATGCACCGTCATTTTTCTTTTTCTGCTTTTCCTTTCTGGGGCAAGAATTTCTGTGGTTTTTCTTACCTAGTATCTTCTATAGTGCATGAACTCAGACAATAAATAGTAACTGGCACAAAGAAGGCACTCAATACAAAAAAAATTTGAGAGAATGAAAAAATGCCTTAAAATTTTGGTTATGAAATGAAGTAGGGTTAGAAGAGAATGATGGACCAGGACTGATTTTACAAAATAAATATGTGAAACACTAGTTCTTGTTGAAATGCTCATGGAAAGGATCTTCCAGTAAGAGGGAAGCTGAAAAAGCATGAGTTAGAGGACAACAATAGAGTGAGGTACCTAAGAAGCCAGAGATAGTGGGACCTTACTCACATGGGAAAGAATTCACCTTTGAATAGAAGAGGAACATTTTCTTTGATTTAAGAGAAGAAAAAATACTGTGCAAATACATGTGGCACATAGATTTAACTGGTGTGAGGATGAAAGGCTTAGGGGGAGGAGGGTAGTGGGGGACAAATTGCCCATTGTGTCCTTAGATGTAATGCCTAGTTTTGGTCTGTGAGTAAATTTTGTAAACTGCCACAGAACCCCCCAAACAAACAAACAAACAAACAAACAAACAATCAAAACCACAAAGGAACATTTTTCTTTACAGTCTTTCCAATGGGAGAAAATAGATACCTTTTTCTCTAGATGTGAGGAAAGAATAGTGCATGAGCTGATTCATGTGCCTGATACTGAGAATTTGTTCCTTGGGGAACTCAAACCTAATTATATTGGTGCCAACGTAGAGCTGGTCTAGAATTCATTCTACCCAGGGTAGCGAAGATGCGTCATACACAGAAGCAGCCAGAACATGATTATAAATTGTGTATCTCAAATAGCTCAGGCTCAATAAACTCTGGATTTTTCCAATTACCACCCAACAAGACAAAACCCATAATGACTGTTAGAAAAATCTTTCATCTTTAATGATATATTTGAATGAGTTTTGAAATTTGAAGATTTTATCATCATAATGATCTTTCCATGCTAATCGGTTCAATTTTTTTTTTAGATGGAATTTAGATTTTAACTGGCTAAAATCCAAGCAATGTCCTTGTTAGGAATTTCAAATATTATCATTCGTTCTCTAAAAAAATAAAATAAAAGATAAATGAATGACCCAGTTGGTAGAAACTCCTGAATCTCCTTTATAAAAAGGTTACTGAAAGGAGCCATGTATGAGACAGGCAGTTCCTCATGACTGTGACCCCACAGCTGAGAGACTGGAGAGCCTCAAGCCTCCCTCGACAACATGTGGAAGAGCCCTGAGAAGAAAGAATAGGAGGAAGAATAGGAGACATAGCTACAAAAGCTTACCCCCAGGGAAATAAATATTTCAAGTAAAATTATCCATAAAATTTTCTAAAATTACTCTGTGCTTAGTGTTTTTTGTTTGTTTGTTTGTTTGTTTGTTTTTTCCATTCCAGAGGTGTTCAACAGAACTCAGCAACATTTTGAAAATCATGAGTTGGTGGGCTTGGAGGATGAGTGTGGAACAAAAATTCAAACTTGCACCATGTATTTCAGAAGTTATCACTCTATAGGGAAGAATACAACTTAGAATGGATCAAATTAAATTTCAGGCAGAATGCAGTAATTATATGATGTTTTTAGGTCCTTATATAATCTATTACTTACAAAAAGTTTACCCTCAACTTTTCATTAGTAAACTAACTGTGAGAAACAATAGGTAGAATAATTTTTTTCCCTTTTAAACACTTTATTTTTGCTGAGTACAAAGTACATGTCGTCACATTTTTGCCTCATTTTGTCAGTATTGAACTACTAGGATGAAAGATTTAATGTTTTGCTTCTGATGTTTTGAGTTTTTGAGTTGCTTAATTTCAATGAAATTGTATATTCAAGCAAGGGTTAATTGTGTTATGCTCATTTTATGTCAGTTGATTCATAGCTGATATTCATTTTGATTTGTTTATAGATTTAAAAGGGTATAGATGTGAGGGATTAAATATACAAACAGCCGCCAAAACCGGTTTGGCTCAGCGGTAGAGCATCGGTCTGCGGACTGAAAGGTCCCAGGTTCCATTCCGGTCAAGGGCATGTACGTTGGTTGCGGGCACATCCCCGGTACAGGGTGTGCAAGAGGCAGCTGGTCGATGTTTCTCTCTCATCGACATTTCTAGTTCTCTATCTCTCTCCCTTCCTCTCTGTGAAAAATCAATTAAAAAATATATTTAAATATACAAACAGCCATTGGCCAAATCACATAAAAATAGAACTTTGGCCCACAAACTTCAGTGACCATTATTTGCTGTAACCAGCCCAACTAACTAAATCAGACTTGTAGAAGGTCAGGTTGCTTCTATAGTCCAGAAAGCCAACAGTAATCCCTGTAATAATCAGCTCCAGACAACCAGGACTTAATTAATAATTTATCTTATATTTGACCCCACCTCAAACTGAGAACCAACCAGAGAAAGCCAAGTATATACTCATAACCAATTACATAGGACATCCCGTTTCTAGTTAGCTTGCCTTCAGCTTCCCTATGCCAGTAATTTTCCTAATCAGGGTATATATGAAGTCTTTCCTTTTTCCACTATGAAGTTTCTCACTCCTGTGACTGCCTCTAGTCTGCTAGTATGTAAATGACAGTAGCTGATTCTCTCATTATAGCAAGTTTTGAATAAATAGGCTTTGCTTGTTCTAATCTGACTGGCCTTCATTTGTTTCCATACTAGGGGCCCAGTGTACAAATTCGTGCACCTTGAAAGGAACTGTGGGATAGGAAGCTGCAGTGGGCACAGGGGCAGGTCTTGACCCATCCTTTGCATACCCACCTGGCCCCTCAGCCAAGGCCCTCAGTTCCCTATCTGCTGGCAGCCCTGCTCTTGTCTCCACCTCCATTACCTCTCCCACACACTGATGGTGCTGGCCCCGCTCTCATCTGCTGACTGCGCGGAGCAAGTGGAGCTGGTGCCAGCAGCTGAAGTGAGCAGGGTGGCGGCATCAGCAAGTGCAAGTGCAAGTGGCAGCTGCTGCTCTGATTGCCCCTCAGGAGCAGGAAGAGGTGGAGAAGCCCTCAGAGGCAACCTGGCCTGATAGCCGCCACTCACACACACTGACAGCACCGAGCAATTGGCAGCTAGTGCAAGCAGTGGTCTGGCACCAACAGCAGATGCGAGCACCGGGAGGGACCACTGCATATGGGAGTGAAGAATTTTCAGTAACCACCAGAGGCTTGCCCCAATGACAGCAACTGGAGTACCACGTTGGTCTGATGCCTCTGCTGACCTGCTCCACCATCCCGACATGGCTGATACCCACCATGTTCTGCATTCTGCCATCTGCTGCTGACACCCATCATGTTCTGCACACACCCCCTGGTGGTCAGCACACGTCATAGCGACTGGTTGTTCAGTTGTTCTACTGTTCAGTCTATTTATATATTAGGGTTTTATATATAGAGAGATGTTCCGTCATCATTTCCACTCCAACCAGTTCTTACACACCTGATCTTTCTTCAATAGGGCCTTTGTACCTCAGTTAATCTGTGTGGAAGTCTTTCTTTTCCCTCACTTACATGCCTAATTGACTCAAACTTCAGATCTCAATTCCCTGGCCCCTTCTACAGAATTCTAACTGGGTCAAATCAATGTAACTAGGTCAGATTCCTCTGGCACCAAACACTTCTCCTTTGAAGATGTTAATCAAATAATGTCCATCTGCTCTACTATAGTTTAAGGTTCACCAGGGCAGGAAGTGTACATTTTGCTCACTACTATATTCTGAGCTTCT
Source organism: Pipistrellus hanaki (assembly GCF_964339955.1). NCBI lineage: Eukaryota > Metazoa > Chordata > Mammalia > Chiroptera > Vespertilionidae > Pipistrellus > Pipistrellus hanaki. The sequence continues at coordinate 148,920,851 of NC_140505.1, forward strand.
AGCCTCCACATAGAGAGTGCTCAATAAATATCTGCTAATTTGACAAATGAAACAATGATTCCTATATTACTACAATGTAAAAGAAACATACCACTTAATAATAGGAGTGATTGACCTTAGGGGGCTCTAATCTTTCTGAACCATTCATCTTTTAAGTAAGGCCCATGAGGTTAAGACTTCTATTTACTGTTCTATTAAAATTTTCCCAACTAATTCTCCTTGATCCCCGTGAGTATCTTCATCTTTTCTTAGGTATTGGACAAATCTTTGCTGTACATGGTAGTGTTTCAAACAGCTTTGTTGCCTCAAGGCTTATTGGAGTCCTGTGTGGCCCCCTTACCTGGACCCTACTACTGTACATTTTGCTATAATTATTTATTTGTAACTTATTCCCTTCAATTCATGAACTGCTCATGATAAAAGCCTATATTCTACTCATTTTTTACAAAAACAAAGCACTACATGGTTGAATAAATTACTGAGCCACAATTGATTTGTTTTACTGTGTGATAACCAGGTACCAATAGATCATACTGGTATTTCACTTATAATCACAACAATCCTGTGAATTGCACTGTATTATTTTTCTTTTGTAGGTGAGAAAGATGATCCTGAGACAGGCAGAGAATCTTACAGAAGGTCACATGTACAGTGAATAGCAAAGTGGACTTTGAATTCAGACATGTCCTACTCTAAGTTCTGTAATCTGAACTCCATGCTCTATTAAATTAAGATCCATATTCAATTCAGTCATCTAAAATTCAGTCTTATCTAATTTTCTCTTTACCATATAATATAGTTCCCATTTTTCCATGAAATTCTCTTTTCATTAAGTATAGATATCACATTTAGGAAATACACATAAATTATGAACTAAAATATTTAATATTTAATTTTATACATTTTCCATATTTATGTTAAATATTATTTAAAATATGCTTATTTTAAAAGTTACACTCCTTTAAAAGAATCATAAAATGTAGATTCTCAAAATTCTGATTCCTAACAAAGAGTATTCATGTTTAAATATATACATTCAACAGTGCATTTCAATCCTTATTTTTCATACACTTTTATATTTTTTAATTTGGAAATTAGAACTTGCTTGTCAGTAAATTATTCTCATATTTATTTGCCTAACTTCTATATAAATGGGTTTCCAGATAGCTATATAAGTTAAGGCCTTAGAGGTGATTTAACATCATAGAACATCAAAGATTCTTGTTGAAATTGTGATTAAATAAAAAGCAGTAACGTTTGAACTGTTCTCAGTGTGTTATTTGCAAAATGTAAAATACTCATTAAATGTAACCTAGAGTTTATAAATTGATTTATGTCAACACATGAACCAAACATTACCATTTAACTGCTACATGCTTTTTATTAAACACATCATGAGATCAAAATGGCAGTTAGAGCACTTTATTCTTTCATATTAAATGGAAAATGAAGCTATGTATTTAAGAAGGTAATAACAGGCATTTTACATTTCTTTCCTAAGCACTCTACATCAGCTAGAGCTCAACTAGTATTTCCTACTAAAAATAGACCTCAGTCTGAAAAGGAAAGAGGCAAGAAATAACAGTTCTTTCCTCTTGTAGAAAATTACATATAGATTTTGTATCCTTCCCCTTAAATCTTAGAATATCTAAAGTGCAATTTAACTCTTTCTCCCAAATGCTCACTCTCTTCCCATAGAGGAATTTACATATTTTTATTTATGTAGGTTTTTTTGTTTTGTTTTGTTTTTAGATCTGGTAAATACTATAAAGAAACAGTTTATATAATCCTCAAAGGAAAATAGACTGAAAATAAATGAGGACTGTATTCACCAGCCAAAGATGTAAATGCCAGACAGAACTACCTTGGTGATATTTTTCCTTTTTCTTCTTTTTACCCCCTTTATCCTTTATTTCCCCCCATGATTAGAAGCAAAGTCACAGACCAAGCATCTGCATGTGTGCAATATATAGCACTTGGCACACACTGTATGCTGTCCAAGAGTGAAGAATAATGAGATGTTGTTTTGTTTTCTGCTTAATGCTACCCTTAAGTAAACTGCCGTGATAATTCATGATTTAACATTTTCATTCCTGGGAGAAATGAAATAGAAAACATGGGCGGATAAAGGATGCAAGGAAGGTGTTGTAAGAAAACTTCTGAGATTACAAGTGGGAACATTTAAATGAAAAAACAGAGTGCTTTGTTTGACCAAAGTAGTCTTTGTGATTTTTAAAACAGTAAATTTCATATCCTTAATTTCACTGAATCCAAGATGCCAATCTTACCTAATAATAGACAAACATGTAAATTGACCTTACCTCCACTATGCCACCAGCCAATCAGGAGTGATATACAAATTAACCCAACAAAGAAGGCAGTTAATTTGCATACACAGAGTGACAGGGTGGCATTCTGCCTGACCCCTGGTCTCTCAGGGCCTCTGGGCAGTGTAGGAAGGCTGGGCTGGAGCAGAAAGAGGCGGCTTCCAAGTGGAAAGAGGTGGCTTCAGAGTGGAAAGAGATGGCTCTAGGGCCTGAGTGGAAAGGAGCGGGGCCAGAGTGGAAGGGTGATGGTGGCAGCCTGGGAAAGGAAAGCCCATTCTAGCATGAATCTTGGTGCATAAAGCTTCTAGTCACTTATAAGACACATCCTGATTTCAGTTGTAAAAATGTGAAAAAAAATATATTTCAGAAGAAATGTAATATGGTAAATATCTAGATTTCTGGCTCTTTTCAGCCAGTTGACATAGTGGACCACACTAGGGCTTTGAATCCACGTATCAACAATCATTTCTGTCAAGTAGTGGCTACTTATTTGGTTTCCTTTTCTTTTCCTGCTTCCCTCCCTCCCTCCCTCTCTCTCTCCTTTCCTTCCTTCTTCTTCCTTTTACTGTCATTGATTCCATATGTATTCACTTAGCATCTACTAAGAGCGCAGTACTGGCGTAGGCTTCGTGAGATAGTGGTTAATAAAACAGGCAACATTCCTGCCTTCAAAGAGCTTACATCTCAGCTAGGAAAGACAGACTATACACAAGTAAATCAACAATGTGACAGTTTCAAAGGTGGAAAGTTCTATGAAGATAATAAAACTAGGAGCTAGTTTTAATGATGAGAAGAAGCTAGTTCTATGAAGGTTTTCTCCTACCTGTGGGCCCATCTTTGTGGGGAGTGTGGAAGAAGGGGATGTTTATTTTATATTTTATTTTATTTTATTTTATTTTATTATTTTATTTTATTTTATTTATTTTATTTTATGTTGTATACTTTGGAAGACCCTTTCTTTGCACTTACAGTTTTTTCCCTTGAACTGCTTCTCATTTTCATTTATTTCTGAGTATTTAATCAAAATTTAACTATGACTTAAATTTTGAGGATTCCAGTGTGTTTATCTTGAATTTAATTTTCTATCCTGAGCTCTAAAACCATACTTCTAGCTGCCTGGAAATAACCATCTCCACCTGGAAATTCACAAGAACCGCACACATCAAGAAGGCTCAAGTTGACTTAACTATTGATCTCATCCATACGTTTCTTCTTCTGAGGTACAGTAATAATCTATACTGTATGCACTGTTTTATTTTAATGTAACAAATATTTTTATTATTCTTACTATGTTCCTAAAACTATTCCAAATGCTTTACAAATACTGGATGCAATTCATTGAAGCAAGGGGTGATCTTTTTAATCTCTTTTTCTCCTGTTCTTAGTGTATAAAGGACATTCAATAAATGTTAGATGAGAAAAAAAAATAAGGAATTAGAAACTGAATAAATGTATTCAATAAATATAACTATAAAAAGATAACAATAATGAGTATAGTTTTGTACATATTGGGTTAAATATCAAATTTTACTTTTTAAAATATGGCTAGTAGAAAATTTTAAAGTAGATATGTGACACATTATATTTCTTATGGATGGTACCATTCTAAGAATGTGTATGTTTGTGCTTATACACATTTCACACTTCTTTTATTCTTCTAAACTTACTTTTATCTTATAGTCTGAATCCCTGTGTTTCTCTTAATTCTCATTATTTCTCTATTTCCCCTCTCTCAGTCATCCTGATCCTTTTCCACTCAGCTTGTACACAAGAATGACAATCTGACCTCCACTTTCTCCAGCTCCTTCTATTTCTGTGTGCTGTTATCTTTCCACCATATGCACTCTCCAAAACCCAACTTTAAATCAATGCTGCTCTTGTTATTTTTCTTATGCAGGTAGAGAACATCGCATAACTATATAAACTGGAACTCTACAGAATCAGAGCACCAACATGACTGGACCCTCACCATTGACTGGTAATCATATAACATGTGTCTGACTAGCAACCCTTCTCATTTTTCTCAGTAATAACTAACTTTCTATAGTTTAAAATTTCTCTAGAGAAATGATTACCATAAACTGCATGACAAGATCCAGAGAGTGGCCTGGAGAGATGAATGGAGGAAAAACTCTTTACAATAGTACCATCCATAAGAAATATGTGTCACATATCTAATTTTGTTTTATCTTTTATTTATTTATTTATTTATTTATTTATTTATTTATTTATTTATTTATTTTTTGAGGGAGAGAAAGGGTGAGAGAGAGAGAGAGAGGGAGATTGATGTGACAGAAATATCAATTGGTTGCCTCCCACCGAAGTCCTGACCAGGATCAAACTCATAACCTGGGTATGTGCCCTGACCTGGAATGGAACTGACCACCTTTGCATATACAGGTACTCCAATCAAATGAGCCATCCAGCAAGGACCCACATATATAATTTTAAATTTTCTAGTTGCCATATTAAAAATAGAAAGCAGAAATAGGTAAAATTTTGTATCTCATTTAATTCAACATAGCCAAAAATTATTTCAATGTGTAATAAAAATATAATACAATACAATAATATATATACAATATCTTAGCTAATAATAGACAAACATGTAAATTGACCATACCTCCGCTATGCCCATAGCCAATCAGAGTGAGTATGTAAATTAGGAGGCCAAAGATAGCAGCCACCCAGCTGCTCTAGGCACTGAGTGGCCAGGCAGGGCAGGACGCCTGCTATGAGAGGGAGGGCAGCAGGGGGTGGCAGGGCGTGAAGGGATCTATAGGAGCAGAGTGCTGCAGCGAAGACAAGACTGCAGGCTCTGGAGTCTGCAGCAAAGACGAAGAAGGCAGACTCTGGCCTGAGTGAAGGCCTGGGTCCCGGGTGCTGGAGGAAAAACCGGTGCTGGAAGCCAAGGGAAGGAAGGCCTATTGCACGAATCTCTTTGTGCAATGGGCCTCTAGTATAACAATAATGAGGCATTTTTCCATATTTTTCATATTAAGTCTTTGCAATCAGGAGTGTATTTTACACTTTGGACATCACAGTTAGAGCTAGTCACATTTCTAATACTCAATAGCCATGGGTGACTAGTGGTGTCCACATTGTCAGAGCAGATCTAGAACTGAGGGAATGGTGACACTTGAACACAAGGTGTGTTCACGACATGGCTGCTAAGATCTCCTTGGATCTTGAAGGAACTCAGGTATCATAGAAGAATCAGATACCAAAGATGTGATGACCTCGAAGAAGGGAGAAGATGAAAACAATCAGGTATGCCTTCCGGTATTTAAAGGGTTATTGAAAAAGAATGTTGTTCCTACTTCATGATGTCTATAACAGGAAAAGAGTATGAGTGCACAGAGGGAATGCTTCACAGGTTTATCAAAGTGTTCTTTTGGGAAGGAAAGATTACAACTGTCTTTCCACCAAGCTCTAATCACTTCCAAGTTATACATTTATGTTTTACTATAAGGAAAACATTGCAATAAAGCTTCAGGTTTTAATATAAAAAGGCTTTCTACGTGTCTGGAGAGCTGCACCAGGGCTGTCAACACAAAGACTTCATGGGAAGTGTGAATGTGAAAACACACATGTCTAGTGAATAAGACACTCAAACAGCTTCCTCTCCCTTACCTGACTACCACCTATCAGTTGCCATTTTTTTTTTCAGGAGAAAAATAAATGTTAATTGGTTTTTAATATAAGATTATGTCCACTTATTATCTTCCTTAAAAAAAGGAATTACCTAAGTTCTTTCAGTACAGAATTTTAATTGGCTCTGGAAAATGATAATGAGTTTCTGCTTCCTCAAAAGTACAATTATAATGCTATATTTTTAAAATGCCTTCATCATGCTACCAAGTGAGGGTCACCTCCAAAACAGGTTTCAGGCCACTTGAGTGGATGCCACATGTGTGGATTTTCATGTCTATGTTCCTCACTGCATCCGATGCCAATCATCAGTTCTTGGTTATGTGATCAAAACGTGAACTGAAAAATTCCAAAACCATTTTTTTTTAGACCACTGCATCCATGCTATACCAGAAGGTGTGTTGATTTCAAAAATAAAAATAGGTCCACTAAAATTCTACCACCCCTTTCTCCTCAAAAATCCAATTATTGCTGAACCAGTCTTCTGACACCAGAAAGAAGACAAAGCAAAAACAGAGCAACAAAAACAATAGACATTAAGACAGATTTGGGGGACAATAAGCAAGTGCTGGCTTCTGGCTCTGTGCTAGTACATTATGATAAATATAAACCGTCGTTTCTTACTGCTGATATTTTACCTTATGGTGCTGCATCTGTGTTTAGCCAAAAAAGTGCCAGATGGCATTGAGAAACCAATTGCTCAACTATGCAAGAACAATGACATATACGTTACACATAAACAGACAGAGTTCCAGCAGTTACAAGGGAGCCAAAAATTCTCAGAACCACTTCTATCAGGCTTTACCAGTAACAGAGTGCAGACCCCTTGGAATATTCTTTAGCGACTTCTTTCTAAGGATAACTGTACACCCTTAATTATGTAACCATAGATGCCGCTTTGAACGTTTCTGCCACCCACCTCCAAGCTTTAGAAAACTATAATTTCAAAAGCTCCTTCTTTAGGTCGCCAGCTGTTGGTGTCCGATTACGTTGTCTTCCTCCCATCATTTATATATATATATATATATATATATATATATATATATATATATATATATATATATATATAGTAAAAGATAACCTTTTCATACCACTTCATGATGATAAAGGATCAGCAGAACAGCTACCCAAGGAATTCAGCACATTATAATTTTTCTACCTGATTTTTTCCACTCATAATTGACTCCTGTTTCCAGGGAAACCTTTTCCTGTTGTTACAAGAGATAATTTTTATGTTAGCTTGGATATATTCAAACACCATATGTAGAAACCCTTTGCTTTAAACCACTGATTAAGAATTAAGTCTGGTGACATAGAATAGATTATGATATAAAAGTATTGTAAATGTTTGTAGTATCTGACAGATGAAGACCTTGAATAAATTAATATTGATTAACATCTTTGACTTTTCTTAGATTGTTCCAAAGGAAATATACTTATTATAACTGCAGGTATTGTCTATTATCCATTGTAAATCTGACAGCAATAATCACAATATCAATTATTTACAGCACACGGATTATCAAACACTCATGTGTGTGTGTGTGTGTGTGTGTGTGTGTGTGTGTGTGTGTGTGTAGGGGGAAATAACCTTGCATTTACTTAAATTGAGTTTAAGGAATTTTTAAGAGATTTCTGGTCCTGGTGGTACTATAAATTTATGTTTTAAAGTTCCTCCATAGCAACCCAAATATATTGCAATGAAAAAGAAAAGACTAGATAAAAATATATAGCTGTATTTTAAACTAACGTCTCTGTGAACCAGAAACAAGTTGCATGGAAGATGAAGCATGGGCCTGCTGGACCCTGGCACTAAATTATACTGGCAGTTAAATTCCTACAATGTAACGAGGACAAAAAGCACCATATACAGTTGAGGAACTAGATCCAAGTTTATGAAAGGAAAGCTGGGCCTGGGGTAGGTGTTCTGCCCTTTTCTACCCTTGAAAAGACATTGAAGAATTCTGGGAATGCTGTCTGGGGCTATGGCTTTTGAAAGCTTCTGGAGAGAGCAGAAGGAGCTGAACAACCAGCACCCGCCCCAAACCACCAGCTTACCCAGAGACTAAATTTGCAATCTTCCCAATGTCACCATTGGACAAAAGTCTACCAGTGGGTACAGAGTGGGGTGGGGAGGAAGAGAATGGCAAGTAATTTTCATCTATTATGAGCCCAAGTGTGAATCTTCCAATCACATAAAGAAAATGTAACATTAAGAAAGAGAAGCAACAAAATCAATTTTAAAACATTATATGCACTCCTGGCAAAATGTAAATAATAAAGAATATTAAAATGAGTTAAACATATCTTAACAATCCTCAAACAGCTAAAAAAAAAAAAAAAGAAAGAAAGAAAAAAAGAAAGAAAAAAGAAAAGAAGAGAAAACTAACCCTAAAATAAATTATAAAATTCAGGTAGAAAGCTATAAATTATAAATTAAGGTCAAATGAATATGAAAAATAAGCAGTTAGCATTCACTGAAATGAAGAATACAGCCATCGGATTAAAAAAAAATCAATAGATGGGAATTCCAAACTGGACCTAATCACAACAAAACAAATGTAATAGTATTTAAAATTCAGCCAAAGTAGAGCACAGAGGTAAGGGGGAAGGGAGGAACACAATAAAAAAGCTGAAGAAATGATGGCTAGATGGAAAGGCTCCAAGATCTAATAAGCTTCAGAAGTAGCGAATAAAGGCAATTGTGAAGAAACTGTCAAAGAGATAATGTCCGAGAATTTACAGAACTTGAAGGAAAAAAAAAAGAAAAAAAGAAAGAAACACCAGCAAGTTCTCGGGCTGAAATAGTACATTAAGAACAGCATAAAGTGAATAAAATCCGCACCCAGGCACATCCTCATGAAATGGCAGTACAGCAAGCATGAAGAAAACATCGTGAAAGCTACCAGAGAGAAAAGAGTGGCCTATAAAGGGTCAAACTAGATCGACAGCAGGTTTCTCATCAGCCAAAATATATTCCAAATTTAGTCTGGACTCAAGACTACATTTTTTTAGTGACTTCATTTTTTAGAGTAGTTTCAGTTTATAACAAAATTGAAAAGGAAGTATTGGGTCGGCAACTAAGTAATTGCGGGTTTCACACATATATGGCTTCAGTTGAATTTTTAGGTTTGCAGACGTAGTACAAATGTAAAACACATTTTGTATTTGATAGTTGGCTATTCAGCTGTTAATCAGTAAAAACAGTTTTTTGATCTGTTTTGTAGTTTTTGTTTGGCGTTCGTTGAAAAATGGAAAATCAAAAGGAACATTTTCGTCATATTTTGCTTTTTTATTTCCGCAAGGGAAAAACGCATCACAAGCTCATAAAAAGTTATGTGCTGTTTATGGTGACGAAGCCTTAAAAGAACGGCAGTGTCAAAATTGGTTTGCCAAATTTCGTTCTGGTGATTTTTCACTCAAAGATGAAAGACGCTCTGGTCGTCCAGTTGAAGTTGATGACGCCCTAATCAAAGCAATAATCAATTCGGACTGTCACAGTACAACACGTGAGATTGCAGAGAAGCTTCATGTATCACATACATGCATTGAAAATCACTTAAAACAACTTGGCTATGTTCAAAAACTCGATACATGGGTTCCTCACGAACTGAAAGAATCACAGTTAACGCAACGCATTAGCAGCTGCGATTTGCTCAAGAAACGTAATGAAAATGATCCATTTTTAAAACGACTGATAACTGGCGATGAAAAATGGGTTGTTTACAACAATATCAAGCGGAAAAGATCGTGGAGCAGGCCAGGTGAACCAACTCAAACAACATCAAAAGCTGATATTCATCAAAAGAAGGTTTTGTTATCAGTTTGGTGGGATTACAAAGGAATTGTCTACTTTGAACTCTTACCACCCAACCGAACGATCAATTCTGATGTCTACATTGAACAACTAACGAAATTAAACAATGCAGTTGAAGAAAAGCGGCCCGAATTGACAAATCGAAAAGGTGTTGTATTCCATCATGACAATGCAAGGCCACACACATCTTTGGTCACTCGGCAAAAATTAATGGAGCTTGGTTGGGATGTTTTGCCACATCCACCATATAGTCCTGACCTTGCACCATCTGATTACTTTTTGTTTCGATCTTTACAAAACTCCTTGAATGGTAAAAATTTCAATAATGATGATGATGTCAAATCGTACCTGATTCAGTTTTTTGCTAATAAAAACCAGAAGTTTTTTGAACGTGGGATTATGATGCTGCCTGAAAGATGGCAAAAGGTCATTGATCAAAATGGGCAATACATTACAGAATAAAGTTATTTAGTTCCATGAAAAAATTGTCTTTGATTTTCTTTAAAAAATCCGCAATTACTTAGCTGCCGACCCAATACAAAGATATCCCATGGACTCCCTGTTCCCACAAATGCATAGCCTCCACCCTTATCAAATCATTCACCAGAATGGTTCATTCTTTCTTTCTTCCCGACTCTCTATTGATTTATTTTTATTTACAATATATTTTTATTGAGTTCAGAGAGGAAGAGAGTTGGAAGCATCAATGATGAGAGAAAATATCTGATCAGCACACACTGGGGATTGAGCTTGGGAAGAATGTGTGTTCTGCTGTTATTGAATGAAGTAGTGTATAGATGTCAATTATATCCAGTTGATTATTAGTGCTTTTTAGTTCAACCACGCTCTTACTAATTGTATTTCTCCTGGATCTGTCCATTTCTGAGGGGGGAGAATGTTGGAGTTCCCAGCATGATAGTAAATTCATCTCTTTCTCCTTGAAATTATATACCTATTTGTATTACACAGTTTGATGCTCTGCTAGGCACACATGTTAAAGACTATTATAACTTCTTTGAAAAATACTTTAGCAATATATAATGGTTTCTTTTTTTTTTATCCCTGATAATTTTTCTCAGTTTGAGTAATGCTCTTTCTGAAATTTATATAGCTACACCTGCTTTAGATTGATCAGTGGTAGCATGGGATATTTTTCTCCATTCATTTACTTTTCATCTATATACATCCTTATATTTAAGATGGTTTTCTTGTAGACAACATGTAGTTTGATCGTGTTTTTTTTTTTAAACACTTTGAAAATCTGTCTTTTTAATTGATTACTTTAGAGCATTAGCATTCAAACAGATTACAGATATTGTTGGGTTGCTATCCACCATATTCATTATTTGTTTAAATTTGTTTCTCTATTTTTGTTACTATTTTAGTCTTCCACTACTTTTCTGTCTTTTGTGGTTTTAATTAAACATTTAATCTGAATCAATTTTCTCTTCTTTCTTAGCTTATCAATTATACTTTTTTGGGTACTTTTTTTAGTGGTTGCCTTAGAGTTTGCCATATACTTATACAACTAATCCAAGTCCATTTGCAAATAACACTATACTACTTTCTAATTCCTTCCATTTGTCTTTTATATCATTGTTATTCTTCATTCCCCATATATGAGCCTACATAACATATATGTATGCATATATCTCATATATGTTAGCATATACAATAAAACAAATTAATATTATTATAAGCAAATTATTTGTTAGGCTCATTAGAATAGGAACAGGCAAAAATGTATTGTACTTTTACTTATTCCTTCTCTGAGGCTCTTAATTTCTTTATGTAGATACAAATTTCTAATCTGTATTATTTTCTTCTTCCTAAAAATACTTCTTTTAATATTTCTTACAATGCAGGTCTACTAGCAAAAAATTCCCTCAATTTTTGTCTAAGAAAGTCTTTCTCTTTCACTTGTAAAGGATAATTTTGTGGAGTACAGGGTTCTAAGTTGATCTTTTTTTCTTTTTCTCAATACTTCAAATAATTTATTCTACTCTCTTCTTGTTTTCATGGTTTCTGAAAAGTTGAATGTAGTTTTTATCTCAGCCCCACTATTGGTAAGGTGTTTTTACTTTTGGCTTCTTTCAGGATTTTTCCCTTTATCATTGATATTCTGTAATTTGAAAACTATACAACAAAGTGCAGAGTTTCTTATTTGTTTTTGTTTTTATCATTTATCCTGCTTAGTATTCTCTGAGCTTCCCTGACATATGCTTTAGTGTCTAGCATTAATTTGGGGAAGTTCTTAATCATTATTGATTCAAACTTTTCTTCTTCCTTTTCCTCCCTCTGCCATTCTTTCCTTTAAACACACACACACACACACACACACACACACAAACAAAACAAAACAAACAAAAAAAAAACTTGTTGTTGTTGTTAATCATCACCCAAGGATATATTTTTTTCAATTACTTTTTAGCAAGAGTGAAAGGGAGTGGGGAGGGGAGAAGGAGAAGAGAGGCAGAAAGAAAGGGAGAGATGTGAAAGAGACACATCAACTGGTTGCCTCCCACATGGATGCAACTGGTCCTTGGAAAAAACCTACAACCCTGGTACATGCCCTTGACCAGGAATCGAACCTGAGACCCTTAGGTGCAATGGCTGATGTTCTAACCACTTAGAAACACTGGCCAGGGATGTCTTTCTTTCCTTTTGATATTCCTATTATGTGTTTATCACATTTTTTGTAGTTGTCCTACAGTCCTTGAACATGCTATTCTGTTTTGTTCAGTTTTGCTTTTTGGTTTTCAAGGACTCTATTGATATATCCTTTAGCTCATATTCTTTCCTCGGCCATGTCCAGATTGCTAATAAGCCCATCAAAGGCAGTCTTCATTTCTGTTGCAGTATTTTTTATCTCCAGGATTTCTTTTTGGATTTCCATCTCTCAGCTTACATTGCTACTCTGTTTTTACATTTCATTTACTTTATCCATTAGATTCTTTTGCACATAAGCCATATTTCTTTTAAATTCCCTGATAATTTCAACATTCCGGACTTGTCTGGTTTTGATGCTTGTTTTGTCTCTTCAAATTGTGCTTTTTGCCTCTTGTATGCCTTGTGATTTATTTCTTGATCTCTAGATACAGTGTACTGGGTAAAAGGAACTGTAAACAGGCTGACAGTGATGTGGTGGTGAGGTCTGGAGGAAGGAATGGATTCTGTAGTCCTAAGAGTAGGCCTCAGTCTTTGAGGTAGCTTACACCTCTGGACTGTGAACTTAACAAGTGTGTTTGCTTAGGTGGAGCAGGATAGCTAGGTTGGAGTAGCTCCACTGTAGAGGCTGGAGGGGCTGGAGTTGGGTATTTCCTACCTGCAGGCCAGTTGGTTAGGTTCTGGTTAACTGGCATCACTCCCCTACTCCCCACTTCCTCCTCCCCCGCCACAGGCGGGCTTGGTTGAGAACAGCAGAGGTCTGAGGGCTGTGGCACATCTACGCTAATAAAAGAGAAATATGCAAATTGACCATCACTTTGCGACACCCACAAGCCAATCAGGACTATGCAAATTAACCTGACAAAGATGGTGGAGGCCCCGCCCCCCAGCTGCTCTGGGCCTCTGTGCAGCACCTGTGCAGTCACACAGCAGCCAGGAGGAGCAGGACACCTGCTAGGAGGGGTAGGGCGGGGACAGAAAGAGCTACAGGAATGGTGCTCCAGCTGGAGTGAAGACTGAAGATATCAGCCAGAGTGAAGGCCTGGGTCCCAGGTACCAGAGAAAAACCAGTGCCAGCAGCCAGGGAAAGGAAAGCCTATTGCACAAATCTTTGTGCAATGGGCCTCTAGTTTCAAATGATCCCTTTTTTCCCACTCCAGTTGCAGGAGGTGCTTTTTCTTTAAAGTTTACTATGGGAATCTGGTCAAACTTCTGAAAGTAAATCTCACAATACTTCCCCCCATACACACCATGACCAGGCCCCCCTGAAGATTTTAAAATCAGATTTGTCCACTAGGAGCTTCCAGCAATTCATCAGTTGCTGTTCAGGTACTTCATCAGTTCCAGTTACAGCACTGATTTTCAGGAAGGTTCCCGCTCCCGAGTTTCTGCTCTGATAAGCCTTCCCTCTGACTCTAATCTTGGGAGAGCAGTGTGTCCTTCCCTTTCTTCTGGATCCAAGAAGAGTCTATTTTTCAGTCTACTCAACGTTTTACTTGTAGTTAGGACAGAGTAGGCATTTCCAAGCTGTTTACATACAGACTGGAAACCAGAAGTCTGAAGTGCAGTTCTGGACCCCAAGAAAGCTGAGCAAAGTTTGTGGCACGTAGGTGCAAAGCCAGGGGAGACAGGCTTGGAGCGCAGCAGTTGAAAGGAGGGAAGGTTGGAAGTCAATGATTCAGGAGTCATTTCTGGTCTGAAGGGCAGGGAGTTACGGCAGATTTCATTCGGCTCCCGCTGCTGCGAGCATTGGTGTTCTACAAGTGGAATTAAATGAGAATGCTAGAAGCTCATTTCTAGAGCAGCATTTTCCAAAGCTATTCCAAACTCTTTGTGCCATGAACAAAAAGATTCCATGGTCCAATATGATTGGAAACTGTTGGGTGAAAAAAGTTTTCTTCACAATAGAATTTATCAAACCCCTATCAACATGCCCTATAAATATTCAAGATAGGTTTGTAGAAATTTTTAAAAAAAATTGATTTCAGAGAGGAGAGGGGAGGAGAGGGAGAGAGAGATAGAAACATAAACAATGAAAGAGAATCATTGATCCACTGCCTCCTGCATGCCCCACACTGGGGATTGAGCCTGCAACCCCGGCATGTGCTCTCACAGGGAATTGAACCTCTACTTCCTGGTCTATAGGTCCACACCCAACCACTGAGCCACACCAGCTAGGTAAGAGTATTCAGATTTTTAAACTTCTTTGAATTTAGGTCACTATTCCTTTAGAAGGGCTAATGAGGTAATCCTCAGCACATGCTTTGGAGGAAAAGCTTCTTTAGATTTATCTAGTCTTGATTTTTTTCAGTATTTTTTGGACAAGTCTCTGGAGGCACAGTACAGTAAGCAAACAAAATTATTCTCCAGCCACTATAAAACTCACCACAAACTGCCCACCCCCGATGATTAAAGACCATGTTAGTTAAAGTGGAGTCTTACATTTGCCAGATTGCCCTGTAGTTCAATCATACTTTTGTCCATTTTGCCTTCCAGTCCTCCTTACCTCTCTGATTCAGGGTGGAGTCGTTTTTGCAGCTATAAAGGTCACTTGTTAAAGGCTTGGTCATTCTTTATATGTTTTACTGCTTCGGGAACCTACTAAGAGTGTGAGTTAAAGCAATCCCCAAATCATGTGTTAAGCTATACATAACTGGATATTTAATAACAGTTTGTTCCATTAATGTACAGAGCCCACACCCGATGAATAATTCATCTGGTCCCAGTCTATGTCAGGGCCTGAGAGGTGCTTCTCTTGAATAAACAACTAAATGCCTCACGGAAAGAACATTACTGAAAGAAACAGAACCTCTGGATTGTTGACATCTTAATAAAAAAATGTGATTTTCCCATTCTGGTTCCTAGAATGATAATTACAAAAGTCAGATGGATACACCAGTCTAAATATCCTCATATCACTTAGTGTTGGAGGATCTTTTAATATAAGATTTTATACAGAAAAAAAGGATTATACAACAATTATTAAAACCACAATGAAGAGTAAATGCTAAGTTCAGCTCTAACGATGCTAAGTTCAGCAAATAACAATAACATCTAGCACTTACATAGTGCTCACCAAGGCCTAGATGGCTAAGCACTTTCCACACCTGAACCCATTTGACCCTTTCAAACACCCTGTGAGACAGAGAAGGTAGCCTCACTGTCTGATGTCTGGAATGACATATATCTTACAGTGGAAGATATGTTCAATGTACTATGCAAAGTTGCAATGAGTGCGGTTCATCAGTTTGTTCCCGTGCCTCAGTGATGTGTTGCCTCAGATGGTCTCTGTTTTTTCACTGAATAAACCTGTGCTTTTAGCAAAGCTCAGGAGAGGTAAACCAAAGGAGCTTGAAATATGAAAAATAAAATTCAATAACATAATGGCAGGTATACTCTGGATGTTATCACTTCTATATTATTATCTTCATTTTAAAGATGAGGAAACTGAGACTCAGAGAAGTTAAATAATTTGCTCAAGATCACACAGCTGGAAATGATGGAGAAATGATCTAAAGGCCATCTGACTCTAGGTTTCATGCTGTTATTGGAACCATAAACAAATAAAAAAAACTATACGTAATATACAGTAAGGTTTTGATATACATTTGCATTCTCTATGCTGGTCCAGTAACAACTTTTTAACTTTTATTTTCCAAATGATTTATCTCTTTATGTGTGTTCCACTCAGTTGTATAGCAGAAGAGTCATTTATCTTTAAAGCTTTTATTATTTTTATAGTTGTAAAACGTTTTTAGCTTTCTCAGTGCCAATCCTAAGAATGTCTGTGATGCAAACTGCTGCCAATTACTCATGAGCAACAGGACTGGCCTCTCCTACTTTGCAAGCTGAGACAACAATATTCTGAGCGAATGTGTCAATACCATTATACTTCCTGTTAGACGCTCTTAAATGGCCACCAAATTTTTGATATTTTAGATTGACTGTTAATTTCATGATTCCTGCCAAGCAGCTCCCTCCACATGTCATTATATTCACTGGTATACACATACATCTATGACAACGCAGAAAGAATTTAAGAGAACAGTTTCCACTTGTGAACATGACTTCTTAACTCTATTTTTCCTTAAATGGCAAATCCCTGAATAGTCTCCCTCTCCAGAATGATGCCTCAGACCAAAAGTCAATTTTGATGGCCCATATCCTTCAGAGGAAACGTCAATTAATTAGGAATCTGTGCTGTGATAGGATTTCTTATAAGTCCATGTACAATCAGGAGACTACTGCAACCAGCTATGTAATTACTGGTGAACAGTTTCCAGTAAAGAGTCTAAAATCCAAAGGAAATGTGAATTTGATACAAGGGAGGGATCAAGGAAGGAAGAAGAAAGGGAGGGAAGGAGAAAGAAACAAAGAAAGGGGAGGGAAGGGAGAAATACTGACAATTTAAAGAGGAACTGATGCCTATCCATCTAAGAATGGGGTTTATGGAACAAAGGAAATAAATACCTGGCTTTGACAGAACCCATACCTTTAGAAAAACAGTTACTGAAGGTATTATTTTGGATACATCTGTACATTTTATTGGTTTTTTAAATTTAATATCTGTGTCCAGAGAAAATTCAGTACTTTGAATTTAAGGAATAAGGGTGCTAAGTCATCTGTGCCAAAGACTTGACAGACATATTCCTAATTACCAGGAATGAGTTATAAAAATAGCTGGATCTGGAACAGGAGGAGAGTGTAGCCTCCAAGGAAGGTTACTATTCATATCAGAAAACCTGGTCCAGCACCCTGTTCTTGGCTAAACAACCATCTTAATTCCATTGAACTTATAATACTTAATGATTTTTTAATTCACATATGTGAACTTTTGAGGTTAGTAACTAAATATTTTAGAAGCTAAAAAATGTGTCGATTTCTAGAGGAAATGAATTATATTATAGAGGGGATAGCCACACAGGACTATATGATATGTTTCTGAATAAGAAAACCCTGAATCTACGGTATCTATCAAATGTCTAAAAAATGTTTAACTGAAAAGTTTTACTCTGCAGTTTTAAAATAATGAACTATATCTCAGGCATTAAAGTAGCAGCTGAAATCTATTTGAATTTTTTTCACCAAGGTGAAAGTCTCACTAGGACAATCCTATGGAAAAATGGAAATAGACAATATTAGAACAACAAGGAGCAGCATAATATATGCATATATTTGAATCCTCACGCAAGGATGTGTTATTATTGATTTTAGAGAGAGAGAGAGGGAGAAAAAGGGAAACATGGATTAGTTGCCTCCCATAGGTGTCCCCACCAGGAATCAAACCTGCAACATAGGTATGTGTCCAGATGGGAATTGAAACTACAATACTTTTGGTGTATAAATTGGTGCTCCAACCAATTGAGCCACCCAGCTGGAGTGGAGCAGTGATTATATATATACATATAAACTAATATATCTGTAATAATAAAAGCATAATATGCAAATCGACCGGACAGAAAAATAGCAGAACGACCTTCCAAATAGTGGCATGACCTTCCAGATGGCCATGCTATCACACCCATTGATGTCAGGCCAGCCAAGATGGTGCAATATGATTGGTCAGGGGGCCCCATCATTGCCCCATGATCACCCCACAGAGGGAGGCCCCCATCCGCTTCAGCCTGTCTGTCGGTGGCCTAGGCCTCTCCCTGGGCAGGGGTGATTCATTGTGGACCCCAAGCCAGGTGGGCAAGGCCTATCGCTTTGGGGTGATCAATCGTGGGGCTCCCAGACTGCGAGAGGGCGCAAGCCAAGCTGAGGGACACCCCCTCTCCCCGTCCAGGGCATGAACTTCATGCATTGGGCCTAATATGTGTGTGTGTGTGTGTGTGTGTGTGTGTGTGTGTGTGTTTATTGATTTCAGAGAGAGCGGAAGAGAGAGAAAGAGAAGCATCTATGAGAGAATGATCAGCTGCCTCCTGCATGCCCCCATGGGGATGGAGCCCAAAACCCATGCATGTGCCCTGACCAGGAATCAAACCAGTGACCCACAGGTGCATTGGACACACTCAACCAACTGAGCCACACTGGCCATGCAGCGGCATAGTATTCTAAGAAATGAGCACATTGCCCCTCAGAGTTCACTGTGCTACTTGATATAGCTAATATAAAGATGAAAAATAATTTAAATAAAAAATCATAGCAGTAGCATAGTAACTGCTCCTTTGGGCCTTGTCATTGTTTCTATTGTTGCTGGTGTTACTTTTACTTTGCATCTGTGCCCCATATATCTATGATAATACATGTAACTTGCAATTTTTAATGTACAGACATTTAGTATTGTACTCTGACTTAGTTGATCAGACTTACCATTAAAATAAATACTTGAGAGGGTCATTTCCTTGGCTTACACAAAATGATTTGGTTTTACTTGTGTGATGTTAGCACCGTCATGTGAGATCTTTTTACAGACTGATTTGCTTTCCTTAATGTCTTCTGAAAATCAGATCACTAACTGTCCATTCAAAATTCCTTAGCTTGATATGGATGATACCCAATTAAGTTTAGGTCATTCATATTTTCCAAGCTTTGTACCTCAAGCAGCAGGAAGAACACATTTCTTTGAATCTCCCAATCCCTGAGTTCTATAAAAAGTAACTGTCTATGCTAAATTGTCTTCACTCTTTCCCTTAATCCTGTAACATAGGAAACAATTACATTAAAAGATACAAAACTCTTCTTGTGTACTCTCGGCATATCCCCATTTCTGTCTGAGGAGTGGGGAGCAGGGAGATGTGTCTGCTTTACTCAGGCAGCGCCCCAGATACCGCCATATGCTTGTGGCTTCCTAATACATGCTACTTGATGATTGATTTATGCACTCCATTTACAAGGTGTTAATGTACAAAATGGCCGAATTCAGTCTCATGTCTCAAATTAAAATACGCTTTACGTTTTACATTTTTTCCAGTAATGTCCTTCTGTAAACAATACTAAATAGCACTTCAAATTCGTCAACAGCTCTTTATGATTAGTTGATATTCTATGACAACCAAATGCATGAGAAATGTACAAATAAATATGTTCTGTGTTAGATGAACATTGCACAGATGGTTTTAAATCTTTAGACTGGATTTATGGCCTGTATGTTTTGTAAGGCTTACTTATGGCAACTAGTCTGGAGGGTTATTCTGAGATGTAGATATACTGCAGGCAAAATTTAATAGAACTTTAGAAAATAAAAGGGCGAAGCAGAAATACTTTGTTTCATCAATACAGCAAAACTCTGTTCCTTTTGTCCAGGACGCATGTCCAATATTAAGGGATGCACTAGAAAATGCCATATATTTTGCCAATTGTTTGCTTTCCAAAAATTATTTGAGAGCTGAACATTAATAAAGCAAATTCAAGGCTTAGAAACATGGGCCCTGAAGATAACATGAGTTTTTAAATCCATTACATTAATAAGCCTGCCTCCGTCTGATATTTAGATATGAAATCTGTAAAATGAAGGAAATATCACCTAACTCATAGGGTTAAAAAAATAGTGAAATGAGATGAATTATTATATATGGATGGTGAGATTTTAGTGTGTTACATGAGATATAAGTAGGTCTTCAGTAAAGACAGTTCTTACTCTCATTTTTATTATGTCAGTTTCTCTTCCTCTGGGCATGTGGGACCAACAGCAAAAGTCCTGGAAAATAGGAACTACAAGAAGTCAAATGCCATAGTAAGAACTTTGGAATTCTATTCAATAGTCAGTAGAGACCACTAAAAATGCTTTGGGAAGAAAAATTAACCTGATTTGAACTCTGCCTTATAATAGTAGTTCTCAAATTTTAGGTGCATGCAAACCACGGGCTAATGGTTAAAAATGCAGTCAAATCCAGTTTGGCTCAGTGGATAGAGCATCGGCCTGTGGACTGAAAGGTCCCAGGTTCGATTCTGGTCAAGGGCATGTACCTTGGTTGCAGGCACATCCCCAGTAGGAGGTGTGCAGGAGGCAGCTGGTCGATGTTTCTCTCTCATCAATGTTTATAGCTCTCTATCCCTCTCTCTTCTTCTCTGTAAAAAATCAATAAAATATATTTAAAAATAAAAATAAAAATGCAGCGATGGGAACCTCATTCTGAGAAGTTAGGATTAATCAGGCCTGTTAGGGGATCCAATTGACTAGTTGCTGAAAGTCCTGGGGTCACATTTTATGAAATGCCACTTTTGAGAAATGACTCCAAATGCAATATTCAGGATCTTTTGGAATCAGAGAAACTGGATACAAGAGGTCACTTAGAAGTGTGCTACTCAAAGTGTGATTGGTCAGCCAAAAGCATGAAGATAACCTGGGAATTTGGCAAAAATGTAGGAATGTTAGGCCAAACACAAAACCTACAGATTCACAATCTGTATTTTTCAGCTTTCTTGAGGTATGATTGATTAAAAATTGGACATATTTAAGGTGTATTTAATGTTCAGATACGGAATACATTATGAAATCATCACGGCAATTAAGCTAATGAGCACATCCATCTATCCGTCACCTCACATAGTTACTCCTTTCTTCCTCCTCCCCCTCCTTTTAAATTTCAAGTATACAATACAGTGTTGTTAACTATAGTAACAACATTTTTAAAAAACATATTTTTATTGATTTTTTTTTTTTACAGAGAGGAAGAGAGAGGGATAGAGAGTTAGAAACATTGATAAGAGAGAATCATCAATCAGCTGCCTCTTGCACACCCCTTGCTGGAGATGTGTCCGCAACCAAGGTACATGCCCTTGACCTTTCAGTCCACAGGCCAACACTCTATCCACTGAGCCAAACCGGTTTTGGCAATAGTAACAACATTTTAATAAGATTCTCAGGTAATCCCCTACATATGAAAATGAGGTGACTGGCTTACACTAACTGACAGAACTGATGAAAGTCGATAAAAGCCTGGAATTAGGCAGTGGCAGAGGGAGAAGAATGGAAGAATTAAAACAGAGGGTGACATGCTCGTTGACTTTACAAGTTGTCAAATTAAAAATTCAGGCTAGAGAGGCCCTTCCTTTCTATAGCTCCAGTGGGCCAGGCTTTGTTCATAATAGAGGTCATTTTTTCACAAAACAAATCTAGAACTCACCCTGTGCTTTGTGGGCAGAACTAAGTGGATTTGTTAGAAGGAGAATAAATGCTCACCTTGGATCCTTCTCTCTTGCCCCTGCACAGAGCAAATATGAAGTTAAGTTGTTTCTCTAGCGGCTTTAGGAACAAATTTCAGAACAGCTGTAAAGCAGGCTGAGACGCTTTCAAATAACCATCTGGCCTCATTCCTACCCTGGTGTGGCATAAACAAGGAGATGACTTGAGGTGGGGGGCGGGGCAGTGATTATCAGATTGAATTTTGGAAAGCAGGACTGGACATTGGAGGGTAAATGAGCATTTGGTAAAATTTAGGCATGAGGATCGGGTCCTTTAATTTTTTTATTTTTGTTAATCCTCACCTAAGGATATTTTCCCATTGATTTTTCAGAGAGAGTGGAAGGGAGGAGTAGAGACACACAGAGAGAAACATCAACATGAGAGAGACATATCAACCACCTGCCGTTGTCCCGGATCCACTCGAACCTGGGACCCTTCAGTCCTCAGGTTGATGCTCTGTCTATGCACTGAGCCAAACCAGCCAGAGTAGGGTTGGGTCCCTTTAAAAATGCCTTCTTGACACAATAGCTTTGCAGAAAGTAACAGAGGCACTCGTCTCTTCTTTTGGCTCCTTTGAGTTTTCATTTTCCAAATTGAATAAGGTTGCTCAAATGCTAGCGTGTTGTTTCTATGACAATGAAATATATTAGTGCCCACTGAGTTGAGCCCAGAAGTTTGTAGCAGACACAGCTGCCTCACTAATTACCCTCCTAATGTGACGGAGGGAAAAGTACACTGTAATTTGACGTAGAGTGGTTTCATGAACACAGCATCAGTGCCGAACTTCAGGGGTGCCTGTATTAGCCAGACAGTGAGGCTGAATTAAATATGGAGTAACTACAAGCTAGCAGAGGTGTTCTATTAGCTAAATGGCAGAGCATGCAATTTAGAAGCTGTAGGCTCTGCGTTTTCGCTCAGCAGCGATGTCTAAACATAATTAATCAGTTGTTTCTCGCAGTAAGTGACACTAATTAGTTGCACTCTAATTGCTATGTATGAAGTAATGTTGCTCCATTCTAAGTGCTCTGTAGAGTAGCTACATGAGATCTTTAATACATTATCATGAATTTCCATGTAATTACAATCCTTTCCAATGGAGGGAAAGGAAAATATTGTAGGTTATTTCATTGGAAATCAATAATACCGTGTATTACCGCTATTAAAAAATAGTGATTGAGCCCCTTCCTTGTTATTGGCATGGATCTGATTAGAACTGTGTATGGTTATAAGAAAGATCATGAAACTAAAAATATGCCCTTTGTTCTTGCTACACAATTTTCTCTCACAAAGGAAATTATTCTAATTTGTCTTGAATTTTATTATTTTCCAGAACCAGACACAAAGATAGATTACATTTGATAAATAGAGAGAATGAAAATATTAACTTTTTTTAAATTTATTGGACATGGTAATCTTTTTTTAAAAATATATATTTTATTGATTTTTTACAGAGAGGAAGGGAGAGAGATAGAGAGCTAGAAACGTTGATGAGAGAGAAACATCGACCAGCTGCCTCTTGCACACCCACTACTGGGGATGTGCCCGCAACCAATGTACATGCCCTTGACCAGAATCGAACCTGGGACCTTTTAGTCCGCAGACCGACGCTCTACCACTGAGCCAAACTGGCTTCGGTGAAAATATTAACTTCTAATATGACTTCAACTTTAGCTTCTTTGTCTTTGTCTGGTTCTATTCCTTATCCTTTATGGTAAATTTTCCTTCTTTGTAGAAAGAAGATCAACTCATTATTTTATATATTGTTTTTTTCTGCTTAAGTACTTGAATTGTCTAAGGCAGTGGTCGGCAAACTCATTAGTCAACAGAGCCTAATATCCACAGTACAGTGATTGAAATTTCTTTTAAGAACCAAATTTTTTAAACTTAAACTTCTTCTAATGCTTCTTCTTCCAAATAGACTCGCCCAGTCCATAGTATTTTGTGGAAGAGCCACACTCAGGGGCCAAAGAGCCGCATGTGGCTCGAGAGCCGCAGTTTGCCAACCACAGGTCTAAGCAATGCTTGAGCTTCTTTTTAGAAGCTTCTTACAAGCATTCATAATTCTAGAAAATTGATCTTTACAAATGATTTTAAACTATAGCTGAAAGGGAAAGTGTTTTTGGGTTCTTCTTTAGTTTAATGTTATAAGGTAAAGAATGTCATGTGAGCTCTAAAGAAAGAATGTGATCGGATAGAGGAAAATAGCAAAAGAAAATAGACCTCTTTTCATAAATGTACTAAAGCAATAGAAATAAGAGTAGGACTTCAAAATTGTATAACTTAGATAATTTGCTATTTTCTTACTGTCTTACGTAGATTTTAATGACTTATGTTGAAGAATTCCTTAGTTATTTCTCCAGAAAGCACATCTGTTCTTTTATTGTGGTTATTCTGATTTTGGTGTTTAGCAGCTTTTATCTTTAAGGAAACTCTCTCTTTCTGTATTTGCCAAGCCCTTCTGTAGGTTGAGAACTTTTGTTCAATTCTGGAACTTCTGCAATGTTAAAAACCAAACCTTTGAATTCCCTAAAAAAAAGTCATGATTTTTGAAGGACCCAGTGTTATGACTCAATGTAAGGATGTTTCCCTCTAAGGACTTCCTGGGGTTTGAAAAAGTTTGTTTATTGGGCATATTCATTTATCTCTCTTTATTAGAAATATAAATGACTGAAGAAGCTTATAAATTATATATTTTTAAAGGTTACCTTTTCAAAGAGAAAATAATTGTTGAAATCATACGCAGAAAAGACAGTCGCCTGTTTCTCACATTCCTATTGCTAATGAATATATTTAAACCAAAATTATTTTAATTTCCTTTTCCAATGTGTAATACTATTTCCAAATATACCCATGTCTTTTTGACTTCAAGAATGAGTTTTCAGCTGTTCACATTTTTATTATTAATTGAATGTATTTACACCAAAGTTAATTTTGTATACTTTTCTAATCACTGTCAGTATTGAGAGTTTCTGCCACTGGTTTACCTAGAATGCCCTCCTTTCTCTCATTTCTCTAACCTGTCCCCATCCCCAATCACCTTTCATATGCACCATTACAATGGAAACAGTGTGTGGTGTATTTTATAAGGACAACATTAGTAATATGACCAATGCCCAGGAGGAAGAGAAATCTAGCCTGTAATCCTCACTGTATCAATGGATGTCACTTAACTTCAATTCCTTTATCTGAAACATGGTAGATAATTTTCTAAGACAATAATTTACTAAAACTGACTCCAGGAAAGAGAAAAAATGGAAACAGACTCATTTTAACAGGAAAAAACAAAGATCAAGTTTTCATGGAGCATATATTTCAATCCAATTTTAACTGTTCCAGAATTTAGAAAAAGAAGGAAAATGCCCTTAAGTTTAATAAAGACGGAATAAACAGTAATTTGCAAATCAATTTCGTTTTTGAATATAAATACAAATAGACAGAGACTGTAAGGACATTAAAAGAATAACAGACCTGACCTGTTTGGCTCAGTGGATAGAGCGTCAGTCTGCTGACTCAAGGGTCCCAGGTTAGATTCCGGTCAAGGACATGTACCTTGGTTGCAGGCACTTCCCCAGTAGGGGTTGTGCAGAAGGCAGCTGACTGATGCTTCTCTCTCATGATGTTTCTAACTGTCTATCCTTATCCCTTCCTCTCTGTAAAAAAAAAAAAAAAAAAAAAAAAAAAAAAAAAAAAAAAGAATTACACATTGGGACCATGAGAAATGTATTATAGAAAAGTAAAGATGGTTTAATATTATGAAATCTATTAATATGATCCATCACGTTATACTAAGAAGAAATAACTTATGATACTGGAAAAAAGAAAACACCTCAGAATCTTTGTTAATTAGAAAAATATTTTAAACCCTCAATAAAATGTGACTAAACTAATAGCAAACATGATAAAATACATTTCTTTTTAATGAACCCTTCACTAAAGTCAGAAACAAGATAAGAATGTCTCCTATCTCCTCTATTATTTAACATTTTACTGGAGATAACAGTAAAGGCAAAGACAAATGAAAACTGAGGTAAACAAATTTTAATAGAGAAGATAAAATTCCATTTGTATGTCTACAAATAGAAAGCCAAAGACAATTTAAAACAGATAAAAACAATAAATTTATAAAACTAATAAAACAGTAAAAAAAAAAACACACACAAAATTTAGATATTCATGGTTCATACATACAAACATAAAAATTTATAACTAGAGGCCCATTGCATGAAGAGATTCATGCAACAGGCCTTCCTTTCCTTGGCTTCCAGCACCCCTCCCGCACTTGGGTCTGGCCAGAGTCTGTCTTCTTCATCCTTGCTGCAGACTTTGGCTGGAGTCTGCCATCTTTGTCTTCACTGCAGATTCCAGAGTCTGCAGTCTTGTCTTCACTGGGGCACTCAGCTCCTATAGATTCCTTCGCACCCTCCCCCCCCCGGCCC
The DNA here is from genome assembly GCF_964339955.1 of Pipistrellus hanaki. Lineage (NCBI taxonomy): Eukaryota > Metazoa > Chordata > Mammalia > Chiroptera > Vespertilionidae > Pipistrellus > Pipistrellus hanaki. The sequence goes on from NC_140505.1 coordinate 148,946,876, forward strand.
CCCCCCCGCTCTCCCTCTCATAGCAGGTGTCCTGCCCTGCCCAGCCACTCCATGACTCTATTACAAAGCTGTAGTAATCAAAACAGTATGGTATTGGCATAAAAACAGACACATAGTCCAAGAGAACAAAACTGAGAGGCCAGTAATAAATGCATACATGAATATGATTAAGATCTTTGATAAGGTCACCACAAACACATATTAGGGAAAGAATAGTCTTCAGTAAATGGTATTGGGAAAACTGCATAACCATATGCAAGAGACTTATTGATTTTTGTATTCTTTTGTTTGTTTTGAATGGTAAAGTCTGACTCCAAAAATTATATGGAAAGATAAACAAATAGCCAGGAAAATTCCTTTAAAAGAAAGGAGCGATGAATGTGGCCTAGCCCTGCCAGATATTAAAATATATTATAAAACATGTCTAAACAGACAATGGGAAAAATTAAAAGTCCAAAATTAAAATGACATTTATATCAGAATTTAGCATTTCAAAATAAATCAATAAATGGAACCAAATAAAGTTAGATCCATATCTCATATTACACACTATGAAAAAGTCTAAATGAAAAATTAAAAAAGATTATTAGAAAAAACATCTGATAATGCCTTTATAATCCTGTAATGGAGACATTCTTACTACCTCTGAATCTAAATCCAAATTTCATAAGAGAAAAGACTGACAAATTTAAAAAACATAAAAATAAAATAAAAATAAAAAACACATAGAAGCCAATGATAAGCTGAGAAATAATATTGACAACCTACATTAGTGATAATAAGATAACTCCCATAACATTTAAAGCACTCTAAAACTCCATAAGGAAAATACACTGAGTGACCAGATTATTATGATCTCTGAATGCATAATAATCTGGCCACTCAGTGTATATCTTATATAATAAAAGGCTAATATGCAAATTGTCCCCTCGACTAGGAGTTCAACCAGCAGGCAGGCTGGCCAACCGCCCATGACCCCTCCTCCTGGCCAGGATCGCCAGACCCCACCCATGCACGAATTTGTGCACCAGGCCTCTAATACACACACACACACACACACACACACACACACACACTGAATGGCCAGATTTTTATGCATTCAGAGATCATAATAATGACTCTTGCTCCAAAAAATATGAATAGATATCCAAACAAATGATATTTAAACTTATGAAAAGAAATTTAACCTCACTTATAATAAGAGACTTGAAATTAAGATTTTTACGAAATATATTTAAATATTTTTTACATTTAAAAAAATTCCAAAAGTAGACCACACATTCTGATGGTGAGAGTGCATGGAAAAAGACATTCTGCTACATATCCAATGAAAGTGTAAATTTGTTTAAACTCCAATGAAGGAGAATTTGACAATATTACTAGACATTGCATTATATATATATATATATATATATATATATATATATATATATATATATTCCAAAATTCTATTTGAATATTTGGACTATCAATAGAACTAAACAACTGCAAAATAATGTATATGTAAGATTATTCATTACAATAACAGTTAAGACTAGAATCCAAATAGTGTATATGTACGATTATTCATTACAATAACAGTTAAGACTAAATGTCCCTATCTCACTGACTAGTAAGATGGTATACTCATTGTAATAAAGGTACAAAGAGCTATAAAAGATGAGGACATTATCTATAATTTAATATAAAAAGTATCTAATGCACATCTTTACATTTTAAAGCAAGGTATACTGTATAAATTGTGCTATCTTTTGGATAGAATCATAAATATTTGTATTTCTTCTATGTCAATACAAAACTCTGTATTGACATAGAAGAAACTAAATAACAGTTACTTTGATGGGAGTGATGGAGGGGTATGAACTAAGCAGAACTGTGAGACTCTGAAAGGACTGTGAGTTTTTACTATAGACTAGTTTGTTCTTACTTTTGAACCATGTGAATTTATTAACTATTCAAAAATTAGATAAAAAATTAATAAACAATACTAACTATTTAATGTAAGAAGAGAGTGTGACAAGGAAAGATTATTTTAACTCAGCCTGACAAAATAATAATAGCAAGACCCATTGAATAATCCTGAGAGGTTTTGTCAAGGAGCTCATCTCTGACTGTGAGTGCTAGAATCCCCTTGGCCGTGGTTTTCCCCGTTTTGATCCAGTGGCTGTTAGAGCCCAGGATAGAGATGAGATTTGTGAAGGGAGCCAGGGCCTAGGTGGAGAAAGAAGTATCATGGGATTAGAATATCTGCAAGAAAGGCGTGAGCGGGGAGCTGCTTTATGTCTCTGTTTTGTTTTATTAAACTATGAGATACTTCCTGGTAACTGCTGAATTATTTGGTTTGGGGTAGGACTAGACAAAACCAATTTGTTTACAATTATGGTGACCCAGTTTTTATTCCCATGCTCACAGCTCCTAGTTAAATCTGGATTTCCAGGTACTGACATGATCTGTGGTAACACAGAGAAGAGAAAAAATTAATTTGATAGGTTTGAGGATCAGAAAAGTCCAAGGATCAGAGTCTGAAGCTTCTCAGAGAGATGCTCGTTTTCTTTACAACATGAAGATCTATTTACCAAGAAGGCACAGAAGATTCAATTGAGAAAATCTGCTTATTTCGATTTGACTAAACAAGAGTGTGGGGGAGGGGTGTCTTGTTTTTCTCTGCCTTTTTCCCTTCAAATGATCATTTTCTCCCTTTCATGAAACTTGTATCCAGATCCTGGTGTTGTATATCTCCTGGAAAGTTTTCTCATCTCTTATTAATCCTTTTCCAACTACTTGCTTTGGAGCTGGTCTTCTTATTGAAGATGTGTGAAAGTCAACTTCAAGTTTTCTAGCTATACTCTCCCCAAAGGATAGCAATGTTATCATCACCAACCTCACAAATGAATAATAATAATTTATATGTACATATGAATGTATAGTGGATATAACTGGCTCTTGATAAAAGGCAAATAGTAATGATAAACTGTGAAACGCTCCTTTTGGAGATACCGGGTGTCAACCTGCATGAGCCATTTTGAAAGCAGATTCAAAGGAAGATGTCCTGAACTCTCATTTCCCGTCTGCTGGGTTTCTTTGAAGTGGGAGTTAATTCTGACATGAAACAGCTCCAGAAACTGAGCCATGCCCAGTTGTTTTTGGCCTGATAATTCAACCCCCAGTGACGACTCCCACACACAACTGGGTGTCTTTGATGACTCACTCTTCTCTTAGAGATAGGCCCCCAGACATTTGTGCATTTCTTACACTCTGCATAACAGCATCCATGGAAGAAAAGAATAACTTAACAAATAAAATCAAATTAATTATCTGCTCCCTCTCCAACTCAAGCCTTAAAAAACAAACAAACAAACAAACAAAAAAACAAAACAAAACAGAACCTGTCTTCCCTTTCGTTGTTCTTATTTGTGGTGGAGCTCTGCTAGTTCAGTCTCTTTTCAAATGCAGTCGAGAACTCCTCTCCTGGGTGGCAAAAAAACCGAAGGAAGATGTATGAGTAACCTAGGAAAATTCAAAGCTGTTTTTCTTTTTTTCTTCCTTTCTTTTAATTTTTCAAAATAAGGAAAAATTGATTTGTTTGTTAAAACCACCAATGGTAATGTCTTTAACATTAAGACTGAAACGTACTTTTATTCATCCTTATTAAGGACTAAGGTACAGGGATGGCAATAGAATAGAGTGCTGATTTGAGAAGAATCCCAACTACCCCCTTTTTGTGCTACAAACATGGTTCTCTAAAAATTTTAATTATCTTCTGCTTGGAACAGCTAATCCTCAGGAAGCAGAACATGGTTTTTCAGGGATCCATGTCCTGTAAATCATTTTAAATCAAAGTTATTTTCTTTAGGAGTGCTAAATTACACCCTTTTGAAATTATTTAAATATTAAAGGATAAATTCTTAATACAAAAAAGTCAATGAATGTGAAGCTCATATATTAAAGTTATATTTCCACCATGCATAGCAGAAGCTCTGTCTTCCCATTTAGTCTGTTCTTCTCAAAATGAATAAAATAGGTATTTTTTAAGCATGCTTATTTCTCTCTCTCTCTTTTTATAACCATGATGTTTTATAAAGCTTTTCTTTTATGTGTGTGCTTTATTTTATTTGGCAATAGTCAAGAAACTATTACTTACATTTTTATAAGTGAAGAAATGAAATTTCTCACTATTCAGGGCCATCGTCAAATAAATAGAGTCCAGAGTTCCTGTAAAATCTCTACAAATGTTCCATTTCCATATTGTTCTGTGTCTTTGGCCACTGAGCTCAAATAAATATTTAAAAGTATATTCGCCCCAAAGAAATATTGGATTTAATATGGCAGGTTGTTGCATAACTTTCCATATTAACATATTGTTATATATTTATTGATGCATGGTTATTTGATGCACACATTTAACGTATTCTCTAATCATTTCATGTGTTTTATGTTTGTCTTCCCAATGAGATGGTCAAAAGGCCATCCCTTATGATTCTATCTCTTAGAGGACCTGATATACTGTTGAATTAGTAGACATTAAATAAATGCAGAATCACAATAACTCCATATGACCCTCAGTTCTGCCCCTTACTACCATTCAGGTTTCTTGACTATGAAATAAAAATGCATGTCTATTGCACAGAGTTGGTGGGGCAATGTATGTGAAAGTTCTATACAAATATTTGGTTGACCCCTAAAGAGAGGGTAGCCATCAACTAGATGAAAGCTTCAGAGAAGAGGGGAATCTGGGCAGCACATGAAAGAGAGGGAAGTGACCCACCTCAGCTCTCAGGCCTTACTGTTTCCTGCCCAGCCCTCTCAGAGCTAAGTCACTGTCTGATGTTCACGCTGCTCCTCTGGCCTCTGCTTGGAATAACATCCCTGTGTCTCTATGGGCCAAAACGATCTTTGGGTCGGTCAGTCTCCTCAGTCCCTAAAGTTGCAATGCTCAATCCTTTCCAACCATCTATGTCTCCTTCTTGCCTCTTCTTCATCTTCATGGGTAAGCAGTGCTGCTTCTTGTCTGAGTAGTTTTCATAGTAGCCATTCCTTCCTTTCCATGCTCATATAATTACCATATTAGTTCAAACTCATTACTTCACATAGAGAATGGGAGAGATTCCAGAGGACTAGATTGCCCCCAAATGTAGAAAGGTTCATAAACAGAGTTTGGTAATCTTAATGTCACCCTTACTGCCAAAATTCTAGAATTCATTATTCAAAAATTAGTTAGTAACCACCCCTAATAAGATATGACTGCATGTCCTTCCTAACATTACTGAGATGGCAATGTGTGAGATGTTGAAGGCACTTTGGGTATGAACTCAGCATTTAACAGATCTCATTCTCTTGATCTTAACCTGTGTTTTGGAGATATATAGGTCACTACATTCTTTGTACTTAATAGGCTCTAGTACATGTTAGGTGTAAATGATTGTCTAATGAAAGCCACAGGTCCATAATATGTAATATAGTACAGATGAACATAATATGATACAAACAGTCTCAGGAGTGGGTGTGCAATATTAAAGGCACCCAGGTGAGCAATTTATAATGCTGAGCCCAGAGGATCAGAGAAGATTTTCCGGTAGAGAGGATGCCTTAAGAAAAGCCAACATTTGTCAGAGGAATGTGTGTTGATGGAGAGAGGTACTCCAGCTAGAGAGAAAAGCATGACTAAAGCAAGGAGGCAGGAGACATCCCAGTGTGTGCATGTGAACTATAAACAACTGTGCATTCCTGGAGTCATTTCCAACTGGGTGTGTGACATGTCCTGGGGTCAGAAAGAGCTTACTTAGTTCATGATACTCTGAATCAAAATGAAAAGGCATAGGCTACAAGTGAGGAAAAGAGAATGGATTAGTAAATTGTAGAAAATAAGATGCCGATTAATAGCTGGGAGAGGGAATTATGTGGGGATTCACTAGAGGACATGTTTAGACATTCAGACCTTGAATCAACAGTCATTTACTAAGCACCTACCATGTACTAGACCCTGAAATTAAAATGGTGTTGAAGAAAGAATCCTTGCCCTCAAGGAATTTTCAGTCTAGTGAGAAGCTGTTCAATATAGCTTTGTCTGTGATTTAAATGGAACTAATAAGTTGCATTTCTCTTTTAGTTTCTTAAAGTTTCTTACATTGTTCACAAAGTTTAAAATGGAGACTTAGAAAACTTCCTCTAAGCACTAATTAGATACAACTTCAAAAATTCTTATACATCGTTCAATTCAACACATATTCTATTTTTCTTGCATTTCCTTTTCTAATCCATAGCTCTTTAGAAGTTTATTACTTAATTTTTAAAATTTGAGTATTTTCTACATATCTTATTATTACTGGTTCCTAGTTAAAAGTCCACTGAGAAACATAATCTATATAATTTCAAACTTTTGAAACTTACTGCGACTTATTTAATGGCCTATCATATGATCTGTCTTGATGAATGTTTCATGTGTACTTGGTGAATGTTTCACGTGCACTTGAAAAGAAATGTATTCTGTGATTGTTGAATATAGTTGCTTATAAATGTCAAGTAGGCCATGATTGCTCATATGGCTGTTCCTTAATTAATTTTGTCCACTTATTCTATCAAATATAGAGAGAACAACAACAAAAGCTAAACATTATTGTGGATTTGCCTATATCTGCCTTTTCCATTTCATCTGTTTTTAGGTACATACAAATTAAAATTGTTAGAGAATAATTCTAGAGAACACTTAAGGAATTAACTTTCTATAATCATGAGGTATTCCCATTAAGCAGTAATAAAAGGAATCATCTGACAATACATCTTATTTTGAATTCTACTTTGTCCAATATATTTTCTTATGTTTACTGTCTGCATAGTATGCCTTTCCCACAATTTTACTATCATCATGTCTGTGTTTATATAATTAAAGTGCATTTCTTATAGATAATATATATACTTCTTGTATTCAGTTTAGTAATCTTTTCTTTTTAAATGAATATTGAGGTCATTTTATTTAATATATGGGTAATGCTTTCTATGGTTGAAATTTAGTCATGTATTTGTTATTTGTTTTCTACTTATCCCATCTGTTGTTTTTCTGTTCTTTTCTGATTTCTTTTTGATCAATTAAATATTTTATTTCATTTTATCTTTTGACTTTTTAACTGCATCTCTTTGAATTTTTACTAGCATTTAAGAGCTTAAAATATGCATGCATATCACAATTTACTTTCTAATACTATCATGCTTTGGGTAATGACCTTCTAATAAAATAATTCCATCTATTTTCTCTTCTGGTCCTTTGTGCTTGTTTTTATCATTATTATTTTATATCTACATATGTTATAAACCTCATAATATGCAATTACTATTTTTTCTTTAAAGAGTCAGACATTTTTAAAAGCAATCAAGTATACACAGATATATTAAAGATGATAAAAATGGTCTTCTAAATTTACCCACACACACTTTCTGATACTCTTGTTTCTTCCCGCAGTTCCAGTCTTGCATCTGCTATCATTTTCCTACTGCCTAATGCTTTTCTTTTAATGCAGGGACACTAGAGATAGACCCAGCGTTCCCATGAGAGAAAGGTATTTTGTTTTGAAGGATTTTTCTTTGGATGTAGAACTGTAAGTTGACAGATTTTTGTTCAGCACTTTAAATATTTTATTTCATTGTTGTGTAGTCTTTATTATTTTTGATGAAAAGCTAGCCATTGTTCTTATTTTTATTCCCTTACATGTAATAAATCATTCTTCTCAGGATGCTCTTAAGATTTTTTAACCTATCCTTCATTATCAGCAGTTTGATTTGGAAACTCTAGGTGTGATTTTGATTGTATTTTTACTTTTTTGGGCTGAGCTTTATGGATCCCTAGATTGACATGTTTTATTAATTTTGAAGAATTTTTTCTTTAAATATTTATTCTGCACCACCAACACTCTCTTTTCCTTCTTGGTCTCCAATTGTACATTGTTAAAATGTTTGTTATGGCCCCAGAAGACTTAGAGGATCCTTTAAATTTTTGTCTCATTTTTCTCCCATTTAGTTTTAATTTACTTTCCACTGACTTGCTTTCAAATTCACTAATTTATTCTTCTATTGTATTCAATCTTCTGATAAGCATATCTAGTGAACTATTCAATTTTCACATTTTACTTTTTCAGTACTGGAATTTATATTTGGTTTTCTTTTATTAGATCAAATTCTTTATTAAAATTCCCAATTTATTCACACATATTGCCCCTCTATTCATTAGATGTTTTCACATATACACTGTAGTTACACTAAAGATCCTGTCTGTTAATCCCAGCATCTGGGTCATCTGTTGAATTTTTTTTCTATTGAGTGACATTTTCCTGCTATTTTTAGTGTTGTAATTTTTCCAATATATCCCAGACTTTGTGTGTAAATGAACATTGGAGTCAGAAGTACATAATATTTACTTCTAGAAAATGGCATGTCCCTTCTTCCATCAAGTCTTATCTTGGGAGTTGCATACAATCTAATCATTAGTTCTGTTGATCCTGCTTTTGTTAAGGCTTTGCTTCGATTCAGTTGATCTCTGGGCTCAAAGTTTGGGTGATGAAATCTGAAGGGCTGTAGATCTATGCACCAGCAAGACTCTAAAGACCTCCCTATATTTTACATACCAGTTGTTATTTTTTTGTTTTATAATCCCAGTTTAGCGTTATTCCAAATGAACACTCTAGTAGCAGTTGCAGCAAACATCTATTTAGCCCCGTCACACCCTCAAGGGCTTTACTCGCTGGCAGAGACACAAACTATTAAGCCAATTATTAAAATATGTTAGGTTGTACCAAAATAACTCAATACAATTTATTAAATTGATTTGACTCTTTTAAACTGAAACTTGACTTAAACTGCATGATTAAACTGGGAAACTGCTTACATTTAGTTGCTATATAAATTTAGCCACACTCCAGTCAAATCCTAATGAGGTAGGCAATGCAGAGATATAAATTTCTAAACTATTTTACTTTACTTAATAAGTTCCACCTCCTCCTCTAAGGGCTCTAACAAGCACTGCTATAAAGTAGCTCTGATTTTTATTTCACCTGCTCTCCCTTTGATTATGCTTTACTTGGACATGTTAATAAGCATTAAATACAACTCAGAAAAGTGCAACAGTAGAGAGAACAGTCATGAGAATATTTCTCTTCTAGAGTTATCCACAATGCATACTCCCGTAGCTGTTGCAGCAAACACCCATTTAGAACATCCTAAGTAAAGAACGGGTAAAATATATTCATAAATTTATTTTAATCTACTTAGCAACACTATGAAGAAGGTACTACCATTATCTCTATTTAGAGATGAGGAAACCGAGGCACAGAGAAGTTAAATAATATACACAAAGACAGTGTGTGGCAAAGCTGGGATTCAAAACAAGGGGAAAAATATTTGTGCTTAACCATAAGACCATTTTACTCCAAGCAGCCAACAGATATGATTCTTAGTGAACTCACATGGTTATAGTGTGAAACACTCCTTTTTCCTTAAGCTATCCTAATCTAGATTCTGTTCTATTAGATATGTTCCTTTTTATTACCAATATTGTTAATTTCTATGTCCACCTTTTGTTTATTTTTTTTTTCTGGATTGAAAACTATTTATTATCTCACATTTTCTGTGGGTTAAAATTCAAGGATAGCTTAGCTGAGTGGTTCTGGCTCAGGCCTCACAGTCAGATTTGTGCCGGGTCTATAGTCGTCTACCTGGGTCTTGGAGGTTCTGTAGTCATCTACCTGGGTCTTGGAGGTTCTGTTTCCAAAGTGATGCACTTACACTCCTGGCAAGTGATGCTAATTGTCAGCAGAAGGCCTCATTTCCTCCCCGTGTATCCTCTTGGCATGGAAGCTGCATTCCCCCACAGTGAGTAATTTAGGAGAAAGCAAGGCAGAAGCCATAATGTCTCTTATGACCTGGCCTCAGAGGTCATACTATATCATCACCCACAATACCCTACTGATTAAAAAGATCAGCCCTGTCCCATGTGGGAGGGGCCTACCCCAAGGCATGCATGCCAGAAAGGGAGAATCACTTAGGTTAGGATCTTTAGTTGGGTGGCATGGAATGTCTCAACACTTTTAATGTGTTCTTTTATTTTTCAGTCATTTTTAGCAAGGTATCGTCATCTTCAGCTGTGCCTGATGTCTCCAGTTCAAGGACCCTGAGTTTTGTCCTCTTCACAGAATAAATTTCCAATCTTCTGCAAAAATGGCGGCACAAAAAACTGGCTGCACTGAGTGGGGAGGAGGGCGCCTTTTGTTTGCTAACAATACTGTTGGAGACTTGCATATTGTATTAGTCTCTTCAGATAACCAATCTTATATTTGCTAATCTTCTGCATTCTGTTTTGTGTTCTGTTTAATTAATTCTTTTTCTGATCTTTTCAATTTTCTTTGTACCACTTCCTTTGAATTTTCTTTGTTTTTCTTTTTCTAATTACTTATGTTGAACATTTAGCTCCTCAACATTCAGCTCTTTGGAAGAAACAAATGTGTGATCTAGCAATGATTTCTTGTCATTAGCACCAAACGCACATACAACAAAAGCAAAAACAAGCAAGTGGGACTATATCAAACTAGAAAGCTTCTGTTTAGCAAAAGAAATAATCAACAAAATAAAAAAGGTAACCTATGGAATGGGAGAATATACTTGCAAACGATAGATCTCATAAAGGTTAATATATAAGGAATACATACAACTCAATAGCAAAAGAATAATAGATCAAAATGGGCAAAGGGCCTGAATATATGTTTCCCAAAGAAGATATACAAATGGACAACAGACACACAAAAAGAGGCATTACATTAGTAATCATCAGAGAAATGCAAGTCAAACGACAATGAAATATCTCACACCTGTAAGAATGGCTAAAAAACAGAAAATAACAAGTATTGGTAGGGATGTGGAGAAACTGGAACCCTCATGCATCCTTGGTGGGAATGTAAAATGGTACAGCCACTGGGAAAACAGTATGGAGGTTTCTCATAAATTAGAAATACAACTATCAACTGATCTAGCAATACCACTTCTGGGTATAAATCTAAAAGATTGAAATATATATCTTTATACCCATGTTTATAGCATACTGTACATAATAGCCAAGATGTGGAAGCAGCCCAGATGTCCATTTATAGGTGAGTGGATAAACTAAATGTGGTACATGCCTGCAATTGAATATTCTGACTATAAAATGGATAAACCTGGAGGACATTATGCTAGGTAAAATAAGCCACAAAAGATACTATATAATTCCACTTGTATGAAGTATCTAAAGTAGTCAAATTCATAAAAACAAATCTAGAATGGCAGTTAACAGAGAGGGGGGCGGGAAGGGAAAAGAGGAGTTAATGCTTAAAGAGTATAGAGTTTTTGTTTTTTTTAAGATGAAAAAGTTCTGGAGATCTATTGCACAATAATGTGAATATACTTAACATTACTAAACTGTATAACTGTATACATAAAACAGGTAAAAATGGAATGTGCAGACTCTCTCACACTCTCTCTTCCTTCTAAACCTGGAGATAACGTAATGTCTTTCTAGCATTTTACTGTAATTTTTTAGTCTGGTCCCTGACCCATTCCCCAAAAACTTCCAGCTTTAAATACTATGGAGAAACTATTGTTGTATAATGTACATATACAGAATAATATAGTATTTCTAAAGTAAGAAAGAAGGCTTTCTTTTGAACAATTGTCTTTCAAAGCAGAGACCATTAAGAAAGGGAAAAAAAGAGCAGTATCTCATCTCTTCTACCCCCCCCCCCCCCCGACTCCCCTCTCAAACTCCTTCTTCTGTCTTTATACATATGACTATTTGTGGCTGGCTTTTCAGACACCTGGCTCTCTTCAAGTAAGAAGCACCAATAACTCTACATCTGTACTTGTCAATGAGCATCTTCATAATCAGCCAAATCCATGTGAGTGATCCTTGTGGATTGCTGGGCCCACTTTATACTTAGCCTAGGATTGAACCATCCACAGATACCCCCCACAGCTGCTATATTCGAAGTTGAAAGGGGATGAGGAGGTAGGCCAGGCGGGAGGAGTACTGAGAATAACGGGGCCATTTCCTTCTAATTCACATCTTCCCTGGTGTTTATGTGCTCCTGGCTCTGGTCCTTCAAGAGCCAGGGCAGACGTGCAGGGTGGGCACCGAGGTCCTGGTGGCAGCTCCCTGAGAATCCACTTGCATCTACCTCGACAAGAAGGAAATAGTTTCCCCTGAAAAGTTATAACAATAGGCACAACTGTATGTGAACATTTTCTATGCTCAACCTGATGCTAGGTACTCTGCTTAGGTTAATTCTTCTCACAATAATTCTGCGATTTGTTAAATATATTTATTTTTTTTATTTCAGAGAGGAATGGAGAGGGCATGAGAGATAGAAACATCAATAATAGAGAACCATTGATTGGCTGCCTCCTGCAGGCGGAGCCCACAACCGGGGCATGTGCCCTGACCCAGAAATGAACCCCAACTTCCGGTTCATAGATCCACACTCAACTGTCATTCAACCATTGAGCCACGCTAGCCAGGAAATCCTGTGATTTTTTACAGATGAAGAAACTGAGGCTCAGATAATTTATCCAAGGCCATGCCACTAAGAACTGAGGTCTACCTGATTCCAGAGACCTGGTTCTTTTGGTTAGAGGATCCTTCCTCGGATCACATAAATAAATGGCAGAAACCAGATTTCAAGTCAGTCTGGACCACCACATTTTGGTTTTCACCACTCACTGAATAGTTGTTGAACTTGTGAATGAGCGAAGTGATTAATCACCGTTGTTTAGTTTACAGTGAAGTATATTTGCTTAATCTTGACAGTGAATGTTAAGAAATATGCTAATATCATGCATCTTTATTAGATTTGAGTAATAGGAATTACGTTTGCCTGCGGTGAAAAGCAGCATTGAAGCTTAACTCCGTTGATTCAGGACAGGTTTTGAAATCAGTAGGTTATGACCCAAGACAGGGACTGAAAGCAGGCCAGCAGAGACAGGTTACAACATAATCCTACCAAATAACTAATCTGTGCTATGAATATATTAGCCAAAGTTACAAAGATAAAGAATACTCTAATATTAAATATACCATACATGCTGTGCCTCAGTTTTCTTATCTGTTCAATAGAAACAATACCCATCTCACAATGTATTTTGTAAGGATGAAATGAAATAATATCAGTTAAGTGTTGGGAATATTTCCTAGCACATATGTGAGCACTTCAAAAATAATAGCTATAATTATTGATAATATTACCGTCTCAGTTCCTGCTTCTAAGGAACCACGGCATATGAAAGGTGTAAGAGCTGATAATGTTTCCTGAATGGCCCTGGGAGAGATGCATCAAATTAAAAGAAGAAAGATTAGGAATAAGACAGGCATTTCCACTTTTCACCACTCTTATTCAATATAGTGCTTGAAGTTCTAGCCACAGTAATCAGAAAAGAATAAAAAACATCCAAATTGAAAAAGAGGAAGTAAAACTGTCATTATTCACAGATGACATACCATTGTATATAGAAAACCTGAAGACTCCACCAAAAATCTACTAGATCTAACAAATGAATTCAGCAAAGTAGCAGAATACAGAATCAATAATTAGAAATTGATGGCATGTCTATATACCAGTAATGAACTCTCAGAAAGAGAAACTAAAAAAAAAAAAAATCTCAGTTATCATTGAAACAAAAAAAAAAAGATACCTTGGAATAAATTTAACCAAGGAGGTAAAATACCTGTACTCAGAAAATTATAGGACATTCAAGAAAGAAATTGAGGAGGATACAAATCAGTAATAGCATATAACTGTGTTCAAGGATTAAAATTACCATCATTTAAATGTCCATACTATCCAAAGTAATCTACAGAATCATACAATCCCTGTTAAAATACCGTCACAGATTTAGAAAATATATTCCAAAAATTTATATGGAACTAAAAAAGACCCCAAATATCCTCAGCAATCTTGAGAAAGAATATATTTGAAGGGATCATATTACCTATTATCATACTATATTACAATGCCATTGTAATAAAAACAGTCGGGTACTGGCATAAGAGCAGGCATATAGATCATTGGAACAGAACAGAAATCCCAGAAATCAACCCATGTCTCTATGGTCAATTAATATTTGACAAAAGAGGCAAGGGCATACAATAAAGACAGTGTCTTCAATAAATGGTGCTGGGAAAATTGAGCAGATACATGCAAAAAAATTAAACTAGACCACCAACTTACACCATATACAAGAATAAACTCAAAATGGATAAAAGACCTAAAAGTAAGTCATGAGACTATAAAAATCCTAGAAGACATAGGTAGTAAAATCTCTGATAGCAATGTTATTGCCAATATATCTCTTAGGGTAAGGGAAACATAGGAAAAAATAAACAAATGGCACTATATCAAACTAAAAAGCTTTTGCACAGCAAAATATACCATCAAAAAATAAAAAGGGAACCCCACTGTATGGGAGAACATATTTGCCAATGATGCATTTGATAAGGGGTTAATTTCCAAATATATAAAGAACTTATACAACTCAACACCAGGAAGACAATCCAATTAAAATTGGACAAAGAACCTGAGTAGACACTTCTTCAAAGAAGACATACAGATGACCAATATACATTTGAAAAGGTGCTCAATATCTCTAATCATCAGAGAGATGCAAATTAAAACCACAAAGGATATCACCTCACACCTGCTAGAATGGCTGCCATCAATAAATCAACAAACAACAAGTGCTGAAGAGGATGTGGAGAAATTCTGCATTCCAAAGTGCATTGTTGGTGGGAATGCAGACTGGGATGGCCACTGTGGAAAACAGTATGGGGATTCCTCAAAAAATTAAAAATGGAACTGCCTTTTGACCAAGCAATCTCACTTCTGGGAATATATCCTAAGAATTCCAAAACACCAATCAGAAAGAAGATATTCATCCCTATATTCATAGCATCATTGTTTACAATAGCCAAGATCTGGAAACAGCCTGTGTCCATCAGTAGATGAGTGGATAAAAAAAGCTGTGGTACATTTACATAGTGGAATACAAAGAGGCTGTAAAAAGGAAGGAAACCTTACCTTTGGGACAGCACGGAGGGACCTGGAGAATATTATGCTAAGCAAAATAAGCCAGTCAGAGGAAGAAAAATACCATATGATCTAACTTATATGTGGAATCTAATGAACAAAATAAACTGACAAACAAAATAGATCCAGAGACATGAATACATGGCACATACTGACAGATGTCAAAGGGGAGGTTGGTGGGCAGACCAGATGAAAGAAAGTGAAGAGACTAGCCAAAGGACATATATGCTTAGGCAATAATATGTGAAGGGCTAGGGGGTGGGAAGAGTGAGGTCTGGGTGGAGGTGGTTGAGCGGGGGAGGGTGGATAGCAGGGGACATCTGTAATAATGTCAACGATAAAAATAAAATGTCCAAAATTTAAAAACAAAAGAAGAAAAGCAGAATTGCGTAAACTCTACAGATTGTATATTTTTCTAAAATTAAATATGTACAATACGGATCTGTCTCCAAGAAACTAGATTAAGCATCTTTATTATGTAAATTCAAAACCGCTTGTTAGGGAAAGGGAGGAGTGGCTGCATCTGGCTGTGGGGACAGTGGGTCCTAAGGACTGTCCTTCCTAAGGTTCTGTTTCACATTGCCTTTTTGTGACCTGAAAAGTGTCACTTGATACATTTCCTCAATCAAATCAACTGCCAGACTGGATAAAACCTTGCCTTACAGAAACCCAGATGCTGCCTCTAACCTAAACTGCACTGAGTACATCGTAACCTCCTGTTCCCCCTCTGCAATCAAGGAAATAGCAGTTGATATCTTAATTGCTGCTTTCTGGCAGAAAAGGCATACACCTGTTGACAGATTGGCTCAAAACAGTTTTAAAAGGGAACCTCACAAGTCAGACAAGATTCTTCTCAGGCCAGCACCACCTCATACAGGCTACCGCCAGGAGTGCCCAGCGCCCCGGCTGGCCAGGCTGTGTGTTCCAAGGAGCACAGGTGCAAGTCACCATTCTTCCTGACTGACGTGCGGTCGGCACCTCCACAGAGGATATGAGAACAGGAAATCCCACAGAGACCGGCTAGAAATCATCTTGCCAGGACAAGAGTTCCAGTTTTTGAATCATGCCTGGATAATATATTTATGAAAGATGTCGGAGATTTTCAAACTTGGCAAATAATATATGTTTATAAATCCATTTTTAAGTGAACACACATTGTAAACAGGCGCCTCAGCTTAACGGGGATATCCTGCAAAATGCCTTTGATAAATTCACAATTAAAGAGTGAGGCTTGATGGCTTTTCTATATAGATGGACTTTGGTTGTAGCTGCCTTGAAACCGCGTAGCTCAGGGTTGTGTGTGCATCGAAGTGTCTTCTGGCCTCAGGAGAGTTACTGTATCCCCTGACAGCAATCCCAAGCATTTATCTCATTCTGTTTTTCTTGGTTCTCCCAAATCCCATTTGGCCAGCTCTGCCTACATGTGTTCAGCGTTGCTGTGATTTACTTCATATGTTCCCTCTGCTTATTTCAGTTTGGCATGTGTTCCTATCATTCCCATATGTCAACAGGTTGCTTTGAATCCAGTTGCCCTAGGTTGGTCCCCAAGATAACCATAGTTTTCATACCAGGAACAATAGGTATCCAAAAATAACCCCAGTATTAGAAGAAGCCAGTTAATTACAAAGTGCTCATTTCCCGCGGATTCTTAATCTCTGAACAATGAAACTGGAGAAACTTTTCCTCGTCTGTGGGCCCTTATGCTCTCAACTCCCTGCGCTCCTCAGACACATCTTGTTTTCTTTTCTGCTCAACTCCAACCCTCTTCTGCAGAGCGATGATGCGGAGGGCTTCAGAAACACCATCAGCCTGAAGTGGAAGCATATGCTATGCAGAAGTCTTTATCACCAAATTTTATAGATCGACTCCTCGACATCCTGCTCTGCATTATCCATCTCCTCGCCTCAAGGACTACTGTTCAACTGTTTGAACAAAGGAAGGGATGCTTTGCTAGGCTTCTTTCTTTAAGAACCTGATACGCTATTTTTTTTCCTTCTTCTTGAAAAAGACACAGCATCATTTCAATGTGAAAATGTATTACTTTCTCTGAAGTTCCCCGGAGAAATGACTGATCTTCGAAAGACCTAGTTTCTTAAAGGACAGAAAGCGAGCTCCTTTGGTGGCACACAGTCTATGAGGCATGTGTCTGGCGGATGCAAAGGACCAAAGCTGTGTCAACACAGAGTGAGAACATCTGGCCGAAACTGGTTTGGCTCAGTAGATAGAGCGTTGGCCTGCACACTGAAAGGTCCAGGGTTCGATTCCAGTCAAGGGCACGTACCATGGTTGCGGGCACATCCCCAGTGAGGGGGTGTTCGGGAGGCAGTTGATTGATGTTTATAGCTCTCTATTGCTCTCCCTTCCTCTCTGTAAAAAATCAATAAAATATATATTTTTAAAAAGAATAAGAACATCTGGGTGAGAAAGTCAAATACCCTGATGCTTCTGTGGTTGACACTGAGTAGTCACATTTCAGATAAAAACAATTCTTCTTTAACTAGTCGTTTTGTTATCCTAGCATCCCTATTGATAAGCTTATATAAGGTTTGGTTTAAAGCACATTCTAAATTCTTTGGTGCCCCTCACAGCTCTCCTGATAAAGTGACACAATGCTATTTCCATATGACAGATGCAACTGACCCAGAGAGGGGCGGCTATGTTCGATGGCCTCAGATTCAAGACTAGAGTGTAGCATGGCTTTCGCCTGCCTTGTCACTGCAGCATTTCAGCTCAGTTGCGGTACCAAACAATGGGTATTTTGTACAAGGTTCTGGTAGGGCCTCTTTGGAAACAGAGATTTTGGCAGCACACTTCAGAGGGAAGTCGTCATTTCTGTTCCCTCGCCAGGCAAGCATTGCAACCATTTTGATTTCATCATGCTAGCTTGTTATTTCTTTGACAATAGCAGACAAACACTGCATTCGGGTTTTCTGGGTTGCTTGTGAGCAGTTACTGAAACTGACCTGCTTTTTAATGCAAACATTATGCAGCCTGCAGCCAGACAATGGAAAGTCTGTTTGCAACCTGAGCAGGGCTGGATGCAATCTTTCCCAGTGGGTATCTATCATTTCAGGTGTTGCTGAAGAATTCATGTAGAATTTTCATTTTTCAACTGTTTGTTAAAATCACATACCAAGTCAAATTTAATTAGTTATATTCATGGCAGATGGTACAGTATTCTATAATAAAGTATAAATTCCTTGACTTAATTGAGTAATGCATTTCATATGATCTCTTTTACAAATTTCAAAAACGATTCTCTTCAAACAGGCCTGCACATTATTTGGATGCAGGCCCAAACAGGTTAAAATTGATTTAATACTTTCCCCCCAAAGAACACTATGTAAATGAAAGTGAGTCTGCCCTGAGTGACTTATTTTAATGTCTGCTTCTACATAAATTACATCTGCATCTGGGGGAGAGAGAGAGAGAGAGGTGGGAGTATACTTAAATTATGTGGGAACAAGTTTTCTGAAACCTTGAATGCAACAGTTAGAAAGATGGTCATATTTAAATAAATTCAATTTGTTTCATGCTGAGAGAACTCAATGTTCATTATCAGTTAGTTGAAACCAAGTCTTTGATAATATTAAAAAGACGCCTTCTAAATATATCATTCTTTTCCCAGAACGGCCAATTAACCTGAGCATTAGAAGTGCAGTGGGGGTTAAGGGTGGGAAGTCTAACTGTACCATATTAATAATTATACATTTCTTTAGGCATCTGAAGCACCCAAATACAATTTTGGACAACATGGGATAAAACACAATATTGCACTCTTGGTAGATCTCAGATTGCTGCTGCTCTTACCATCCAATACTCAAAAGGGATTTCATTTCTGCCTTAAACATTTTTGAAGTGCTTCAGACATCTGCCCACTTTTCCCCCCAGGGAAGTGTGAAACATGCTGAATTTTCCCAGCCTACATCAACAACCCGTTAAAGGATACAGACTAATTCACTGAATGCTGGAAGAAGAAATTTTATCCATCTTTATTCTAGAGATGACATATATTCTGCACATATACTGGAATTACTCTCCCGCGCTGCCTGTTATACACTAGTAAGCAATCATGTTATATGTGGCTTCTCAACCTTTGACAAAACCTTTCAGTCATGAAGTGAATCCTATTTGCCATCCTTTTAAATTTAACATTTAATTATACTGATGAGGAAATTAAGTCATAAATATTGGTAGTAGAGTCCATGAACTTAGTCACAAGTACCTCAACTCCTAGCCAGATATTTTTCCACCTAGGGTACACAATGACAGGGAGAAAAATAATTCTCCTCCACTCTCTATGTAAAGTAGATGAGTTTGCAAAATGAATGGACAAAAGACAGATTAACAGGATAAAAGGTGTGATGTTTACTTTTTTTTTCACTTTTTTTCTTTATTGTTTAAGGAATTACATTTGTGTCCTTACCCCCCCATTGACACTCCCCACTCGCATTCATGTCCTCACCCACATGGTATCTGCATCCATTGGTTATGCTTATATGCATGCATACAAGTACTTTGGTTGATCTCTTCCCCTTACCTCCACTCTCCCCTACCTTCCCTCTGAGGTTTGAGCATCTGCTCAATGCTTCTCTGTTTCTGGATCTGTTTTTGTTCATCAGTTTATGTTGTTCATTATATACCATAAATGAGTGAAATCGTGTAATATTTATCTTTCTCTGACTTACTTATTCCACTTAGCATAATGCTCTCCAGCGCCATCCAAACTGTTGCAAATGGTAGGAGTTCCTTCCTTTTTAAGCAGCATAGTATTCCATTGTGTAGATGTACCACAGTTTTTTAATTCATTCATCTGCTGATGGACACGTAGGCTGTTTCCAAATCTTAGCTATGGTAAATTGTGCTGCTAAGATCATAAAGGTGCATATATCCTTTCTGATTAGTGTTTCTGGTTTCTTGGGATTTATTCCTAGAAGTGGGATCACTGGGTAAAATGAGAGTTCCATTTTTAGTTTTTTGAGGAAATTCCATACTGTTCTCCACAGTGGCTGCACCAGTCTGCATTCCCACCAGAAGTGCAGGAAGGTTCCTTTTTCTCCGCAACCTCGCCAACACTTGTCCTTTGTTGATTTGTTGATGATAGCCATTCTGACAGGTGTGAGATGTACCTCACTGTTGTTTTGATTTGTATCTCTCAGATGATTAGTGACTTCGAGCATGTTTTCATATGTATCTTGGCCTTCCTTAAGTCCTCTTTTATAAAGTATCTATTTAGGTCCTTTGCCCATTTTTTGATTGGGTTGTTGATCTTTTTGTTAAGTTGTATGAGTTTCTTGTAAATGTTGCAGATTAAACCATTATTGGAGATAACATTGGCAAATATGTTCTTCCATGCAGTGGGCTTTCTTGATGTTTTATTGATGGTTTCTTTTGCTGTGCAAAAGCTTTTTATGTTGATATAGTACTATTTGTTTATTTTCTCTTTACTTTCCACTGCCCTAGGAGCTGTATTGGTGAAGATATTGCTATGGCATATGTCTGAGATTTTGCTGCCTGTAGATTCCTCTAGTATTTTTATGGTTTCCCATTTTACCTTTAAGTCCTTTATCCATTTTGAGTTTATTTTTGTGTATGGTATTATTAGTGGTCTAGTTTCATTTATTATTTTTTTTTGCATGTATCTGTCCAATTTTCACAACACTATTTATTGAAGAGACTGTCTTGACTCCATTGTATGCTCTTGCCTCTTCTGTCAAATATTAATGGAGCATAGTGGATTGGGCCGATTTCTGGGTTCTCTATTCCATTTCATTGGTCTATAAGTCTGTTCTTGTACCAGTACCAGGCAGTTTTGAGAACAGTGGCCTTGTAATACAGCTTGATATCTGATATTGAGATCCCTCTTACTTTGTTCTTCTTTCTCAGGATTGCTGCAGCTCTTTGAGAGGTCTTTTTTTATTCCAGATGAATTTTTGGAGAGTTTGTTCTAGGTTTGTGAAATATGCTGTTAGTATTTTAATGGGGAGTACATTGAATCTATAGATTGTTTTGAGTAGTATGGACATTTTAATGATATTGATTCTACCAATCCATGAACACAGTATGTTATTCCATCTGTTTATGTCTTTATCTGTTTTATCAACATCTCCTATAGTTTTCTAATTAGAGGTCTTTCACCTCCTTAATTAAGTTTATTCCTAGGTATCTTAATTTTTTTGTGTGCAATGGTAAATGGAATTGTTTCTTTAATATCTCTTATTGTAAGTTCACTATTGGTGTATAAAAATGGTATAGATTTCTTGGCATTAATTTTGTATTAATGTTACATTGCCAAATTGATTTATTAAGTGTAATAATTTTTTGAAGGATTCTTTAGGGTTTTCTGTGTACAATATCATGTCATCTGCAAATAATGACAATTTTATTTCTTCTTTTCCAATTTGGATGCCATTTATTTCTTCTTCTTGTCTGACCAAAGTGGCTAGCACTTCCATTGCTGTGTTGAACAGGAGTGCTTAAAACGGGCATTCCTGTCTTATTTCTGTTCTCAGGAAAAATGGTTTTAGTTTTGCTCATTGAGTATGATGTTGGCTGTAGGTTTGTCATATATGGCTTTTATCATGTTCAGGTATGATCCTTCTATTCCCACTTTGCTGAGCATTTTTATCAGAAAAGGATGTCTGACTTTGTCAAAGCCTTTTCTACATCAATTGATATGATTTTGTGATTTTTGTCTCTCAATTTGTTTATGTGGTGTATACATAAATATAATTGCAGATATTGTACCAGCCTTCATCCCTGGAATAAATCTCACTTGGTCATGACATATGATCTTTCTAATGTAATGCTGAATCCAGTTTGCTAGAATTTTGTTGAGGATTTTAGCATCTATGTTCATGGGGGCTATTGGCCTGTAATTCTCTTTCTTTGTGGTGTCTTTATCTGGTTTTGGGATTAGGGTAATGCTGGCTTTATAGAAAGAGCTTGGAAGTGTGCCTTCCTCTTGAATTTTTTGGAATAGTCTGAGGATGGTAGGTTTTAGTTCTTTTTTGAATGTTTGGTAAAACTCCCCCATGAAGCCATCTGGTCCAGAGCTTTTGTTTGCTGGAAGTTTTTTGATTACTGTTTTAATTTCATCACTGGTTATCAGCCTACTCTGTTTTTTTTTTTTTTTTTTTTTTTTTTTTTATTCTTCATAATTGATTTTTGGAAGCTTGTATTTTTCTAGGAATGCATCCATTTCATCAAGGTTGTCCAGTTTGCTAGAGTAGAGTTTTCAAAGTATTTTTATTTCACTATCCTTTGTATATCTGTGGGGTCAGTTGTCACTTCACTGCTTTCATTTCTGATTTTGTTTATTTGGGTCCTCTCATTTTGTTTCTTGCTGATTGTGTCTAGAGGTTCATCAATCTTGTTTATCATTTAAAAGAACCAGCTCTTGGTTTCATTGATCTTTCGTGTGTTTTTTTTTTTTGTTGTTGTTGTTTTTTGTGGGTTTTTTTTGTCACTATGTCATTTATTTCTGCTCTGATCTTTATTATCTCCTTCTGGTTACTGTGTTTCTTGTTGCTCTCTTTTTAATTCTATAAGTTGCAGGGTTAGATAATTTACTACCATTTTTTCTTGATTTTTGAGGTAGGCCTGTAGAATTGTGAACTTCTCTTTCAGGACTGCATTCATTGTGTCCCATGGATTTTGGATTGTTGTGTTTTCATGTCATTTGTTTCCAGGATGTTTTTTTTTTTTTTTTTTATTTCATCTTTGATCCTTTGGTAACCCAATTATTGTTTAATAGCATGCTATTTAGCCTCAAATTGTTTGATTTTTTTCATTGTTTTTATTGTAGTTGATTTCTAGTTTTATGCTATTGTGATCTGAGAAGATGGTATATATGATTTCTATCTTCTTGAATTTGAAGACACTTTGTCTTGTCCTAATATATGATCTATCTATGAAAATGTCCTATGTGCACTTAAGAAGAATATATATTCTATACCTTTGGGGTGAAATGTTCTGAAGGTCTATCTGATCTAATGAGTCATTTGGGATTGTTGTTTCTTTGCTGATTTTTTGTTTAGAGGATTTATCCAGAGATGTCAGTTGGCATTAAGTCCCCTACTATGATTGTATTGCTATTGATCTCTTCCTTGATACCATGTTTCCCCGAAAATAAGACATCCTCTGAAAATAAGACCTAGCACATGGAAAAATAAGACATCCCCTGAAAATAAGATCTAGCGCATCTTTGGGAGCAAAAATTAATATAAGACACTGTCTTATTTTCGGAGAAACAGGGTATCTTTCAGAAGTTTTATGTATTTGGGTGATCCTGTATTGAATGCATTTATGTTTATCAGAGTTATATACTCTTGTTGGATTGCTCCCTTTAATATTATGTAGTGGCCTTCCTTATTTCTTGTTATGGCCTTTACTTTGAGGTCTATTTTGTCAGATATAAGTATTGCTACCCCAGCTTTTTTCTTACCCCTTCACTATCAGTCTGTGTGAATCCTCTATTCTGAGATGGGTCTCCAGCAGACAGCAAATATATGAGTCATGTTTTCTTATCCATTCAGTCACCCTGTGACTTTTGATTGGAGCATTTAATCCATTTAATTTAATGTTATTAATGATAAGTAGTTGTTTGTCCTCATTTTTATTATTTGTGTTTGTGTTTCTTCTTGCCTTTCTGTTTCTTCTTTTTACATCAGTCCCTTTAGCATTTCTTGCATTGCTGGCTTGGTGGGAATAAACTCTTTTAGCCTTTTTTTTTTTTTTTTTTTTTTTTTTTTGTCTGTGAAGCTCCTGATTCCACCTTCAATTTTGAATAATAGCCTTGCTGGGTATAGTATTCTTGTATTCAGACCCTTGCTTTGCATCACTTTGTATATTTCATTCCATTCCCTTCTGGCATGGTGTGTTTTCTGTTGAGAAATCAGTTGATATTCTAATGGAAGATCTTTTGTAGATAACTTTTTGTCTCTCTCTGGTGGCTTTTAAGATTCTTACTTTGTTTGTTGATATTTGCCAATTTAATTATGTTGTGTCTTGGTGTTGGTCTTTTTGGCTTCGTCTTGTTTGGGACTCTATATGCTTCTTGGACTTCCGTGCTTTTTTTCTTGCCAATATCAGGGAAGTTTTGGGTCATTATTTCTTCAAACAGGTTTTCTATTCCTTGCTCCACTTCCTCTCCTTCTAGTACCCCTATTATATGGATGTTGTTTCATTTTGTTTTGTCCCAAAGCTCCCTTAGGCTCTCCTCTTGCTTTTTAAGTTTTGTTTTTTTGTTTTTTTTTTCACTTGCTGCTGTGTTTGAGTGTTTTTTCCCTACCTTGTCTTCTAATTTGCTGATGCAGTCCTCAGCCTCTTCTAGTCTTCTGTTTAAGCCTTTCATTGTGTTCTTTATTGCAGCTATGTCATTCTTAATTTCTTCTTGGTTCCTTTTCATGTTGGTAACATTCTCATGTAGCTCCTTATAATTCTCATTGAGTTGTATTTATCATCCAGCCATTTGAGCATCATTATAAGCATTCCTTGGAATTCTTTCTCTAACATGTTACTTGCCTCCATTTCATCTAACCCCCTTTCTGGCGATTCCTTTTTCTTTCCTTTTTTTTTTTTTTTTTTTTTTTTTTTTTTTTTTTTTTTTGTCTCCCCACGTTTTGCTGGAACATTTTAATTGTTTCTGTGTCATAGAGCCAACTTTGCTACCCAGTTTCTTTTGGGGTGTTGCTACTGGTGTGATCTCTCAGGTTTCCTGGGATTGGTGATCTCTTGATGTAGTTGGATCTTGTATATTTGTTCCTTATTAGTGGATGAAGTCTCATTACAGGTTGGCAACGTGACTCATCCTTGGCTTTGTTGTGCAAGATGTTTTGGATGTGATTCTGGTTCCGGCTTTTGTGGAAAAGGTTGTCTGAGTTCTCACTGGTATGTGCTCACTGTGGATTCCCATAATCCATAGCATAGTTGGAAGGGGTGTTGGGGCCTGTGGCTCAGGTACTGTGACTTGGCCAGTGTGGTGTGATTCTTATTGGATTAGTGTCTCTCTGCAAATCACTATGAGGGGCCTAGAGCCCGTGACAGTGGCGGGGCTTAAGGGAGGGGTTGGGAGTATCTTGTAGTCTGTGGTTGAGGCAGTGGGACTCTGGCCAAATTGATTTCCCTCTCTGAATCACAAGGGGATTCAGGATCCAGCAGCTGGGGATGTGGGAATCTCAAGGTCTGTGGCTGAAACAATGTGACTTTGTCCAGGGAGCAAGACCTCAGTAACTCACCATGTTGTCCAGAGGTAGGTAGCCAGGAGGGGGATATTATGGATCCTACTGAGGGAGCCATGCACCTTTGGTTGGAGAGGCACATGCCCAAAGGCAGCATACAAGGGGGCCCAGGAGCCATCTGCAAGGGGTGTGTGCTTGTGGTATCCACATGCTAGATTGGAGCAATTGTGATGTGCCACTGGCCCCGTGAAGGGAGAAGTCCAAGTTTCTGCTTCAGGGGATGTGCACCATTGGTTGGATATGCATGCCCAATGACTGCTTACAGAGATGCCCAGGAGCTGTCTTACAGGGCAGTGGGCTCACAGGGGCCCACTGGAGCAGTGCTACTGCAGGGACTGGATGCCAGTGGCCAGAGTTGTGCCTTGTGGCAGCTCAGAGAAACACCCAGGGGACTCCTGCCAGGGCAGTAGGCTCAGGGGGCTTGTGCACTGGATCAGTGTGACTGCAGTGCCTGGAGGTTGGCAGCTGAGGAGGGAGAAGTCCAAGTTTCTGCTGCCGGGGCCTTGATCCCTTGGTTAGATATGAGTGCACCTAGTGGCCATTCACAGAGGCACCAAGGAGTCACCTGCTGGGGCAGAGGCCTCAGGGGACCTGTGTGCTGAAAACACTTGACCTTGGTATGTGTGGGTAGGCAACCGGGAAAGGTGAAGTCCGGGGCCATGAGCCCTTGTTTGGATAAGAGTGCATCCAGCAGGGGCTCACAGAGCACACCCTTTGCGGCCTTGGACTCAGGAGGCCTGCATGCTGGAAAAGCATGACTGAGGTGTCCAGAGGCCAGCAGCTGGGGAGTGGAAAGACTCAGTTTTTGCTACTCTGCCCCTGGTCAGATTCATGTGTGCCCAGTGGCAGCTCACAGAGGTACCCCAGTGCCGTTTGCCAGGGCTGTGCACTCAGAGAAGCCCTTGCACTCAAGCCACATGACTGAGGTGTCTGTGGGCAGGCAGCAGGAATGGGGGAAGTATGAAATTCTACCGCCAGGGGCCTTGTGCCCTTGGTTGGAATCACCTGCGCCCAGTGGCGGTCACAAAGGCACTTGTGGTGTGTTGCCAGGGTAGTGCACTAACACACTCAGAGGGGCCCTGGCGCTGAAACCGCATGATCAAGGTGTCTGTGGGCAGGTATCCAGGAAGAGGGAATTCAGAATTTCTACTGCCTGAGCAGTGCGCCCTTGTTTGTATAAGAGTGTGACTGGGGCTCACAGCTGGGGCTCACAGCGGCACACAAGAGCGGCCTCCGGAGTGTTGGGTTCAGAAGGCCTGCATGCTGGAAAAGCGTGACTGTGGCGTCCAGAGGTTTGCCGCTGGGGATCAGGGAAGTTGCACTTACTGCTGTGGGAGCTGTGCACCCTCAGAGGTGGAGGTCCTAGGGTCTACAGGTCTTCAGATGGGGCAGCAGGATTTTGGCTGAAGTGGTTGCAGTGTTGAGGGCAGTGTCGCG
The DNA here is from genome assembly GCF_964339955.1 of Pipistrellus hanaki. Classification (NCBI taxonomy): domain Eukaryota; kingdom Metazoa; phylum Chordata; class Mammalia; order Chiroptera; family Vespertilionidae; genus Pipistrellus; species Pipistrellus hanaki. The sequence goes on from NC_140505.1 coordinate 148,973,643, forward strand.
GGCAGTGTCCAAGGCCTGTCTGGAGGGGGAGTGCTGATGAGTTCCTAGAAGAGGCTGCTCTCACCTTCAAGATGGCATGGGCTCTGAGCCCGAGCCTCACAGCCTGGAGAGTGTCTGTAGAGGTGATGGGTGCTCCCTGTCCAGGGGAGTCTGGCCTGCCAGCCTCTGCTACTCCTGCTGGATTTAACTGTCCCTCACTCACTCTCACACACACACCACACACATCCACACGTTCTCCTTTCACCCCCTCAGTCACTCACATCCTCTCCCTCACCTCCGTCATGCCAGCTGCCATCTTCTACCCCGATGTTTATTAATAATAATAATTTTGTGTGCATTGTAGCTTCACAGAAAAAAAGTGAAAACTCAAGTTGTTAGACGTAGGGGTTTAAACTATATTATTTTAACAAAGGGCAATAAATTGCGGGTTAAGTGACTAGAAAAAAAGGGAGGTTGGCTTCTAGAGGCAATAACTTGTGAGAAAATGACTAGGTAATATATAGGGGATAAATAAAATGAAATATAAGGGATATTTTACTTATATTCTTTATTCAAATTCATCTTGGTGTGATTCCCTGTTTCTAGTGATAAGGGTAGATCTCCTTTTCCTGGGCACCTCTCTCAAAGGAAAATGTATGCCCTGATTTTAGGCTGACAAGGAGGGAAGAGTAGGGAACCCTTCCTGCATCTGTTGATTCTCAGTTGCCTTCAGCTCAAAATAATCTTTATGCATAGTTTGCGGTGGTATATCCTGCTCCTTTTCAAACTATGGAGTGAAGATATGTAACGACTATGGTTTTACATTGCTTAGCTAATTTAATAAAGGCACTTAAGCAATCGCTCCAGGCACATACACCAGCCCCTACCCCCATCCCTCCATTTACTCTCAGGGTGTTCTGTCTAGGCCCTGCCATTTGAAGTTTCTACATTACAGCTTTACCAGTCTCCTCTAAATTATCTAATACATTTCGCAGCTCTTTCAGGTCCTAGATAGAAAAGACTTGACTTGTCTGAACCTTATACTTGCCTCTTATCTGTGCTCTCAAGTTGTGCCATTAGATAGTTCCTCTACTCCCAGTGTACTGGATTGGAATGGACCACCCAGGCTGATCTCTGAGAAACTGAAGGACAGGAAGCATCTTTTAAAGACCGATTTGGAATCCAGCCCTTGCTCTGCTATTGTAGTTACTGGCAGCAAGACATTAAACAGGGTCATTATGGACACTAGGTTTCCATGCCTGTAGGTCACCCAGGATAGAATTGAAGGTCAATAAATGGTAGTGTTTATGTTGGTCAGGATGATGATGGTGACTAGTGATAATTTACTCCTCTGTTTTATACAGTTTTCTTTAAAAACAAAACACCTACTTAGGCCTGGCTGGTGACGCAATTGGTTGAGCATCACCTCATGCACCAAAGGGCAACCAGTTTGATGCCCCAACAATTGCGTCATGCCCAGATATAGGTTCACTTTCCAGCGAGCGGTGTGCAGGAGGCAGCCAGGTGATGTTCCTTTCACACATTGCTGTTTCTTTCTCTCTCTCTCTCTCTCTCTCTCTCTCTCTCTCTCTCTCTCTCTCTCTCTCTCTCTCATTTCCTCTTTCTCGAAAAATCATTAAGAATATATATATTTAAAATCCTAGATAATTCTCTGCAGATTTCTTCTTTCCCCCTAATCCTTTCCACCTCCATTCCTTATACGCAGCAGAGACAATCAAACTTAAAGATCTCCAATATTCATTTACTTAGAAAAGACAACTATGTCCTGGCTTATAGAGACTCCGTTGACTTTATTGCATGCTAAGATACAAGGCTTGAAAATCTTAGACAAAAGTCAGGTTAGATGTCTCGCCCTCTAAGCATCCATCCCTAACAAGGTAGATCCGCAGCACCTGGTGCTGAAGGGCTGTACTGATCTCTGTTTTCTATTTATTCATAGCTCTTCCATTTAGATTATAGACTCCTTTGGGGCAGTTATTGTCTAGTTAGGAATGTCTTGTATCAGAGTAGGCAATTATTTCTGAAAAGAGAAATGAATTAATGTTACCTGGAATGGAAGGTAGGGGAGGGGGGAAAGAGGTCAATTCCCCAGTCCTTATTATTTGGGAATAATGAATATGTGGAAATTATTTGGACAAAGAAATGGAAATTACCTAATCTAATGCGATTAAATTGGAGCTATTTAATTAACCCTTTCCCCTTTAAACACAAATAGCTAATATAACAAATTCCCATTCAAATGCATTTAAGCAGAAAGATCCATTTTCTTTCTTTCTTCTTCTATTTTTATGAAAAGTCAAAGCACTAGGTGATTCATATTTCTAGGAACATATTCTTACAGGCATTTTCATCTCTGAATAAACATTAGTCTTCAAAAGTATGTTTTTAATAAAAAGGAAGACTGGTGCATTTGTCTTATGATGTTTCTTAGTGAATGATCTCCAGATATTTTTTTAAAGATATCTGTAGGGCCCATTCTAGGCAAACACGTGTCATAGGGAAAGCTTGGCTTTACTTTTCTATACAGGACCAATCAATCCCGGCAGCCACAAAGGGAACAGCGTGATCATGCTATGACTGAACAGACACCAGGAAGGGCTCCAGTAACTTCCAAACGCAGTGAGCTGGTAATGGAAACTCTACCATTACACCTCCATTTATCTCCCTGTTCCAATGCAGACACCCCTATTCTGGGAAGAAAATGCTTATGTTTTTTTCTCAGGAAACAATATTTTAACTGAGAGAACATTAAAAAGCATGCCACAGAGTGGAATAAAATATTTCCGTATATCTATATATTCAATAAATGGCTCACACAGAGTATGAATATGTACCCTAAAAATCATTAAGGGAAAGGTAGGTAATGCAACAGAAAAGCAGACAAATGACTCAAATAGACATGAACAATACAGGATGCTCTAGCCATGCCTATCCCAGCTTTAATTAAAAAAAAAATCCAAAGGGTCAAAGTTGCATCTAAGTTATTATATAAGTCTCAGAACAAAGCCCAAAATAATTAAAGAAGAATAAAATTATCCAGCACTTGACAAGTTAGCATTCAATAAAAAATTACTGTGTGCAAAGAAACAGTAACATTATCCAGAATGTGAGGAAAATCCAATTAATAGAAACAGATCCAGAAATTACTCAGCTGGCAGTAATTTCTATCAGTAAGTTAAGTAGTAAAAACAACAAAAACAAAAACAACTTTTATAGATATATTCTATAGTTTAAGAAAGCATGAGTGCTAACAAGACACAGAAAATAAAATAAAAATGAGCAAAATGGAAAGTCTAACATTCTATTATAGAGAGACCATAATAACATTTCAGGGAAGAAAAATAAAATAGGTTCAATTAATAGGATAGTATATGTTGCAGAAGAAACAGTAAACTTGAATATATAACCATAAGCTATGCAAAATTACACACAGGAAAAATATGGGGAAAAAAGCAACAATTGTGCATCAGTGAGCTGCGTGACAACTTGAAACAGTTTAATAGTTGGAGTCCCTGGTGTAGTGGAAGGAAACCAGAAAAAAAAAAAAAAATATATATATATGTAAAAAAGTAATGGCCCCTACCTTTCCAATTAGATAAAAATAATAAACTTCCAATTCATAGAAGTGCAACAAAGCTCAACACAAGAAATACGAAGAAATTGACACCAAGGCACATCACAACCAAATGACTTAAAATCAGAGACAAATAGAAAAATCTTAAAAGTGGCTAGACGAAAAAGAAACATTGTGTACATGGGAACAACTATATCAGTGATGGCTCTGGGGCGAGAGGTCAAAGGAATTAATTGCAAAGGGTGTGAGAAAACTTTAAGGGGTGATGGAGAAAATTGTTCATTACATTGATTCTGCAGATGGTTTCACAGGAATATACATTTAACAAAATTCATCAAATTATTTTAATAACATGATTTTATTGTATGTCAGTTATACCTCAATAACTCCCATAATTTTCCAACACAATCTTAAATGTTTAAACATGAAGAGTTTACTTGTAATTCCTACTCCATTCTTTTATCTCCCTACAATTCACCTTTAAAGGATGAATGATAATGATGTGAAATATACATATATATTCATATTCCATGTCGTATATACACACAGACAATGGAATATTACTCATCTATGAGAAAAAAGAAAATCCTGCCAGGTGGATGGATCTTAAAGGTATTATGCTAAAAGAAATAAGTCAGAGAAAGCAAAATACTTCATGATATCACTTGTATGTGAAATATAAAAAAACTTAAACTCATAGAAAAAGAATAGAATTATTAGACTTTGGTTAGGTTGTTCTTCTCTTGGAGCGTGATAACATACCCAAGTCACCAGGGGCTAGGGGTTGGGGGAAATGGTGAGATGTTGGCCAAAGGGTACAAATTTACAGTTTTACAATGAATAAGTTCTGGGTATCTAAAATGCACCATGGTGACAATAATTAACAGTGCATACTATATAATTAACAGAGTAGATCTTAAATGTTTTCACTACAAAGAAAGAAGTGAGACAGATGGAACTGTTAGCCAATGGTATGGTAGTAATTACTTTATACTGTACTAGTGGCCCAGTGCACAAAATTTGTACACATTGAAGGGAATTAACTAGAGGAAATATTTTAATATTGCTATTTGCCCTTTCTCTATAATATAAGTGTTAAAACTAAAAGAAAATTAGTAAAATCTATATGAAAATCTTCTTCCTGTCAGAGTCTGGGTGGGACTCATCATGGGACCAAGAGTCGCCCATCAAGCCCTGTCATGTGGGAGGTGCAGACTGAGGTTTCCTGGCCTGGCCCCACCCAGCATCATGTTGATTCCTTGTTATGGAAACCTTGGCTCTGCTGTAGTCCCAGCCATCTTGTGTTACAGGAACCCCAATTCTGCTGTGGGCACAGCCATCTTGTGATGGTGTGAGGGTTAATTTGCATATTACCTCTTTATTATATAGGATAAGTATATCACATCAATGCACATCGATGTGATACACTTATCCTATATAATAAAGAGGTAACATGCAAATGTTATCTTATGCAATGTTATATGTCAATTATATCTCAATGAAGCTGGAAAAATTAGGAAAACCTAATACAAATAGATAGATGAATAATATATAATATATTCATCTAATAGTAGATTTTACAGTCATTAAAAAGAATGAACCATGGAAAATAAAATATGGATTATTCACTGAAACAATAAGCAGAAAGCTACAGTTAAATGATAATACAAATATTTTGCTACATAGAAATGCAGCCATGATTTTTTTATTATAAGCATCATATTACAGTAGAAAAACTCGAAATAAGAAACTATTATATCAACGTTTGAAATAAGTGAGAGCAGACTCATATACTCTGAAAGAATCAGATTACATATTGCAATATCCGTAATCCTCTAAGAAGAGACAAGAAGTAACATTTTGAAAGGGTGTTTGTGCAGAATTCCATAGGAAATTCAACTTCCTAGAAATATGTTTCTATAATGGAAAGACACCTTATTAAATTACTGGAATGTTCACTGCCAGGCATGTAATACATATTTAATATTATAAAATCAGCTTAAATTGGGTACTGTAACTTTCCAGTACCTAGAATATAGATGTCTCTGCCTTTACATTTAATCACCTGGTGTAGATGTCTGTCATCTAGTCTGGCTTTAGATGTCAAATGCAAATATTTCAAATTTGTTAAAGTGAAAGTTTACCTAGTAGGGAGTGGAGTCACTTTGTCACTATTCTTCTTCATCACTGATAATTAAAAACTCAACTTCTTTCAACATGATATTTTAAAAGCGACTTACTTATACCCACATACAACACTTAATAATTCAGCTCAGGACATTCCATAATTTTTTTATATAAGCTCAAATCCTAGCAGTTGCAGATGTATAAACAGCACAAAAACCTATGTGCTATGCAATGTTTTGTAACCACAATTGTTCTCTCTTTGGCATTTGTTTCCTGCTATCTATTTCCTAATCCTTGATGTGCACATTGAAAATGTCACAAAATTCTCAAATTAATTTCATCTTCACATTTGAACCAGACAAATCTTATTTATTTCCATGAATCATACATAATTCAGAAATTCAAAACTTCAGGGTCTAGAAAAATAAGACAATCTCACTCTGGTAGAAACAACTTTCTCTTGTAAGAAATATTTTCTGGTAGATTAGGAAGAGTTCTTTAAAGCAAACATGCTTTTTCCTATATTGAAGAATTATTAGACTTTGGTTAGGTTGTTCTTCTGTTGGAATGTGATAACATATCAAAGAATTAAGGCATCTTAAGGCAGAGCAGTAGGAAGAAAACACATTAGTGAAGCAAAGCATATGAGAAAGGAAGTTAGAAAACAAAATTTAGGTTCTAACCACCATCAATCTTTTTCATCATTGCACATTCAGATCTGCCCAAGACAGGAAATCAAACAAATACATTCATCTTTTCTTACTTCTGATGACATGAGGGTAGTTTGTGTTTAATTTATTATGTTAAGTTGAGTGATAATTTATTCTCTATCTAAAGAACCTAATTTACATCATGATTATTTGTTATGCTCTAAAGATAAATAATTGTTCTCATCTTTTCTCTCCCTTAACTCAGCTTTTTTAACACCTTTTCTAGAGTCTGCATAGATAATTTTTGTTATTTAAAAAACACTCTTGTAGGAAGTTGTCTATTCAATTCGAAAGTTAAAGTGCATAAAACGTGTTACTATTAGCATTTATAGAACTGTTTTATCTGTATCTGACCTACCATAAATTTGGTCAACATTTATTGACTCTGGATGCAGAACACAGTAGACAAATGGAAAGTGCCCCTTCTGGTCTAGGGGATTTCAAAATTTGTGTATACACACACACACACACACACACACACACACACACACACCCTATTGGAAAAGTTAATAATAACTGCACAAAATTACCTTCCAGAATCAATTTCAACTCTCTGAAATTTTTAATTACATATTAAACTCTCTTCCTTGGCCAACTAGTAATTAGAAAAAAGAAGAATGCATATACAATGTGTCATAGTTTCTATTTTTAACTTTCATTGAAAACATGGCCAAAGTCATTAATTTAAATGAAAGGAAATGTTCATGCCATTGTTGATTTTCAAAAGAATTCAAAACCACCTTCATTCAAATTCAAAAGACAATAATATGAAACAAACTTTCACCCATTATATTCATATTTCTTCTATAATTTTATTGCCTTATTACTCACATAGGATCATCTAAGTGGGTATTTTTTGTTTTCTTGTTACTTACATGAAGCCATTTTACATGAACTATAATTCTCCATGGTATTTGCTTTGAAAAGCACATTATGTGTTTCTGAGATTTAATAGGGACAGTTTTATATGCTTGTTTTGAATACATTATAGTGTAATATTAAGAACATAAGTTCTGGAGTAAAAATGTCAACATTTGAATCTTGGCTCAAATACTTATCAATTATATAATTTTGTGCAAAATGTTAAATGTTTCTGGGTTTCCATTTCCTTATTTATAAGGTGGATTAGTAATATTATATTGATCAAGGCATTTTTAGGAGGACCAAATAAGTCTATTCATGTAAAGTACATAGAAAAGTGCATAGCATATAATAACTTCTCAGTAAATGTTCTATTTTAATTACTGATATATTGCTTATTGCCTTTTTATTAAATACAACATTCCAATATAGTAGCCATCTGTAAACAGTTTTCAGAAAGTTGACTGTTTTATTTATTTGAGCAAGAGATGGAATGTAGGACTAAGAACAATTTTTTTTAAAAGAATATAAAGAAATAGTACAAAATCTGAAAAAGAAATGAACAGAAATCAAGAGTGGGGTGGGGAAAGGGAGAAAAATTACTAAAAGATACAGATGGAAGACTGAGTAGCATGGCAAAAGGCCAAAGCAGAAGGAAGGAGGTAGGCAAGGAGCCCCAGAGCTGGAGTCAAAGTCAGAGGCGGGGACCTCCGTGTAGCATGGCGGGAACAGTGCCTGGTTCTGAACCACAGCAGTGGGAAGGACGGATCACGTTGAAGATCAACGACCTGGACCTGGAGATTCTATGCTGTGAGACCACCAGGGAGAGTGAACTCAAGGCCCTGTGCACTAGGCAGAGAGATCTTGGTGGAGGAGAGCAATGTGCAGGGTGGACTGGCCAGTCACAGTATGTGACAACATCTATGGACAAGTCTATGACTTTGATGAGCTGTTCAGAGTGGGTAGCAATGTCCCTGAGAGCAACTACCTGTTCATGGAGACTTTATGGATTGTGGTTTCTTTTTTCTTTTCTTTTCTTTTTTTTAAAATATATTTTATTGATTTTTTACAGAGAGGAAGGGAGAGAGATAGAGAGTCAGAAACGTCGATGAGAGAGAAACATCGACCAGCCGCCTCCTGCACACCCCCCACCGGGGATGTGCCCGCAAACAACATAGGTACATGCCCCTGACCGGAATCGAACCTGGGACCTTTCAGTCCGCAGACCGACGCTCTACCACTGAGCCAAACCGGTTTCGGCGGATTGTGGTTTCTAAGCTGTTGAAACATACCTCCTGCTGCTATCATCCTGATCCCAGGCAGCTAGGAGAGCTGCCTAATCACCCGGGCCTCCTGCTTCTCTGATGAGTGTCTGCGCAAATACACTGGGTGACCGCATGGCACTACTGCCTGAGATCTTTGACAACCTCAGCCTGTGGCCATCATTGATGACAAGATCTTCTAAGTGTATGGGGCCTCTCCCCCTCATCCAGCAGACCAAGAGAATGGAGCAAAACCAAGAAGTGCTCCACGATGGATGCACATGTGACCTGTTCTGGTCTGACCTTGAAGATAGAACAGGCTGGGGTGTAAGGCTCAGTGGCACTAGCTGCCTTATTGTCAGTGACATGGTGGCCTACTTTCTTTCTTTCTTTCTTTTTTTTAATATATTTTATTGATTTTGTACAGAGAGGAAGGGAGAGAGATAGAGAGTTAGAAGCATCGATGAGAGAAAGTCATCGATCAGCTGCCTCTTGCACACCCCCTATTGGGGATATGCCCGCAACCAAGGTACATGCCCTTGACCGGAATCGAACCCAGGACCCTTCAGTCCCCAAGCCAATGCTCTATCCATTGAGCCAAACCGGTCTTGGCAATGGTGGCCTACTTTCACTCAAGCAATGACACTGCCATGATCCGCCACCCCACCCCCACCATCTGGAGATAGAAGCGGCACTTCAATGAAACTGCTCATTATATGGTTGCCATTCAACTACTGTTACTGCTGTGGGACGGTGGCAGCTCTCTTGGAGTTGGATGAGCATCTCCAGAAAGAGCTCATCATCTTCCTCAAGAGACAGGAATATCCCTGCCAAGAAGCCTATGCTGGCTACTTCCTGTGACCCTTTCGGCTTCCTGCCACTCTGGCCTTCAGACCACTGTGACTCTCCCCTTTCCCCCATAGAAGACTGGGCATTGGGGCAGAAGGCTGTCCCCCGCTCTGCTGACCCCTCAAAGAGGGCACGTGAGGGTGAGGCCTTTCTCTGGAGAGACTATGGAGCTTCATCTCCATTCTCCTCCATTCTTTTCTCACCACTTGAAATCATTAAGTTTCAATAAAATGTCCCTTTCTTTTTTGTTTTCAGATAAAAGGTTTGAGAAGAAAAAAAAATGTCTGAAGTAAATTAAAAAAAAGAAAAGCAGTGAGTTGATTTAGAGAAAAATATTAATGGTAATATTACTTATAGTAATAATTGTAATGTTAACAGTAGTAACAGTTCAGGAGTTATTTAGATATGGAAAATCATAAATGTGTGACTGTAAGGACTATAATTTAGATAACACTATTCTATTCCATATTCTTTCTGATCAGAGATCCAGCTTTAAGTTTCCCTAGAATTCACTCTACAGTTAATTTCAATAAACTGTGTTATTATATTTCAGTCAGTCTTTCAGACAACTCAGAGAAACAAGAGACAGCATAAACCAAAGCAAAGAACCAGAGTTTTAGAATACGACAATCCTAGGGTTACTTCTTAACTGGAATTTTTATTTCATCTACAAATCTGATTTTTTTCTCTTTTTATAAAAAGTTCTTGACCAGGAACAGCCATATTACTGCTTACCCAGATTGCTGTGTGGCATTGCTCCTCTTCCCCTATTAGGGCCATGAAAGTCCTATAAGGCTCTAAATTTAATGTAAGGCCCTCAGTTTCAGCTTCTGCTTCCACGTATTTTAGAATTCTAGGGCTAGTACGTCATAACACTTGTGGAAGCATCTAAAACATAAATATATTTACTCATTGGGCTTAGATTATTTTATTTGATACCTTTCTCTTGAGTTAACCTATATATTAATTTTTTTTTTTTTAGTTTAACTTTTCTTCCTTTTCTTCTATTCATTTTTTTAAATGTGATTGTGGTAGAAAGCCAAGCATCTGGTTAGCTTAATTTGCCACATTTCCAGGCATCTTCTGTAAGAGACATCTGAGGCTTCTGTATTCTTGGTTGTTCATATTGGCTTTTAAAATATCACTGCTGTCTGTTTTGTGGTAAGCCTAAAATATGCAGCTTCGTGGTGAATTCATGTAAAAAACTGGCATTTATCTTGTTTTAAGTAAATTATCCCACTGCTAGGGAAAGAAATTAAGGCAATATTTGGACCAAATTGTTATTAACAAATCACTAAATCATATTGCCTATAACATTAAACAATGAGACCAATAAACTTATTAGAGAATATTAGCAAGAAAATATGTGTTCCCTAAGCTAAACATTGTCTGGCACTATGAATTATAATTTTGAAATGGTAATTCAAAAATATATTTGAAGATGTTATTTTTAAAACTTTTAATACCCCTATTTTTGAAAAAAAAAATTATAATGGGACCATGGATTGGAAAATGCAGAATCAAAAATATATATTTCTAATGACATTATTGAAATTAATTTTATTACTGTACCATATAATCTATTAAAATGAAAACAAAAAATTCTGGAAATTTTCTTTCAACAATATGGAAATACTTGAATGAGTCTTTCTCTAAATGCAACATTAACTTTGTGGCATTTTTTTTCTAGTTGTATTTTCCTTGATTTTCCTCTGATTTGATTTACTCTTCTCTGTCTTTAATCCATGTCAATAGCATCTGGTTAAAAATGGAAAGACAATCACTTTTCTTGATAATATCCCAAACAATAATGAGGCTAATTTATTAAGTCGACAGTTGACTAATCATTGTGGCACTCATAGAACTAGCTGCTTCTGTTAGATCAATGTTAGAGTAACTACTTGTATGATTTGGCTCTAATTTTGTTAGTAATAATAGAGCTTAGTGAAACATTTACATCCTTATTTTTCACTCAAACTTCACACATGATAGAAGCTGTTCTTTGCATAATAATTGGTATTATAATGATCTGATTGTCTAAACAGTTATCACAGTTTCAGGGAAGTGATTTTGCATGTTCGCTGCAAACATGTGGCACTATTTAATGTGTAAATACGCAATTATCCTCTGCATTTACTATGTGTAGAAAATTGCTGAAGCTCCCAGATCTATACTGATATCTTTCTCTTTCAGGCCAGTTGTATGCATTGATCAAATAATTGAAAATATTTTCAAAAATTCATAACATTTGCCATCATAAAGACTTGATTTCAGAATAATAAATATCTCTGAAAAAATAATATACTAAATGTGACTTGCACAATAACCATTAGCAATGGAGGGCTTTAAGTTCAATTTGTAAAAGATGTATTTTTCCATCAAAATTTGTCTTTTAGTAAAGGGTATTGGCAATTGGTGGTGTCTTGGTTAGGGTTGTGCTTTCCTAGTAATAGCAGTCAGTTTGCTAAAGCACCCTCATTTATTAGCTTTATTTGTGACCGATGCTATGCGTTTGTGGGGCAGAGTTGTTGTCCTAGTTAGTAGCCATGAAAGAGTGTTTGCTTCTTGAGATGTAATTGGTTCTTAAGAAAGTTTTAACCTGTTGTGTAGATCTCATAAACACCACATTCACCAAATGAATCAACCAACACATAAACTGTCCCCATACCCTATTAACTATGGGATACAGGTAAAAATTGCTGGGTTTTCAGTATTTGCATGTAGCCTATGCAGGAGTAGGAATGCAATGGAAACATAAAATAGACATTTACTAGTATAATATTCCCAGCTTCATTTTTAGTAGTTACCTCATTCTGTTTTATTTGAATTTGCGCTTATATAACATGAGAATCTGGTTTAGAATACAGAGTAAGATAACTTAAGTGTTAAAATTTTGGCTGCTTTATGCCTGTTTATACTTGGGGAGCAAATTAGGTCATGGATAGGACAGGTGTGTTGCAGGTGTATTACAGACTGTTCTTCCAACACAAGAGGACAGCCAAGTCCAAACATAAACCAGGTTCAAGAACCAAGAAGTTTAACCCTGCTCTAGGTTTCCAAAGTGAAGGATAACTCAAAGATGTCAAATTAAAATGACAAACAATGGGAGAAAAGCTTAATGTTTTATGTCTGTTAAATCTAATTATGCATTTTGAAAAGAATAATTCAAAACTGACAAGAGACTGGTCTTAAGCTGTTGTTTTTTTTAGATATAATTTTATTGATTTCAGAGAAGAAGGGAAATGGGGGAGAGAGAGAGAGAGAGAGAGAGAGAGAGAGAGAGAGAGAGAGAGAGAGAGAGGATGAGAAAGAATCATTGATTGGCTGCCTCCTGCACACCCCCTACTGGTGATCAAGCCTGAAACCCTGGCATGTGCCCTGACAGGAATGGAATCATGACCTCCTGGTTCCTGGGTCCATATTCAACTACTGAGCCATATCAGCCAAGTTTGTCTTCAGTTTTAATTCAGAATCCATAGGTTTGAATGAGATAGAGGCCTGGGGAGGAGTGGGACATATATTGGGTCAAAAGTATTAGCTGGAAAAAGACATTGACTTTAAAATGTTAATTATCTAATGAGTAAAAGGTCTCTAGAATTTTTCCATTGTGAGGATAAAGTGGAATAATGTAATTAGTCTATAACATTGTTCAACAAATTATTTTTATTTTAGTTATTTGTCATTGACTGAGTTTTTACATGTGACAACAATAAAGGTATTAAGACATACATTACTTTCATCAATTATTAAAGCAAAAATGTCCTATGACATAATGAGAATAGCGTTGTACTGACTCTTCCATTACCCATTTACTTTAGGGCAGTGCTTCTCAATCTTGGTGAAAAGCAGAATGAGTACAGGAGTTTTTAAAAAGTATCCATGCCCAGGTGCTACCACTGCACATGCATTCAGATCTCAGAATGAAGCCTAAGCAGTGGTTTTCAATATACAATAAGGGTTGACAACACATTTAGGGACATTAACCCAATAACCAAGTTGATAATCTACTTGTTAGCAGGGCTGATCTACCTTAGTATTCTCAACAATGTCTTATTCAGAAAAATTGACCTATTGCAAGATAAAAATCAGGGGAAAAGGCCCTCATCCCCTTGAAATTCACTTTGGAAAATGTAAAGTCATTTTGATATTGTCACACCTCATAAGTTATCTAAGACTGGCAAATTCTTCCGATATTAAATTGAAACTTCATTCCTTTTTTTTCTTGGAAAAGAAGCTTAGAAAGTATTCATGTAGTATATAAGTCTACCACAAAACTAGCTACTAGGAACTTTAACAAAAAGACCAGTAAACATAGACACACAGACACACGCCACACACACACACACACACACACAGAGAGAGAGAGAGAGCGAGAGCGAGAGCGAGAGCGAGAGCGAGAGAGAGAGAGAGAGAGAGAGAGAGAGAGAGAGAGAGAGAAATGACATTTGTATATTTTGGATAAAGCAAGTTATTTTATGCGAGCCAACAATTATTGGTTATTAAATATCAGGTAGAACAAATTTGATTATATATACACCATATTTGGATAAACGAAAGGCATTTTATTTTGCCTAAGTATGCCTATCAGAAGGATGAAGAAGTAACAGTTTTGTGTGACTTTTCATCTTCTATGTACTAAATAAGCTTCTTATCTTTCCAAGTGTTCTTATGCTCTCATCCTTAGCTATTTTTCTAAAGATGACTTTCTGTGGTTTAACTTTGAAGGCAAGATAACTATAATTCTCCAAATGGTTGAAAACATTAATAAAGAAAAACACTGTTCAGAGAAAAGAATGTGCCTTTACAAAGAACAACTGCCTTCAACACTCCATGAGCCAGCACCCACCATTGGGTCTTCTCTCTTCTACCAGCAAGTAAAGTAAACATTTTATGCAAACACTAGTTCATTTATTTTTAATGTGATGTGAATTACATGTGTAAGGTAACGACAAGTGAGTGGTATTTTTATTCAATTAAAATATTTTTTAACTGTAAAAATCATTTGGATATCTTGGGTTGGGATGAAATGCATTAACAATTTTCCATTAAGATCAATGAAAGTGATTTCTCATATAATGACTTTTCACTTAGTGGCAGGATTTCTAGGAGCGAATTAAGATTGTTAAACAAAGGACAGGTCCATTATGGAAGCGTGCCTAACAAACTCTGAAATTACTCTTTTAAAAAATATATATTTTATTGATTTTTTACAGAGAGGAAGAGAGAGGGATAGAGAGTTGGAAACATCAATGAGAGAGAATCGTCGATCAGCTGCCTCTTGCACATCCCCTACTGAGGATGTGCCCACAACCAAAGTACATGCCCTTGACTGGAACTGACCTATCAGTCCGCAAGCTGATGCCCTATCCACTGAGCCAAACCAGTTTGGCTCTGAAATTACTCTTACTAACGTGCGTAGGTGCAAAGGACAGAAGCAGCGACACATGTCAGGAGACTTCTTTAATGGCCCAAAGAAGAGAAGATGGGGCTTGCTTGGATGAAGGTGATGGCAGGGCAAGTGGTAGATTCTGGATACAGTTTGAAGACAGTATTATCAAGAGCTTTGCTCTTTATGTGTGTGTGAAAGAGAGAAAAATAGTCAAAAATAAATTCAAATTCAGAGATATATAAAGCTTACCTCATATCACATAAAAGGTACATTCGAGTTAGAGCTGGGATCAAGGTGTTTTTTGATGTCCATTCTGGAGCTCTGCCTACTCTCTCCTGCTTCTTCAAAGGCAATCATCTTGTATTTGAGGTTTCAATAGCCACTTTGTTACAAGAGAGCTGAAAGCCTCTTTAGTTCCTGTGAGAAGAAAGTTTTTATCAGGAATCTTTGCTTGAAGAACTTAAAATATCTGTTCTAGAACATCGAGGACCTGCAGCTGCTTTGAGGATTTGCTCCAAAGCATTCTAAATCCTTAACCGGTTATTACTGAGGTCAGAGGGAGAAAAGATGATTTGGATGTTCTTGCAGATTTTCTGGTCTACTCAAAATAACTCCATATGGAAAGAGCATTCAACTGGAAGCAGCCCAGTGTTTTGTTCTCAGCAGTAACACCAATGGGCGAAGACTTAGACTCTCTGAGATTTAGATTCCTTGTCTCTAAAGTAAGGAGATTGGAGGAGTAGGAGTTCTCAACTAGTTGATATAAATCTTGCACTTGAAGTCCTCCCTGAAAGTTGCCTTCTCACAGCTCCTGGGCTAACAGAAATGTCTCAAGCACATTGCCTTCCTCAGAATCTTAAGATTCTGAGGTCATAAAAGGTAATTCCGGTTGCTTATAAAACTGGGAGAACTTTTATAGTCAATGGTTCTCAAAGGTCTTCTTGCTCTTAAACTTTGACTTGATACTACTAAACACTTTTCAAAGTAAATGAGGTATTGATTATAATTTCTTAAAAAGGATTTGAAAATAGAATAAGTAGGAGCTTTGAGCTTATATGATGTATCAGGCAGTTGAATAGATACTTTAAGTTTATAATGCTAGACTCATAGTAATTAGGTTTCATTATCTCCTGTTTTACAGATAAAGACACTGAGACTTAAAGAGGCCAAGTCACGTGTCCAGGGTCACCCAATGGTGGAGTTAAAGTTCAAACCCACATACCCACATCTGTCTGGTTTTAAAATCTTTTCTATCACACCAAACTGTTATCAGTAGTAAAAGCAAGTAGCATTACAATCATTATAAAATATTATCATAAAGAAAAGGAAAAGGATTCACATTTGCAGTCTTTTATTACAAAGTACCTTCTTACAATGGGTAGCTAAAAGGATATCTGGATCTTGAATTAACTCCAAGAAGACTATGTCTGTCCTGTTCATTCCTCCAAGGTTTTGCCAGCTGTTCTTAAGCCACAATCATTCTTGGCTACAGAAGTTAGACAATGGTCCCTTCCTAAAAGCCAGATGCCTGATATGTGACATTTTCCAGCTTGAGGGAACTGATTGGGTAAAACATATTAATTTCACTGCAACCTATATGTAGGCAAAATTTTCTATTTATATTTTCCTTTTTTTGGGGGGGACGCTAAAAAATTGATAATTATCTGCATTTAAGAGAAGGTAATGAATTTTTTCAAAACGTAAATGAAATATTAATTCAAAAGTAAAAAGTGATTTTGTTTTTAAAATCAAGGGAGTTTTCACTGATGGTTGCATAAGAGACTATAGACAGCTAAGATCCAATTGACACATGAAAAATTAAAAGCCGGAAACTTTAAGTTTTTTAAAAAAAAGTTTTAAGGGGGAAAATGTAATGAAAAATGAGCCAAAATGTGGAAAAAGAAAATAAAAAGAAGTAACTGTAGACTGAAGAGAGGGAAATGTATAAGGAAAATGAACCTAGAGTATTTATTTGAGTAAGGATGTTTGAGCCATTTTGAAATAAAACTATAAGAAAAAAATGTTCCCATATTTTAGGAATAAAGAAAAACAAATGAAAAGATATTGCTAATGGGAAAAATGACACAAAGCCTGAAGAACTTTTTCTGTGTTTGACTAAGATTGGAAGTATAACTTTACATTATAATTTGCCTAGGACTATTGTATTAGAAAATTAACATATTATGATCAGAAGGTATTTGAAATGTTAGTTAGTCGCTATCCAGGTCTTGAAATAACTATTAAATAATAATTAGTGGTTAGCTATTCTTTCAGAAGGAACATAATAACTAACCTTCAATGGTGGCAGTAGGCTTTTAGGTTAGATAAGAGCAGAGAGATAAGAGAGGCCCAGAAATATTCATTACGGCAGGTATGAAAATCTGCCTCCCTCAAGAACAATCTGGATCCACGTGGGATAGGGAAGGGGAGAGAATTAGAGCCTGGCAGGACTTTCATGGTGCTTTGGGAGACTGGCCAGAGGACTTAGTCATATTTGCCAATCCTCTTTTATTCTTCCTTTCAGCACTTACTATATCAGTGCTTTCCCTAAATTTGAATTTTTGGCTCAGATACTTACTTCTCGTCCTTTACTGGGTTTCATTGTTTGATTTAACTCTGGTTGAGAGAAGGGAGGAAAGGGAGACAGAAATTGTACCCTGGGATCAAGAAGTTTCTTCCATGCTAAGTTCAAAGTAGGGAAGAGAAACACTTAGGAATGCTTCCCACAGGGTGGGAAATTTCCAGCTCACCAAAGCAGATGTTGGACATGCATTTGCTCAGTAATGAAATGTTACTCACTACTCATTAAGAAATAAAGTTGGAACTAAATCACTTGGCCCATAAAGGCAGAATTTAAAGGTAATAGATAAACAATAAAGTATTGCATCGGAACATACTTCAACATTAAAAAAAATATTGAGGGTCTTCATCAGTATTGAAAAAAACTGAACACTTAGGTTCTCCAGGGACTTGAGTGAAAAAGGGATGAACTGAATGCGTTGTGGGAAGAGATGTTAAACATGAAGCAGATTCCCAGCTTTCTAAATGCTGTAAAAGCCCCTTTAGATGGAATGCAAACAAGACTCAGTTATGCAATTCTACAAGAGGAATGCGATCCTGTTGCCACCAAAAGAACACCAACACTTCTGGCTTTTAGTTAACAGTTAGGCAAGATGATTTCGAATGTTAACCATCTCTTTTATTACTTGGCAGCTTTCTGGTATCCGATGTAAGCCATGAATAATCCCCTTTGAGAACAAAACATCTATTCCAGAGGGATAATTAAACTTACTAAGGATAAACCATCCAACATCAAAAGCAAAGACCCTAAGATGTCACATAGAGCTAAAAGCATGCTTAGCATGAGGGGTCAGTGCAATAAATAAAGAAATGCAAAATAATTACTTACAAGTTTTGGTCAAAGAACTACAGCACAAGCTATAATAAAAAGTGACTGGTTTCTGAAAAAATGAATATGCTAATTATTTTCAATGTTTGAAGCAGTGCTTGGAAGCCTCTTCCCCTTTATGATTAAGTCATTAATCATTTCTGTGAGGTCACTATTATTCCAAGGGATTCTCAATAACAAAACCAAGGATATTGCTGCTAACAGTATTAGAAATGGGGGGAAAAGTCAATGGAAGGCCCAGATGGTAATAATTACATTAAGACTACCCCCTCCCCAATTATAGGACTATTTTCTCTCAAGGTCAAGATGTGCAATTTTCTTTGTATACAAAATGCATAACCAAGTGACCTATTATTAATCATAATACCAAGCCCACATCTACTTTATTCATCAATTGAATAATAATAAAGTAATTAACTCCACTGATGGCATTGTTTTTATTTTCAGTTGTCTGCTAACTTATTCACAGTGGCCATTTTTTAAAACATTACTAATGAATGATCAGATGTAGTAATTTTCCATCAAGTAATCCTAAACTCACCCTACTCAAGGACTCTTTATACTGTCCACACTAAATGTGGACAAAAGAAGATGGTCTCTACATAAAGATTTTAGATTTCCCAACGATTTTACTTAAACCACTTTATATATCCAGCCCTTTGAGGGATCTGATAATGAGCAAATGCTTATTGAACTTTTTTTACATCTTTTCTTTCTCCTCTGAAAGACATGCTAACTTGTGGTGAAATTATCAAAAAGAAGACAATGGAAAAGAGGAATACATACAAAAAAGCTCTGGTCAAGGAGACACTGATGGCAACAATTTCTAAAAACCTGTTCAACTGGAAGTTATTCTTATAAATTAATAAAATGGTTATGAAGTCTGAAACTATTTGAGCCAACTATTTGAAAACTAGTAAAATTCTCATCTATTCTTCATCCAGTTGACAACTTTGATATAGTTAGGCTGAGAGTTTTTGCTATCAAAATGTATTAGGCACCTCTACCCAACTCCACTGGCACCAACTAGGCCCCAGTTCACGTATCTATAGAAAAGAAATAATGGTAGTCCCTTTCGAATGAGAAGGCTAACCCCTATTTTGTAAAACTACTGCTTGAAATTCTCTGCTATTTTTTAGACAGCCTCTTATTCTGAAAAAAAGAGGGAAAAATAACATTGCTTTCTAGCCTGCTTGAATAATAAGGAAGATAAACGTAGCTGTCTGTCCTTGTAGGCCAGAGAATAGATACACCCATACTCTCATGCCATGCCAGATGTATTTTTTAATTGGCTAGAGCTGTGTTGTTTTCAAGGCCACCAGCAAGATAAGCACTAAACACACTTAGGGCTGGCTCTTTAATAGAAAGGAATGTTCTGCTTGTAGCTCTGCTTAGAATTTGAATTCATTTTTCTCTAAGCCCACTGTTGCTTGATTTTTTCCAGTTTTCTGCAACACTAACACGTCTTTATTTGAGCAGGAGAAGGGATCATGTAAATCAAATGCTCAGAATGAAACCTGCAGTATAGTAAGTAGCAAATATATATGTCAGATGTTATTGTTGGTGATTATGCATTTGTGCAGTGTGTACCAACCTCAGTGTATACACCACCCCTGATCAGCTCAGCCCTCCCTGCTTCCTGGTGAGAGTGGACACGGATGGCTCACATTATCCCTGCATCACGAGTCCCTGCCATCTTCACTGCCACCCACCCCTACCGAGAAGCTCCTCACAAGCAGCAGTCCCCAGGAGCTACCTAGAGTCCTCCCTTAACACAAGGCGAAGGTTCAGGAGTAATAATGTTCTATGGGGTCAAACATGGAGAGGTATAAGACTGGAAAGAACCAACAAGTAAATGGTTTAACTTCTCCACTTATAAGGATTGTTCTGAGGTGAGCAGATGGCCTCTCAGATGCCGCAGCAGACAGAGCAGTAGGCTGTGCCTTTTGGGATGCTCTGGTCAGCCTGGTAACCAACTTCCTTGCTTCTCTTCACCCTCCTTTTTATCACTCTGGATTTTTTAGAATAATGCCCTGTCAATAATGTTTGTTGAGCTCTCCCTCTCTCTCTCTCTCTCTCTCTCTCTCTCTCTCTCTCTCTCTCTCTCTCTCTCTCTCTCTCTCTCTCTCTCTCATACACACACACACACACACACACACACACACACACTTATCTTTTTTAAATCATAACAGTGTCCCACTGCTTTCTCCCGGGCCTTACCATTTGGGGGCTATTATGAACCTTTCCGAACACCCATTCTCATCTCATGTGTGGCAAAGCCATACTATAAATAGGGTTATCATATGAAGAAGAAAAGTGAATTTGATTTTATTCTCTGTTCAAAATAAATATATATAACTAAGAGCCATTTCTCTGAAAAGTTCCACTCTCCTCATAAATTTTACTTTTTAATCATTCTTACTTTCTTAGTTTTACTTGTTTAAATGTGGGCCCAAATATAGTTTTATGCAGAATCAACTTCACCTACTAAGCAGTTTCTAGCTGAATATTTGTTAAGTACATGATAGTTTAAATATTTTCAATTCCCCTCTAATTTAGTAATATATTTTTATTTGGAATACTGAACAAAGATCACACATAATGATTTAGGTAGTATCGTTTTGTACAGAAACACAAATGCCAAATACCATGCAGGAAAATTTCTTTTCTGAGTAATTGCAAATAACATAATTTTCATATTAATTACTAGAGGCCTGGTGCATGAAAATCTGTGCACTTGGGGTTTCCCTCAGCCTGGCCAGCACCCTCTCACAATCTGGGACCCCTCTGGTAGGATCCCTAGGCCTGGCCTGAGACCAGGGCTTATCAGGGATTTCCGTCCCCTTGCTGCCGGCAGCTGGCCTCACCCCTGCTGCTGCCACTGCTTGCCATCTGTGCAGCACTGTCCCCCCTCCCCTGTCACCAGTGGCATCCCTCTGCAGGCAACAAGCTGGGATGCGATGGCTTGGCTGGCCTGGGCCTCCTTCTTTCTTTGCTGTGGGGTGGGGCCAGCCCTACAAGGCACCATCTGCCTATTGATCATCCCTAACCACTTGCCTGCCTACCTGATTATCCCTAACTGCTTGCTGGGGGGCAGGGCCAGCCCTATGAGGAGCCTTCTGCCTACCTGATTGCCCCTAACTGCTGGCCTGCCTACCTGATCACCCCTAACCACTCTGCCTGCCTGCCTGATTTGCCCCTAAGCACTTGTTTGGGGTCAGGGCCAGCCCACAAGGGGCCATGGTCGTATGGTGTCTGGTCATTTCGGTCACGATGCCTCAAGCCTCTTATTATACAGAATTCTTCATTACATTAAATGAAGATGTGGCCTATGTTCACTTTCTTATGAACAAAAATGTATTCAACATAAGCACAAATATAGGCAAAGAAAGTCCCTCGATCACAAATTTTGCTCAGAAAATTTACTAATAAGGCCAGATTACATATTTTCATAGAAACAATGTTGCAAAATTATGATTATAGATATTCAGATAAGCTAAAAATTATATGTACTTTATATGCGTCTAAAATATATCAATACTAATAAAAGGGTAATATGCTAATTAACCGGACATCCTCCGGATGTCTTCTGTGTTTCTTTCTAGACAAAGCCACAGTGGCGGAGACAGTTAGAGGCAATCAGGCCGGCCAGGAAGAGCGTTAGGGGTGGCAGGCAGAAGTGGTTAAGGGTAATCAGGCAGGCAGGCAGGCAGAGGCAGTTGGGGTGAATAGGCAGACAGGGAAGCGGTTAGGGGCATTAGGCAGGCAGTCAGAGTGGTTAGGATTGATTAGGCAGGCAGGTAAGTAGTTAGGAGCCAGCAGTCCCGGATTGCAGGAGGGATGTCTGACTGCCAGTTTAGGCTAGGATAGCCTAAACTGGCAGTCAGACATCCCCTGAGGGGTCCCGGATTGGAGAGGGTGTAGGCCGGGCTAAGCCCCCCTAACCCCCTTACATGAATTTCATATATATGTGTGAATGTATACTTTCTTTCTTTCTTTCTTTCTTTCTTTCTTTCTTTCTTTCTTTCTTTCTTTCTTTCTTTCTTTCTTTCTTTCTTTCTTTCTTTCTTTCTTTCTTTCTTTCTTTCTTTCTTTCTTCTTTTTTTTCTCCCACACATAACTACAAGTTAGAACACTGTTTCTGTGGGGATGGCAGTCTCTGTGCCAGGAATCTTTTGCCCCAGGCCCCGGCACAGAACCAGATCTTCTGCAAGCCCAGCAGTAGCATAGTATGGTTTGAGGTTTGAGAATGGGAGGGGTGTCCTCTCTACTCTCCAAACTTGCTAACTCTCTGAGGCTGCATAATTGCGTGATAGAAGGTATCTCTCCATAGGCATAACTATTTATTTCTATTGACAAAAGAATAAAGCTATTCTATCAAAGTTTTAAAATTCAAACATAGAGGCAGCTACCTTTTCCCAGGATAGGAGAAAAATAGGCCGATAGATCCTCCGTGCCTGCTCCTTTGAATTTTTATTATTTTGTACCCCATTGCGGTTCTCAATTGGTTTAAAGCAATTCATGGAATCACTTAACATACAGCAAGATAATCCATGCTTTTAGAATTAAGAAAAAGCGAGCAAAGGGAAAATAAGGTTAGAAGAGTATAGTGGGACTAGGAAATACATCCATGCACATCATCTAATACCATAAAGCCTCATACTTGCTAAAGTCGGGCCATTTGTCTGTAAACTTGCTATGAGCAGAGGAAAGAAATTTGATCGATGATATAATTCAATGTACCCACAATACAAAAACAAATGTAAGGGCTCACAACTAATCCTGATACTGAAACTAAATGGAATGTTTTGTTGATAGGTGTCCTGAGAACTTCGTGCAGTGCACTAAGCATTCTTATTTGGTTGCAAGGAGTTTTGTGAGGTTGCTGATTTGTGATAGGCAGACCTGCTAGAATCCAATGTGATGCATTCCAAGGTGCCATTCCAAGATTTCCTGGATCAACCAAGGGGGAGAGCTGTCAATTTTAGATGATGGGATGGGTATTTTCCAGGACACCCGTCACAAATACCATTTCTTTCAGCTGAGATTTCAAAGGTATTTAGTGGCAAGGATTATACTTCCTTGCAAGAAGCTGGAAGACAGCTGCATTTTGTTGCCAGTTGACTCCAGGCTTTAGCAGATGAGCTGTGGGTAGGATTGATATTCTCCCCTAAAGATTGAGAAAACAAACAAATATAAGCCTCTAGTAAGTAGAAGACCACTAAATACCTTTATGGTGAGTTAGGGAAATAAATAGGCAAAGCAAGGTGATCCTCTGAAAGTTATACTTGAACCATTTCAACAGACATAGAAGAACCAACAAAATCCACAGTTGATTCCATAAAGTATCCCTCAATACTTTTAAGCCAGGTAATCTGCAAAAAAATCAAATATTCCTAAAAGTATACCTTATAATTTCTGTTTACGAACAGTGGGAGATTATCTTTGACATTTTCCCTTAAATTTTAATGAAAATATTTCTGAAGTGTGCTACCTTTCTCCAGCATTATTAAACAATATACATAAAACATATTTTAAACTTTCAGGGTAATTTTTTTTTTGAAATTTGTAAAGAAAGCTTATTATGGTAACACTGACCTCAAAGATTACTAAGATTCCTTTTCTTATTTGTATTCCGAACTTTACTAATATACAGCTATTGATGCAGATGACTTGTGATACTGGGTGGAAGAGGTGCCAATCCTAGCGGAAGTCACAAAACATATAAACATTCTAATATCAATTTACATAACCGCTTTCTTGAAAAACCGATGCAAATATCTTTGGTAGATTCAAGATGGACAAAGTTCTTTGCTTTTCCTCCCCTTGAGAGGTAGTATCTCATTACCTCCCTTTTGAATCTCCTTAGCTTCTTCCTTGACCAGCAGAATGCAATGGAAGTGAACCTTGCAGCTTCTGCCTTGTTTTTTTGCATCACTTGCTGTTAAAGTCTGAGCTGACAGGTAAGAAGTCCAGCTGCTCTGAGATGGCCCTGCTGTATTGAAGCCCACGCTAGCCATGGAGAGAGAAAAAGCAACGCCAGCTAACACCCACCCTGCCCCCACACTTTCCCTGATCCAGCCACCTCAGTGCAGACACCAGGCATGTGCATGACGTCACCTCTGGTCCAGTCAATGCCATGTGGAACAAAAGAACCACCCAGCTGAACCCTGCTTGAATTCCTAGCTAAAAAAAAAAATCACATCAAATAATAAAATGGTTCTTATATTAAGCAACTAAGTTTTGGACTAACAATAGGAGACAGTTGTAACAGCATCTGAATCATATAGTACACTTCACACACCGAGGCTGCTTTCCAGATAAATATTCCATGAATCAAATGCATTTGGCTACTCACTTGCTCAATAAACATTTATTTAGTACCAATATGCTAAAAAAAAAAAATTGCTAGAAACAGGGATGCAAAGTTGAATATGACATGGTTCTTATCCTCAAGCAGCTTTCACTTTAGTGGGGCAAACAGAAAACAAAGTTAATGGTTTGGGTTTGATAATATAAGCAGGACCACCAGGGTGCACAATTCCAGGGGCACATCCACAGTGAAGCCTATACATGATGCCACCAGAGGTGAACACACACAGCTATTCAAAAGGCCACAGTGTGAATGTCCCCTTAAAGCTGGGCAGCATAGAGGCCCTGGTAATAAGCATTAGGCTAGGCTAGCAATATGCACAAGAGAGCAAGGAAATGATGATTTCACCTGCAGGTGTTTTGTGTGTGTATTTAATCCTCATCCAAGGATATTTCTCTATTTATTTTTAGAGAGAATAGAAGGGAGCAGGAGAAAAAGAGAGACATTGATATGAGAGAGACATATCGATTGGTTGCCTGTTGCAAGGGTGTAGACTGGGGCTGGGGACTTAACCTGCAACTGAGGTATGTGCCCTGGACTGGAATTAAAGCTGGGACCCTTCAGTCCACAGGCCAACACTCTATCCACTGAGCTAAACTGTCCAGGGCTATAGTTTTGTTTAGTTTTTTCTTTTTTTAAGAATGTCTCACAAAACAGCAGAATAAACCTCTGAAGATAGGAAACAAAATAATATTAGCTCTTAGAATTATCTCTTCTCATGTTTTTTTTTTTTTAATTTTCACTATTAAGACAGAAAATTAATGAGCCCAGTGAAATGTATTGATAAAGTAGTTTAGGAATGGTGACATTTATCCTAATATACTAGTATGTGATACAGCTGGGCTTAAATAATTAATTTAAATTATTACTAAACACACATTTTCATATCTACTTTAACAGATGGGGAAAATGATCATGTAATAAAAGAGAGCTATAGTTATTGTTGTAAGAAAACTCTTGAAAAAAATCAAATCATACTATCATAGTGTTCGTATCCTAATTTCAGGTGATCATTCTTAGTATTGACCACAGACAAAATATTACATCATGCTAAACAGTGAAGAAATCCCACTAAAAGTTGAAGAAATCAATATCCTTTTGAATTCCAACAGATGAAAATAACAGAACTCAACTAACTCAATAAAGGAACAGGATTAATAGCTGGTTGGTCGGAGCCTATTTATTTTCACCCAGTTCATCTATTATTCCTTCATGTATTTATTTTTTTCTCTAATAAGTATCAGGGGAGGGGGAAAGAGATAGGGAAATAAGAGATGGTCTCATGGTTACTCAGCACCTAAGGGCTAGAATCTCCTATCACTAGATAAACCCAGATCCACTCCATCTGATTTAACACTCACTGGTAGAACAGGTCTTTACATTTTGTGGTTTTTATTAGTTTAGCAATAAATATGAAAAAGGATTAGACTCTCCAGTCCAGTGTTTAGTTTGTCAGTATAAACCAACAGATACACAGCTCTAGGACTGGGTTTGTGAGCTCATTCAAGTATTTTAACACAACTTTAAAACAAAAATATTTAAAAGTGTATGGCAATATGTTTTCTTGTGATTATACTTATTCCAATATTACTTTACTTCTAACAAAGCATATTTGAAAATTTGAAAAAAATCCTCCAGGTCACATACAAAGAAGACCAAGAAATTTCTCTTTTATATTTTGAGTAAAGCAACCTTCCTTTAGATCTTTTTTTCCTTAAAGTGAGTTTTAATATTCATTCCTAACATATGGAGGAGCACTAGTTCTTCTAGTAGTAGAACTATTTTATCATACTACTTAATTACATATGGTCACCAATGATTCAAGTTAAAATGTATCTATGTGTATAATACTGCTGTGGCATTTATATTGTTCTCTAATTACTTCTTCCTTCATCTCAAAACACTAGAGACAGATATAGCCGGAAGATCTAAATTCAGAATACCAATGGCTATTAATTACATTCAAAGATGTCACAGAGATCCATATTTGCTAAACTATTCTAAGTCACCTAACACTACATTTGGAAGACAGAAGTAGAAACTTAGTTTAAAATAACTAAAGTATAGTTACTCCTCTGTCATTGCCATAAAATTGAGAAATGGCTTAGATAAGTAAATAATGTTTTTCAATACAATTGAATCATACATTTAAAATTTCCCAAATTTTCTCTGGCCAGTGTGGTTCAATGGTTGGAGTGGCATCCTGTGCACCAAAAAGGTGGCAGGTTCGATTTTGGTCAGGAAACACACTCAGGTTGCAGGTTTGATCCCCAGTCGGAGCACAAGTGGGAGGCAGCCAACTGATGTTTCTCTCACATGGATGTTTTTCTCTCTCTCTCTCTCTCTCTCTCTCTCTCTCTCTCTCTCTCTCTCTCTCTCTCTCTCTCTCTCCCTCTCTCTCTCTCTCTCCCTCTCTCTCTCTCTCTCTCTCAAAATTAAATTTTCAGCCGAAACCAGTTTGGCTCAGTGGATAGAGCATCGGTCTGTGGACTGAAGGGTCCCAGGTTCGATTCTGGTCAAGGGCATGTACATTGGTTGCGGGCACATCCCCAGGAGGGGCTGTGCAGGAGGCAGCTGGTTGATGTTTCTCTCATCGATGTTTCTAGCTCTCTATCCCTCTCTCTTCCTCTCTGTAAGAAATCAATAAAATATATTTTTAAAAAATTAAATTTTCAAATTTTTATCACAGTTTATTCTTTTTTTATTATTATTCATTTTAGAGGAAGATTGGCACTCAACCACTGAGCCACACCAGCAGGGCTATCACTGTTTATTCTTAACTCAATAACTTCAGTAGCTTACCATCTATTTACTTCTGATGCTCCAGAGTCACTTCAAGCTCAATAAATGTTTTATTCTTATTCTTCCAGCTGCCCAAGCTAGAAATGTCATGGTTTTCATTGACTCTCCTTTTTCATCATCTTCCATATTTCACTAGTGCTGTGACCTGTGTGTTCTGTCTGTGAAGTCAGTGGTTCCTAAATTTGCTCAGACATGAGAAGACATATGAGAGCTTTGAAAATGCTAAGCCTTGGCACTCAAACCTAAAGATTTAGTGGGTGTTGGGACTATATTCTATTTAAAGTTTCCAGATAATTGTGATGCACAGTCAGGTTGGGGAAACACTGTCCTTAAATCTGTAAATTCTGTAATTCACTCAATCCCTATTGGGATTACTTTACTTGAAATTCCTGTCTCCTACTTATCCCATTTAAGCTGTTATCCCATTTAACAGCTTGCTAAAATTGCTTCTCCTACACAACTTATCCCTGTCTATTTTGTCTACACTGATGTCTCATTCACTTTTTAAACCTGTTAATGGGGTTGTGGTTATTTTTGTCAGAGAGGTAGTATCTGGAAGGGCAGAAGGAGATTTCTGGGTGGCTGATAGCATGCAGTTTCTTATTCTGTCTCTTGACCACATAGGCATGCTCTGAGTGAAAATTCACCAAGGCTACCATTAGATATGTGCCTTTTTCTATTTGTATGCTACACTTTAATTAACATTTTAAATTGATAGCCTCTCTTCAGGTATTTCCCCACTCTTTCCCCCTCCCCCCACACCCGCCCCCCAGTTCTGCTCTTCTGGCTACTTTTATAACTTGATCTGTCCTTTAACACATGCTGTTTCCTCTCTTTGGAACATCTTTTCTTTCTTCTCCATCTAGTAACTCTGCTAAGAACAGTCTTACTCGTAAACAGTGTTTGTGGCTTCTGATCCTATGTTTTCATATCTGCATGCTTTCTACAAGAGACCACCTCAGAATGAAAGATACACATAGACTAAAAGTAAAGGGATAGAAAAAGCTATTTCATGCAAATAGAATTGAAAACAAAACAAAAGCTGGGAGAGCAATACTTATATCTGACAAAAGAGACTTTAAAACCCAGGTTACTATAAGAGACAAAGAAGGACACGATAATAAAGGAAGCAATCCAGTAAAAGGATGTAACCCTTGTAAATATTTATGGGCCTCACACAGGCACACCTAAATATGTAAACCAAATCTTGATGGACATAAAGGGAGAGAATTGTATCTTTAAATTAAAAATGTCTCTCTTATAGACAACATCTACTTGGATCTTTTTTTTTTTTTTTTTAAGTCCAGTCTCACAATCTTTGTGTTTTGATTAGAATGTTTAATCCATTCATACTTAAGGCTAATATTGATATGATTGAATTTATGTTTGATATTTTACTTGTAATCTTATGTTTTATATCTATTTTTGTTTTTCTATTCCTCCATTACTTCTTTCTTTTTCATTAAATTTATTCATTTTTATTAATAACTTTGGTGTATCATTTTAATTCCTTTATTCATTATTTCACTATATTTTAAAGTTATTTTTTAGTGTTTAGTCCAGGCTTACACTAACCATATTATCAGAGTCTACTTCAGATTTATACTAACTTAATTCTAGTGCGATATAGAAATGTATTCCTATATAGCATTATTTCTTCTTCCCTCTTTTCATGGTCTTATGTTATACATATTATGGCTATGCTGCACACCCTAAAGCACATTGTTATTTTATATAATTACATATCTTATAAGAAGTTGAGAGAATAACAGAGATCAAGTATTTATTATTTTAATTTTTGTAATAATTTTTTCATCACACTTTTTGAGTTACTTTTCTACTGGTTGTTCTAGGACAAAACTTTGCATCTCAATTTATCAGAATATAAATATATACTGTTTAGTTTCAGTGAGCTATAGAAGTGTAATACCCATAAATCCTCTCTTCTCTTTCTTTGTACTATCACTGTACTATACATATTACATATATGACTATACAATATTATAATATTACTTTATGTAATTTTATGTCTTTTTAATAAGCTAAGAGAAGAAAGGAGAAATATATTTATTTTGCAGGGTTTGTTATATTAACCTTCTCATTTACTAAATCTGGTTCTCTTCAGCTTCCTGAAAATTTAAATTAAGATCCAGTATCGTTTTATTACTGCAATGCAGATTTGCTCCCACCTATTTTATTTGTGAACTGGAGGCCCAATGCACGAAATTGGTGCACAGGTAGTGATCAAGGCTGATCTGTGGGGCAACCAGCAGGATAACAGTGTGGCTCCCACTGGCACCTGCCTTGGCCAGCCTGGCACCCCCCACTCGCTGGCCCTGCACCCTGCTGCCGCTACCAGACGCCTCCCTCTGTAGGACAACCAGCTGGTGATCACGGGGTCTCCCACAAACACCCACCTGGGCTGGCCTATCACTACCTGCTCACTTGGCCCGCCCCCCATCGCCAGTTGCCTCCCTCTGAAGGGTGACCAGTGGGGTGATCAGAGGGCCCCTGCTGGCACCTGCCTTGGGCGGGCTGGAGGGCAGCTTCTGCACTGAGCATCTGCCCCCTGGTGATAAGTGTATGTCATAGTGACCAGTCATTCTGCTGGACATGCCACTATTCAATTGATTTGCATATTAGGCATTTATTATATAGGATATACTATTATATTCCTATCTATATAAATAAAAGCATAAGCTACTGTTGTGACCAGATGACAGGATGACCAGATGACTGGCTGGTAGCTATGATGCACACTGACCACCACTTGGCAAACACTTAATGGAGGAGCTGCCCCCTGGTGGTCAGTACATTCCCACAGCGAACCTCCCACAGCCAGCCAACCTCCCTCCACCTGGCCAGCCACCCCGATTAGCCCTGATTGTGACTGGGCAAGACAGCCCCTATCGGCCCCAATCACCTGCCAGGTCAAGAAACCCCACCCGTGCACAAATTTGTGCACCAGGCCTCTAGTATGTCATAAGCACAAAAAATAATTACATAAATATTGTTTTATACAACTTAAAAGAGAAAATAGCCAATTTATGTCTTTTATAATTAGCTACATAATTACCTTATCAATATTGTTTTTTCATTGGTTTGAATTATTGCCTGAGATCACTTGCCTTAGCATGAAGAATTTATTTTAATACGTCTTTTAAGGCATGTTAGCTTACAAAAAGTTATCTTAGTTTTGTGTAATGAGAATGTTTTTATGTTGCTGTAATTTTTAAGATACTTTTCCTTGACATAAGAATTTTGATTAATGATATTTCCTTTCAGCTCTTCGAATATGCCATCCCACTGTCTTCTAGTTTCCTTCTTTTGAATGATAACGTGGCTGTTGGTCTTACTTGGAAAACCCAAGTTCTTGGTCAATTATTTTTCTCTTGCTATTTTCTTAATTTTTCTTTTGTTTTTGCCTTTCAATCTTTTTTAAATATAATGTGGCTAGATATGGATCTCTTTGGGTTCATCCTACTTAGAGATCTTTATGCTCCTTGGCTATATACATTGTTTCAATCAAATTTGTGAAGTTCCAGTCATTGCTTTTCAAAATACTCTGCTCCTTTCTCTTTAAATGAGTTCTGGTGCTTCTATTATACTTATACTATACTGTATTTCTCTGAGGCTCTGTTGATTTTTCCCCCCATTTTTTTCCCATCTTTGTTTTTTAGGTTACATAATATCTATTGATGTATTTTAAAGTTCACTGCTTCTTTCTTCTACAAATTTAAAGCTACCATTAACCTCCTCAAGTTAATTTTATTTTTCATATTGGTTATTAAACTTTTCAAATGCAAAGTTCCATATAATTATTTTTATAATTTCGATCTCTGTTGTCATTGTCTGTTTGATAGGATATTGTTATACTGTTTTTCTTTAATTCTATAAAGATGGTTTTCCTTAGTTCCTTGAACATATTTATAATAGCTGCTAAATTCACATCTTTGCTAAATCCAACATTTGGGCCCTATCAAATGTAGTTGCTGTTGCTTGCTTGTTTGTTTGTTTCCTATATGTGGTTCACACTTCCCTGTTTCTTTGAAAAGTCTTGCAGCTTTTTTGTTGAAAACTTGACATAAAAATTCAGTGACTTCCTGTCAACATGGGGTTTATTGTACTGTTGCATGTTTGGCTGCTTAGTGGCTTTATAGGCTATTTTAGTGAATTCTATTTCTACTTTAGTGTAAAACTTCTAATGTCACTCCTCAGATGGCAAAGCCTTGGGCATGTGCACAGTCATTCTGAATTCCATCTTGCTCAGAGATGACAGTGGTTTTAGCTGGGCTGTCTTTCTCTGATCTTCATGCTAAGATAGTTACTGGTCTGCCTCTAAGATTACCTTTGTCCAGTTGTTATACTTTAATAAATGCTAATTGATTGTGTGTTTTTTCCCCTTTAAAATGCCTGAGGGCATAAACTACTCTACTATCCGAACCAATCAAGGCCAGCTTTTTAGCAAGGATAGCCTTTGAAGCCAGTCTTTGTGGCGTGGTCACACCTGAGGAGAGCCCTACTGAGCTTATCTTTTCCTGGTTCTTTTCACTAAACATCTAGCTGAGCTACCATCCTGGTTTTTACCACCAAAACCTGCTTTTTATCTTTGATAACATGTTTAGGCTTGAGTTATCCCACACTCTGTTCCAAGTAAACCCAGGCCCCTGTTGGTGAACTATGGGATTAAAACCTACCTGGATAGAACTTATATAAAGATCTGCTTCTCTGAGAGAGATATTGCTACTCTGTGAGTAGGGTACTAAGTGGAGGTAGTAACCCTTAGTCTTGGATTCCCTTTCTCAGTGTAGAATCTCTAACCTGTGAATAAACAGGGGTAAAGGCAACCCCTGATTCTATAGTTGGGAATTTGGTAGAAAAAGAGAGTCTCAGACTTCAGTGCGCACCTGAATAGAGTTTCTACCACGCAGTACTACGGAGGGTGAGAAATGCGGATAGCCTCCCCTTCATGGGGATAAAATGTATCATAGACTGGGAGCTGGGGGAAAAGCGAGCTCCATTTTCTTGGTTGCTCTTACATTAAGAGTAGAGCTTCCATCATGTTGGGCAGGGGTTGGAGGGATGGAGTGCGTTATGACTCACATGACACAGACTCTCACTCTTCTGAAATTTAATAGATTTTCCTAAATAAATATATTTCCATTTGCTTAGGACAGCTTCCAGAGACTGTAAATGGTTGTTTCCTCATGAATTTCCCCAGTTGTGGTGTTTTACTGGGGAGAGGGTCAGCCCAGCTCCTCATGCTCTCCCTCCAGAAATGCTTCTCCTCACAACTTTATTTTTATGACTGAAATCACCGAAAATTTTAGCATTGTCTTTACCACAAAATGAACCAGAAATCAGACTGTCTATATGAAATGAGGGAAATAATCAAAAGGACTCATTAAGTTACTATAAACTTTAGTTCTTTTTTAAAACCAACATGCAAAGCATGCTGATATAATTAGAAGTGCAAAGTTTAAAGAGTTAATAAGGCTTCATTGTCTTGGTAAAACCTGGTGATTAGATACTCTGAAATCTTTGAACATATAACATTTTAAAATGTTGTGTAAAATATAAAAATCATCTTTTAAAATATTTCAATAGCCTACTAAGAATGTAATGGGAACAGAGTGATCCATTTTTCTCTTCTGAAGAATGATCTTACCTAATAAGGGTTTACTTTTTTCAATAACCAGAAGTACAGACATTGGAAGTCTGTAGCCAGTACAAGTAGCTCCATTGGGTGTCCTTGGGTCCTTTTATCTTTGTCACATCATCCTTATTATAAGTCTTTCACCCTCATACTGATACCTCATGGGCTCAAGATCACTGTTCTGTCTCTAACCTCATGTCTGCACTCCAGGATAGTTCAAAGACAAGGAAGCAGTACGAGGAAGATTGTATGACAAATGAAAACATTTTCAGGAACATCCAATAGATTCTGATTTTATTTCCTTGGCCTGAACTATATCACGTAGCCACCTCTAGTTACCAAAGGAGGTTGGGAAATAAACTTTTGGAAGTCATATTAATATATGTTGCCACTGGGAAAAAAATCATGCTTCTATTAGTAAGAAGAGCATGTCAAATGAGTATTGGATATAAAACTAGTAGTGTCTGCAACAGCAAGGCTATGGAAACCTGGGAATACTCATACAACCTTGCTAGGAGTATAATTTGGCACAATGACTTTGAAGAATAATTAAACTATAGCTATAAAAGTGGAAGAAAAAATGAATAAACTAAGGCCACTAAGAGCAACATGGACAGATTCCAAAAACAATTTTTAAACAAAAAGCAATATGTTATAGTATGATAACTGGTGTATAAACATTTATATACTATGTAATACTACCTTCAACAAGAAAATACTTTAAAATGTGTCACTGGAGATTCTGAAACATTATCCCAGATACCATTTTTTAAAATTTATTTCAGAAATTAGATCATATAAAAATTAAAGCAGATTCCATTTTTGAAAAACCAAACAGATGTCTTTCTTAATCATAAGGAGGTAGGATGTTTAATGGTAAGAACATGGGTTTGGGAGGCAACATACTAAGCTTTAAATCACTGTTCTGAAACATGGGAACTCTGCATCCTTAATACAATTGCTTCAACTCTCCACCTGTTTCCCCTTTTGTAAAAACACAACAAGAATCCCTACTTTCCAGGCTTTCTGTGAAGATTAGAGACAACAGTGTGTCCAACCCAGGTCTAGTCCTTACTAGGTGAATAGTAAATTTGTTTCTCAAGTTTTATACCCTGAATTATTTAATACACAAGTTATTAAATAAGCCAGTCAATGAAAGAGAAATAACTGTTGGATCCCTGAAATAACCAGGGCAAGACTTTTGCATTCCTGTTACTGTTAAGCACTAAATGATCCTTTTCAGTGACACACCCAGGACAAAATAAAATAGGAAGTAGAAACGAAGCAATTTGACAAATAAGTTTATATTTTAATTTATTTTTTAATTAAATTATTATCTGTGTACATATACCATTGCGGCGCACCCCCCCCCAGAGTTTTGTGTCCATTGGTTGTACTTATATGCATGTCCTTTGGTTGATCTCTTATCTACCCCAGATCTCCCTCCCCTCCCCACTGTAATTTGACAGTCTGCTTGTTGCTTTACTGTCTCTATATCTATCTTTTGGTTCTTCAGTTTATAATGTTCTTTATCATCCATAAATGAGTGAGTTCATGTGGTGTTTCTCTTTCATTGACTGGCTTATTTCACTCAGCATGATGTTCTCCAATTTCAGCCAGGTTGCTGCAAATGATGAGAATTTCTTCTTTTTATGGCAGCATAATATTCCATTGTGTAGATGTACCATAGTTTTTGGATCCAATCATCTGCTGACGGGCACCTAGGCTGTTTCCAAATCCTAGCTATTGTAAATTGTGCTGCTATGAACATAGGGGTGCATATATCCTTTCTGATTGGTGTTTCTAGTTTTTGGGATATATTCCTACGAATGGAATTACTGGGTCAAATGGGAGTTCCATTTTTTAGTTTTTTGAGGAAGCTCCATACTGTTCTCCACAGTGGTTGCACCAGTCTACATTCCCACCAGCAGTGCACAAGGGTTCCTTTTTCTCCTCAACCTCGCCAACACTTGTCGGTGTTGATTTGTTGATGTTGGCCATTCTTACAGGTGTGAGATGGTACCGCATTGTTGTTTTGATTTGCATCTCTTGGATAATTAGTGACTTTGAGCATGTTTTCATGTGCCTCTTGGCCTTCCTTCTGTCTTCTTTTGAGAAGATTCTATTTAGATCCATTGCCCATTTTTTAATTGGGTCATTTATCTGTTCTCAAGACAGCCTGGTACTGGCACAAGACATATAGATCAATGGAAAAGAATAGAGAATCCAGATATCAACCCAAATCACTATGCTCAATTAATATTTGACAAAGGAGGCATGAACATACAATGGAGTCAAGACAGTCTCTTCAATAAATGGTGTTGGGAAAATTGGAAAGATACATGCAAAAGAATGAAACTAGATCACCAACTTACACCATACACAAAAATAAACTCAAAATGGATACAGGACTTAAACATAAGACGGGAAACCATAAAAATACTAGAGGCATCCACAGGCAGCAAAATCTCAGACATATGCCAAAAGAACTTCTTCAGTGATACTGCCCCTAGGGCAATGGAAGCTAAAGAGAAAATAAACAAATGGACTACATCAAAATAAAAAGCTTTTTTTACAGCAAAAGAAACCATCAACAAAACAAGAAAGCCCACTGTGTGGGAGAACATATTTGCAAATGTTATCACTGATAAAGGTTTAATCTCCAACATCTACAGAGAGCTTATACAACTTAATAAAAGGATGACGAATAAGTTTAAAACCAAGAAGTCATGATTTTTACGGCAATTTAACATTTAAAAATATATAGCCTTTTTAATAGAGACAATACTGCATGTGTTCTAATGTTTAGTGTAACTCTTTATATTATCTACATGTTTATATTCTTGAAATTATAAGATTTTTTTGTGTGTGAATTTAAGACTCTTACCAACTTACAGGGGGAAAAAGTATCCTTTATATATATTATAAGCAACACAATTATGGCTCATAGCTCTTTTAGAAGATGTTAAGAAAAAAAGTTATGGTGAGAGGTCAATTGTTTATTTAAAAAATTAAAAAAGATGCCAGTATAAACACACACATTGGACAAGGGCCACTTGGACCAAGAGCTAATGCTGGGATCTTATGTGTTGTATGATAAAATACCATATTTCAATATGAATTGCTTATTTCTTCCTTAATGTAAGAGCAACATATTCTTCTATGGTTACTTTGGGGTTATATAATTTATAGTGATTTAATAAATGCTATCTGGTAATATGACCTTTGAATTTTACTTAATCTTTCCTAAATCTTAAAAGAAAAACAACAAAAAATCCAATGTCCAATGTAGAAACACATTGCTGAATACTTTTCATCAACATGAAAAGAAGTGGATGAGTACTTTTCAATCTTAAAGGAGAGACAGGGAGATGCCGTTGAGGGCTAAGAAATTTGAGTGGCAGGACTGACTCCATGATGGTCTAGAGAGGGCCAGCTACTGCATGAAGACATGATTCTTTATGGTTCAAAACAGCTGCTTCTTCTTTCACTTGTGAGACGGTGTCAAAATATGTCACTTACTCATTTAGGAAGATTAGGCAAATTTAATACATTATTATTATCAGCCAATGATTACATATTTCAAATTAATTTGCCAATGAACTTCTCTTGAACTTGGGAGAATGCATCTGATGATTGATGATGGCAAAAGAAAGGTCCAGCATCCCAGAGGGCTGTCCCAGAGTGCTGTCTGAGTGTAGACATTTTAAAGGAAGGAAAGATGAAGGAAGAAAGGAAGGACAAGAGAGCTGGCGACAGAACTGGCTTACTTTCTAGTCATGTGTGAACTTTCAATGGAGGAAGAGGACAGATAGGAGAAAGAATACTAAAGACTTCAAGAATATATAGGCCTTTCAGACTGTGTGCCATTTTGGATCTGTACATAAGGTCTCAAACTCAAATATTGGGGAAAAGAGAAAAGATAATATTCTCAGGAGGGATATAATAATGCACATACCCTCTGTATCAGTCATGGTTCTCCAGAGAAGCAAAATCAATAGAATATATCCTATAGGATATTACATACTAGTATATATTCTTATACATACTAGTATAATTAGATTAATTACAAGTAATTGGCTCGTGTCACTATGGAGGCTGAGAAGTCCAGCCAGCTTTCATCTGGAGACCCAAGAAAGCAAGTGATGTGAATTCCATTACAAGACCACGGCCCGACAAACAGAAATGACAATGCTCTAAGTCTGAATCCAAGGACAGAAGACTAAAGTGTGAGCTCAGGCAGTTAGGTAGAAAGAGTAAATTCACCCATTCTTTTTTCCACCTTTCTGGTGTATTGAGGCCCTCCGTTTATTTGGATGAGGCCCACCCATATTAGGAAGGGCAAACTGCTTTATTCAGTGCATCAGTTCAAATGATAATCTCTTCTGGAAATGCCTTCAAAGACATACCTGGAAGCAATGTTAAATCAGGACACAAAATGAACCATCATATTCTCCATTTGTTAATTAGTCTTGTGTGGAGTGTTGGGCCTTCTACTGAGGCTCTAAAACTTGGTGCTCTATGTCTCAGCAGGGAAATACTGAGAATATCCACGTATAAAAAAATAGAGAAAAGAATGACTAGGAAAGATAGAAAAGCTTAGGGGTAGTCAAGTGCCAATTCTTTGGCTAGCATATGGGAAAAATTACTAAATAGAAAGCAAGTTTTTAAATGGTGGGTTAAAAATGAAATTATTATCATTCTTTACGTGCCCTTAACATTTTAGCAGAAGAACTACTTGAACTTGGAAATACATTGAGCCCCATGAGAAGAAATTAGAGTTGCTTTTATCTTTTTTGGCAAAAACAGAACATAGTCATTATAAACAACCCAAGGTGTGAATAAATTGCCCCACATGGGTAATTGATTCCAATACAAATCTTGTCTGGCTACTGTTACTTTCTTGTCTTGATGGGATATGGTCTATTTATTCTCCTTTTCATTTCTGTTCAGAAGGGACATTTGGTGTCCACTCTAAATAATATGCTGTACATCATAAGCTCTCGCTTTATTATTTTATTATTCTAAATAACAAACTGTACATTATAAGCCCTGACTTCATAATCCTAGGCTGAGAGGGAGTTCTGACAACCTGAATGCCACTATTCAGACAACCGCCCTGAAAGGAAAATATGCCAGCGGCATGTTTAACCACAGAGGGAGCAGAAGCCTTCCAAGAACTACAGGAGGAAATGCAAGGTTCCCTCCCACAACGCAATTTAAAGCAGCTCTAGTCAAGAGGTATATTCAAATGATTTTGGAGTGACATTTTAAAGGAAGGAAAGACGAAGGAAGAAAGGAAGTACAAGAGAGGCTGTTGTTTTTTTTCATCAATCCCAAATCAGAAGGTCCTGATTAATTAAAGCAACATGAAACATGTTAGTTAAATGTTTTGGACTAACATTTCCTAAAACTATTTAGTACTGTAAACTCAAATATCTCCAAATAAAGAAAAAAAATTGTGTGTGTGTGTGTGTGTGTGTGTGTGTGTGTGTAAACTTTACATTAATCTAAATAGAGTTTGTGTATCTAGCGCTGGAAGTGCTATGATATATTTAGGTTTGAAGCCAGTAGACTCTGTTTCAAACCCCGCCTCCTTACTTAACATGGGCAAGTTATTTCACACCTCTGTCATGGGCTTTTCCATATGTAAAGTGAGGATAATAGAATCTACTTGATGAGGTTTTGTATGTATTAAATAATTCACAGGCCAAGTTGTAGCATAGGGCTTAGCACCTAGATACCACTCATCAAGTGTGGGTTTTTTGTTTTTCTTTTTAATTTTGTAAATGAATTTGTGTTGCCTTAAATATTTTGCACTCTGTGACACATGAATAATGGATGAAGTTATGTTTTACATTATTTTATAGATTCAAAAAAAATTCAGCCAATTTTACATGACTAACTAAATATTATCTAAAATTAAAAATGACTATTTTTTTTTACAACAACAACAAATAGTGGATAGTTTGGCTCAGTGGATAGAGTGTCAGCCTGCAGACTGAAGGGTCTCGGGTTCGATTCCAGTCAAGGGCATGTACCTTGGTTGAGGGCACATCCCCAGTGGGGGGGGCGGGTGCAGGAGGCAGCTGATCGATGTCCCTTTCTCATTGATGTTTCTAACTTTCTATCCTTCTCCCTTTCTTTCTGTAAAAAATCAATAAAATATATATATTTTTTAAAAAAACAAATAAAAAGAGCTAGAGGTAAATAAATATGTAGTAAGCATTTACTCAGTAGTAGGTCTGAATTA
Source organism: Pipistrellus hanaki (assembly GCF_964339955.1). Lineage (NCBI taxonomy): Eukaryota > Metazoa > Chordata > Mammalia > Chiroptera > Vespertilionidae > Pipistrellus > Pipistrellus hanaki. The sequence goes on from NC_140505.1 coordinate 149,012,908, forward strand.
TGTTTGGGAGCTATAAAGATGATTAAGAAATGGTTAGTCTCCCCTAATCTTATAAAAGATATCTAGATTAGAGATTTTATGGGACTTCATGACATCTGTGATCCTCCACTATCAGGCCCCTACCCGTTTCTCTAGTTTTACAAATCCCTAGGTGCTTTTACCTCACTCTTACCTCCAGAACACCAAACGCTTATTCTCTGATATTTTTTATGGATTTCTTTGCTCAAGCTATCTTTTAAACCTGGTTTCCACCTAGATATCCTTAAAGATTCAATCCAAGCATCATGACTTCCTAAATTCTTTTTCCCTTCTCCTCCTCTCCCATCCCATGACATTCCACTAAAATGGGCCATGTGCCACTCCTCAGGGTTCACATAATACTTTTGCTTATTCCTATCACTGTAATTCCACATTGTTTGCCAACCCATACACTCTTTAGACTGTTTATTCATCTCTGAATTTCTTCTTCCCAGCACTGAGCTTGGCATCTACAATAATAGAAAATTCAAAAAGATCAGTGGGATAAATGAATGAATTACTTATCTCATGTTAGAAAACCAATTTAATAGTATCTGCTATATACTGATTGTATTCCCCCAAAATTCATAAGTAGAAATTTAATCCCAATGTGAGGGTTTTTGGAAGGTAACTGAGCCATGAGGACAGATCGTTAGTGAATGGAATTAGCACCCTTATAAAAGAGGCTTCAGGGAGATTCCTCATCCCTTCTGCCATATGTGGATACAATAAAAAGATGACCATCTATGAACCAGAAAGTAGGTCTTCACCAGACACTACATCTGCTGGCACCTTGATCTTGGACTTTCCAGCCTGCAGAATTGTGAGCAATAAATGTCTGTTGCTTATTAGCTACTTGATCTGTGACATTTTGTTATAGCAATTCTCACCCAGACAGTAGTGTTAAGGACAAACACAAAGTCCCTGACTTTAGGTGATGATCAGCACTCATCAGATCACCCAGAACTGCAATTCCTTGAGCAGTTCTGGACAAGGCTGATGTCTTATCCTGTTTTTCAAATGGGAAGATTTAAGAACAAAATGTATAATTCTATCATGAGTCAAGATTATGGCTTGAAATAGAGTCCACATCTGTAATTACTTCACTTGTTTGTTTGTTTTTGTGTGACTCTACTGCATACCCTCTTCCAGAAAAAAAAAATTCTAGAAAAACTTCTTTGGCATCATTATTCAGCAACAGGAAACTGTGATATGATACCTTACAATAAATGGACCTAACCACACCAGGTTTAAGTTGAGTCTGGATGAGTTCAACAGAAAACCAAATTTCCTCAGACTTTTTCTGTGATCTTGCAGGTTACCTCAGGTTTGAAGATGCACATATTCAAAGATTTGATGGGACCTTTTTACAAATTCATATGATTTTATTGATTATATGATGGGAAAAAATCTGGAATTGGTCTATATTGTCATTGTCATTACTGAGGTTGAGTGTTTTTGTTTGATCTCCATTCAAGCTTTATGGAAGCTTGGCAATTACACACTGGAGCAATTCAAATTTATGCAGAGTTTGACAGTGAGTTAATTACCAGAACTATGCAAAATTGAATTTTGAGAAAACAACTCTGGCATTTTTGAATACTTGTATGTTATGAATGTAGTTACCCATAAGCATATGCAAGCTATCTGTCAACTAGCTGGCTCGTTTTGAAGACATGTCCACTTAAGAGAAAATATTATATTTCAAAGAGTCGTATGAAGCATAGAGAAAAGACTACAAGTACTTTGCCCTTTACCCTTGAAATGTATGCAGAACCCCTAACTAGAGTTGAACTCATAATAACTGAACTCCCAGGCTCCATAGTTGTTAAAATAGATACAGACACTAATCCAAACAGGCAGGGTGGTCTCTTCTCAAATATTCACATTCCACACACTCACAGACATACTCAACTCAGAGCAAGACTTAACACGGAAACAGAGGAGACAACCATCTCTGCAGGGTGATTCCAAACATGTGCAGGTTGCCCACAAAAGGCAAGACTTTTCACCAGCTGAAGTTTCCCAATTTGAGATTTACTTTTAATCTTAACATTTTGAATACTGTTAAAAGGGAAATTCTCTGACATATATGCATGAATAATGACAGAGGGAGAGATAGCTTTAAAATTGTATTTTCCTTTGTGTAAGTAAATGTATCAGATGTATTGGTCATGATAAGAGGGAGAGAGATGAGAGCATGAATCTCTAAATACCAAAAAGAGAAGGTAGTGCTTCTATAAGTTAGAGAATGAGTAAAAGGAAAGAATAAGAACATCAAAGGCAAACTTCTAACTTTGATATTTGCCCAGTATGAGGCATGAGCCCTACAGTTTATAAGGAAAAATATATCAAAAGCAGGAGTGGGGGTGGAAGAGGCGATGTTTTTCTCATTCTCCCTGTCTTCTTCAATGAGTCATATTTTCCATTTGAAAGTTTACTTATTTGTTTCCAAATTTTCAATATGGTACGAAGAATGAGCCAGAAATCATTTGATTGCAAGAAACATACACCTGCATAAACTGTGCAAATTGTCAAATTTACTGAAAATATATGAGAGAATCTCAAGGAGACAACATGCTTGCAGTACACCTGGTTTCAGTTGATCCCAAAGCAATCAGGCAACCTCTTTGCCTTTTTGTCTTTGTAGGCATTTTTTATCTCTGTTTCTCTCTGAATGACTGCTTTTTTGTTTGTTTGTTTTTAGCCTAATTTTCCTTTTTGTCTTTATTGTTAAGAGTATTACATAGATCCTCCTTCTCCCCCCATTAACCTCTTCCAGCCTGCTCCTACCTCTTCTCCTCCCCGCAAGGCCTCACCACCCCATTGTCTGTGTCCAAGGGTTATAGGGTGAGTGGGAAGAAATCAACTAATGAACTTGTCTGTTTTGTTTTTAACCTGTTTTCTTAGAAAGGGTCTTTCATGAATTCAGATTCTATTGGTCTTGGCACAAGCTTAAAGACCACATCTAGGTAATTGTCCAGTTCAATAGCCACAACAAACTCACTCCCAATTCCTGAGAGGGAGATATATATAGAGATAGAGATATAAATAGGCATAGAGCTAGAGGTAGAGGTAGTCATAGAGATGATAGATGGTAGATAGATAATAGATAGATACATAGATAGATACATAGATAGATAGATAGATAGATAGATAGATAGATAGATAGATAGCTTCTATAAATGGCCAACAAAGAAAAGAGTTCCCTGGTCGATATCTGCATACATTTTTCAACTGATATTCAATATGAGATAAATTATATTAGAGCAATGTGTGAAAATAGATATTAATTAGGCATTTATAACAAAATAACATTGCAGAGATGGATAAATAAAAAGGAATTAATGACACTGCAAATCAACTCCATCCAGTTTTTCTCATCCCTTTGGAAAGACCTGACTTGAGTTTTGAACTCTCCAAATAAAATTGCATGACCCTATATCAGTAACAGAGTGAGTGATTGCAAAGATAAGTCCCAAAATGTGCAGGCCAAATAATTGCCAAAACAAAATTTTTATACTTACACCCAGTTTAGGTATAAATGTTTGTTTCTTTGACATATATCAGTGGAATTCTCAAGTGTTGCTTTGCAAATATGTGAAAAACAAAAAGAAATCCATTCTAAAAATCAGGCTCTTCCAAATTTTTTTAGAAAATAAGACATTTTGGAATATCCAAGACAGAAACTGAATAGGCGATAGGAGAAATATTCAGAAGCACGTGGACTCACAAAGACAATCATTTTTATGTATTGTGGAAATTTTCTCAGAGTCTTTCCAGTACTGAAAGAAAGTTTTTTTCTATGATGTCTTCTATTAGATAGTCCCAAACTTCTTGGACCAAAAAAAATCAGGCTTTAATATTGTATTACGTCAACTTCCATGTTAATGAGGACTTTTACCCAATCTTGTGCTTCCTACCCATTTTTTATCTTGCATGACAAAATATGTTTTAGGAGCCAACTCCTCGAATGTACAAATAAACTTCAACAATTATTTCTAAATTGTGAACTGTTCCTATACCTTATAGAAACTCTAAGAGACTTATAGATGAACAAGGTTGCCTAACCCTGTACTCATGGCTAGTAAACATTCTGCTTTCATGTGTTGAGCTATGTGCCTAGAAAGAGTCAAGATTTTTTATGCCAGCTGCCCTTTTTTATATAATTGCATAATTAAATTAAATATTATATAAAATAAATTTGAGTGGGTAAAGAAAAAAATGTGTTCTTTATATTGTGATTAAATTGGATACTTTGGAAAGGCTAAATAAGTGTGAGTTGTTAAAAATTTCAGGGTAATTAGAAGTTATTCACACCTGTCATTCAACATTTAATGAATAGTTATTGAGTACTTTCTATTAAAATATATATGAGATGTATATCTTATTGATTTCAGAAAGGAAGAGAGAGAGAGAGAGAGAGAGAGAGAGAGAGAGAGAGAGAGAGAGAGAGAGAGAGAGAGAAAGAGAGAGAGAGAGAGATGGAAACATCAATGATGAGAGAGAATCATTGACTGGCTGCCTTCTGCACAGCCCCTATTGAGGATAGAGCCCAAGACCTGGGTTTATGCTCTAACTGGAAACCAAACTGTGATCTCCTGATACATAGGTCGATGCTCAACTTCCTGAACCACACCAGCCAGTCTTTTGAGTATTTTTTTATGTGCCAGTCTTTGTTCCAGACTTTGAAAATACAAAAAGTAATAAAGTAATGTTTTTCCTCTCAATTTGCTTATAGGACATTTTGTAGGTGTAGGTCCCCAATATAAAGGACATACAATATAATCTTAAGAGTTAGTGGGGACTTCTGGGAGAAGGTTACAGCTGAGAAGAAACCTGAAGGATGAGGAGAATTATCCAGAGTTTAGGAAGCAGATGTAGAAGGGATTTTCAGCGACAGGAAAAATCAACAAGCGGATGCTCAGGGGAGGATGAACCTAGCATATTCTGGGAATTGAAATAAAAGGAGACGAAGATAATTTATGTAAATTTAGAAATAATGAAGAGGTTCATGACTCATATATTGTGTAAGGATTATATCTTGAGAGAAATAGAGAGTTGATGAAGGGTTTTCAGAGAAGCAAATTAATTAGAATGACAATTCTGAGAGATCACACCAACTACACTGACTATGAAAAGAACAAATTGGACTTAAGAGCAGATAGAAGTCAGTTGTACACAGTCCAGTGGAGAACTAATGGTTTCCTACACTAGGATAACATAAGTTACCAAACTGACTACAAAAAAAAAGACATAAAACCTTAATAGACATATAATCAGAAATAACTGATAAAATTATCACAGAAATGTGTACTACCAAAGATCACAAAGTCAAGTTTCATAGGAATGGTATTTGAAAAATCCCTATGCTGGTGAAGCTATTTTCAAACATTAAAAAATAGAAAAATTCCAGTTGATTTTATAAAATTATCATAACACTAGAGGCCCGGTGCATGAAATTTGTACATAGGAGCAGGAGGGGTGTGTGTCGCTCAGCCCAGCCTGCACTCTCTCCAATCTGGACTCCTTGAGGATTGGGTCTAAACAAGCAGTCAGACATCTCTCTCAAAATCCAGGACTGCTGGCTCCCAACTGCTCACCTGACAGACTGTCTGATTGTCCCTTACTGCTTCTGCCTACCAGCCTGCTTACCCCCTAACCACTCCACTGCCAACCTGATTGAGACCTAACTGCTCCCCTGCTAGCCCAATTGTCCCTAACTGCTCTCCCCTGCCATATGGTTGCCCCTAACTATTCTCTCCTGCATGCCTAGTCACCCCCAACTGCCCTCCCCTGCTGACCCCATCACCCCTAACTGCCCTCCCTTGCCAGCATGTATGCCCCTAACTGTCCTCCCCTGAAGGCCTGGTCACCCAAACTGTCCTACCTTGCAAGCCTGCTCCCCTCAATTGTCCTCCCCTGCTGGCCCAGTAACCTCTAACTGTCCTCCCCTGCAGGTCTGGTAGTTCCCAACTGTCCTCCCCTGCAGGCCTGATTCCCCTCAATTGCCCTCCCCTGCAGGTCTGGTCCCTCCCAACTGCCCTCCCCTGCTGGCCATCTTGTGGTAGCCATCTTGTGTCCACATAGGGGTGGCCATCTTTGACCTCATGGGGGCAGCCATCCTGTGTGTTGAAGTGATGGTCAACTTGCATATTACCTCTTTATTAGATAGGATTGGTAATGATATATGTGACAATTACACCAAATAAACCCAAACAAATAATACCCCAAAAAAACATTTAAAACCTATTTATTAATATATTTACAAAATCTCTAAGCTATAAACCAATTAAATTAAACTTTAATTTAAAAATTTTGGTCCAGTAAGATTAATTATTAGAATGGATAGTCCACATTATTTATTACACTCATAAGTCAAGAAGAAAAACAATCTGATCATTTCAAGATATGACTTTATGGCCTATTAATAACATTCTAATATTGTTATTTCTAAGAACTCTTCTCAGTAAACTAAGCATAAAAGTTTATTTTCTTAAGAAAGGTTTCCAGTTATCTAAAATTATATAGAGTTAACATTAAGCAGTTAGTATATTCTCTATATGTTTTCCATTCTTCAAAGTAATCTCAATCTGCAAGTTCATTTAATATTCTACATTAATTAACAACCCACACCTCTTACTCAACTCTATCTTGACACCTTGTCTGATTTTTCTATAATTCTGGCTCCATTTAGTTTTTAATTTAAATGTAACTTTTTCAGAGAAGAATTACTTAAACCTCCAATCTAAATTAGAGCTTGCATATTTTTCTCTCATAGCATTACCCTTAAAAAAAAAATCATATGCTTATCACAAATTATAATTGAGACCATCCTATTTATATAAAAACCCAGGGTCTGTCACATCCACAATGACCTTTGCTCTTGTTTCTTCATTAAGAGGCCACAAATCTACTTTCTTTAAGGCCATTGAAACTTCATTGAGACTAAATTTTTATTTCAAATATCTTTTTAGTCCTTATTTCACTTGGATCCTCAGTAGATTTGATGCCATTATCCATTCCCTTCTACTTTAAACTCAATTTGACCTAATTGAGCCAGGCTCTACTGGCTTTCCTTCCTGCCTCTCTGTATCTTTTTTGGGTCTTATTTATCTCCTCATGTTTAAATGTAGTTGTTCTTCATCATTAACATTCTCTCCAGGTTAGCTTACCAATTCAGATTATTACAGTTACTCACATACATCAGCTACTCACATGCCTACATAAATTTATTGAACTCTGATCTTGAATATCCAACTTTCTCCTGGCATTTCCTTTTTTATTACTCTACATATACCTAAATTTAACAAAAGTAAATGCTATGGATCATATTCTCCATGCAATCTGTTTCTTATGTTCTTCTTTATCTGAGAACTAGCGGCCCAGTGCACAAAATTCATGCATGGAGGGTCCCCTCAGCCCAGCCTGTACCTCTCCAATTTGAGACCCCTCGAGGGATGTCTGAATGCTGACAGTCGGACATCCCTCTCACAATCTGGGCCGCTGGCTCCTAACTGCTCACCTGGCTGCCAGCATGGTTGCCTCAAACTACTCCCCCTGCCAGCCTGGTTACCCTTCACAGCCCCCCTCTGCTGGCCTGGTTTCCCCTCATTCCCCCCTCCCCCCCGCTGGCCTGGTCACCACCAACTGCCTCCCCTACCAGCCTGGTCGTCCCATGCAACCTGCTGTTCAGTCATTTGGTTCCCCCTGCACTCCCCCCCCCCGCCAGCCTGGTCGCCCCACGCAGCCTGTTTGGTCGTCTGTTAAGTTGTTTTAGTTGCGACAGTTGCTTAGGCTGATGATAGATAGATAGATGATAGATAGATAGATAGATAGATAGATAGATAGATAGATAGATAGATAGATATTCAATAGATAGATAGATAGATGATAGATAGATGATAGATGATAGGTAGATAATAGATCCTCCATCCACTTTGCATTTAAGTTTACTCACTGACTGTGATCCTTCCATCTTTTTACCCACCACATTCAATCAACCATCACATTTTATTAACTCTACTTAAATACCTTCAAAATGTGATCTCTCTATTTCACTGGTATTATTCTTTCATAGATTTCTATAACTATCTAATAGATGATTAATAATACTCCCTTTTGCCACTCACTGTCCATTTTATTCCAGAATGCAAAACACCCAGATAAGAGATAACATGCCCCAGCCTACTTTGGTGCTAAGATTGGCCACACATTCTGGCTAAAGACAAATAAGTAGAAATTTTAGATGGAAATGCTTGATTGGTCTTCAATAAAAGCTATTTATTTAAAAATAGCTGACTTGACTTATAGATAGAGAGTTAGGCTGACAACTGTCAGGAGGGGGGCTTGGAGGCCTGGGAAGGGGGTGGTGGAGATATTTAACAAAAAGAGAAAAAAGAGAAAAAAAAACTCATGGATATGGACAAGTGTGGGGATTGCTGAGGGAAGAATGAAAGGGGGAATAAGTGGTGATGGACAGAGACTTGACTTGGGGTGGTGAACACACAATACAGTGGATGTATTATAGAATTGTACACCTGCAACCTATATAATTTTATTAACCAATGTCACCCCAATAAGTTCAATAATAAGAAAAAAAGAGAGCCTACTCATATGGGAGAAAGGCTTTTGATATAATACTTACTACCTTCTCTTTCCTTCTGTTTAAAATGCAATCACCTTAGACAATGAGCTGATATTAAGGATGAAAGAAAGCCATGACCTTTGGTAGAATGGGAATATAGAAGGAAGCTGGATGATCAAGGTACCTCGATTTCTGAAACACTTAACCTCCAGGCTTCTTTTACACGGGAGAAATAAATTTCTGTTTCTTGTAAACCACTGGTTTTATTTTATTTTTCTATCCTTGGCAAAATCTAATTCTAACTGACACAACATGCTAGATTACATTGTATGATTGTACTGTGTACTGTATATATTTAATTATATGTCCAGTATAAACTGTCAATTTCACAATTCTGATGGTGAGATAAGAGAAGATTATTATCAACATATTTGATGTTAGTAAACAATTTTATTTTGTGCCCTCTATCTTCAGGCAGAGTGTTGTCAATGGGAATATAAATTGTACAGCCACTCTAGAAACTGTATGGGGATTCCTCTAAAAATTTAAAAATAGAACTATCAAGTAAGCACACCTATTTCCATTGCAGTAACCCTATGATTTTTACATAAAATTTAACACAATAATATTATTAATATTTAGTAAGCTCTTAATGAGTGCCAAGTTCTGCTAGTTTGTTACATGTGTTTTGGCTTAATTTTCACAAAATCTCTATTGGTTAAATACTATGTGCATATTTTATAGGTTAAGAAACTGAGTCTTGGAAACATTAAAAATATTTGCTCAAGGTTGCACAATGAGAAAGTGTGGCACTGGAATTCAACCTACAGCAGATTGATCCTATCTAATTGCTAAAAATGCATCCCTTATGACAGAGGAACAATCTTGTACTTTAGTACTTTAATGACTCTCCAGAACCCAGCAAGGGCTTAAACAAAGAACGTGCTCAAGAAATAATTATTGAACTAAAAATTGAAATTTTATTATTTTATATTTTTAATTTAATTTTTTTCTTTATTGATTAAGGTATTACATATGTGTCTTTATACCCCCATTATCCCCACACCACCCCCCACTCATGCCCTCACCCTCCTGGTGTCTATGTCCATTGATTAGGCTTCTATGCATGCATACAAGTCCTTTGGTTGATCTCTCCCCCATAACCCCACCCTCCCCTACCTTCCCTATGGGGTTGGATGGTCTGATCGATGCTTCTCTGTCTCTGGATCTGTTTTTGTTCATCAGTTTATGTTCATTATATTCCACAAATGAGTGAGATCGTGTGATATTTATATTTCTCTTGAACTTAAAAGGCATGGTTTTAAGACTATAATAGGATGTGTCAATTTATTTACTATTAACTAATGTTAAAATATTGGATTTCTGACAATTTATTAATCTTTTGTGTATTTCTATAAATAATGTTCTTTATGTGCTTGTTTTTCAAAAGAAGTATTACATTTTTGAGGTTTCTTAATAATTTTAAGTTGAAATATATTTCAAGCATGTGTGAAAGGGGAAAATAATAAGTACACAATGTTTAATAGGCCAAAAATACATACATACATACATACATACAGAACTATCATATGATCCAGCAATTCTACTTCTGGGTATATATCTGATGAAAACAAAAGCAATAATTTTAAAATATATATCCATTCCCATTTTTACTGCAGCATTATTTACAATAACCAAGATACGGAAACAGCCTATGTGCCCATCAATGGGTGAATTCAGCCACAAAATATTATCCATTGATCAAAAATTAATAAAATTTTGCCATTTGTAACAATATGGATCAACTTTGAGGGCATTTTGCTAAGTGAAATAAGTTAGACCAAGAAAGACAAAGACGATTTGGCCTCACTTATATAGGGAATTAAAAAAAAACACAAAAAGACACAGAGAACAAATTGGGATTTACCACATGCAGAAGTTGGAAGTGGGTGAAATGTGTAAAATGGGTCAAAAGGTGCAAACTTCCGATATAAAATAAATAAGTCATGGAGATGTAATGTAAAATATGATAGTTAATACTGTAAATTTGAAAGTTGCTAAGAGAGTAGATCTTAAAGAGAGTAGATCCCTATTACTAGAAAAAAACCTATAACTATGAATGGTGATATCTAAATTATGTGGTGATTATTTCACAATATATACAAATATTGACTCATTATGTTGTATACTTGAAACTGATATAATGTTACATGTCAAATATGAGTATGCCTCAATAAAAATAATAACAAGGGTAAATAAAATTATTTTAAAGCTCTTGAAGGTCAAGCCTTGAGTATAAGTTTCTTTTTTTAAAAATATATTTTATTGATTTTTTTTTACAGAGAGAAAGGGAGAGGGACAGAGAACTAGAAACATCGATGAGAGAGAAACATCGATCAGCTGCCTCCTGCACACTTCGCACCAGGGATGTGCCCTCAACCAAGGTACATGCCCTTGACTGGAATCGAATCCAGGACCCTCGATTCCGCAGGCTGATGCTCTATCCACTGAGCCAAACCGGTTTCAGGAGTGTAAGTTTCTTGCTTGAATTGAGTTCCTCATTAGAGCCATACAGTTTCAGTAGAAAGTGATGTTTGCTATTGTCTACCCTCTCCTCTCTGGCAGAAGAAATCGAGGCCAAAGAGAAGTCCACAGGGTGACCTGCAGGCACTATGCATAGTTTTAAACACAAAGACTCTGGAGAAAGACCACTTGGACTGGAATCCTGCCTCCTCCTCATGCCTGTTTTGTGACTTCAGGTAACTGATTTAACCCTCCTGTACTTGCTTTCATGGGACTGCTGGTGAGAATTGAATGAATGATCACATGACAGGTACTTAAGATAGTACCTAGCACAGGTGAGCACACTACAAGTATTGACCAGAATTTTGACTCATATCTATTCTCTGCAGCCCAGTGCTCTTTCTTCTCCTACCATGCTGCCTCCCTGGACACCGATTAAAAGGAGGAAGTTGAGAGAACAAGAACCAAGAATGGTTAAGGAGCAATGGGTACAAAGAAAGAAAGACAACGTTGGATGAAAGAGTACTGCCTAGAAAGGAAGGTTCAACTCTGTGCATAAAACAAGAGCAGTACAGAAAGTGGGCAAAGAGACCTGGGAGGAAATGGCTAACAAATTCCTCATGTTAAAAGATTGCAAAGGATTGCCATATTTGGATCATTAAAAAAAAGGTTGGATTTTTGAAGTTAAAAATCAGATGATGGAAGATGACATGATGTCCTTAATTCAAATTCGCATGGATATAGAATATTCTTCTCAGCATTCTAAAAACCGTTTGCAGAACACCATTAAGAAGCCAAAATATCAAGTGTGGAAAAAGGACAGAAAAGGCTAATACTTTGAGAAGCAAAATGTATACAGGATTTAGACATGCGAATTGCTTGTGAGACCTAGATTCTTGATTTTCATCCTGTCCATAAACATCCATTGAGAAGTATATAAATAGGACTTTTATATCATTAAGGGTTTGTTTAAAGATTTAGAGCTATAGTTAATCCATTTCCACATAATAGCTCTGAGGTGTATTTCTCTAGTTTTTGTTAGAAATTTGAAACACTGAGTGAGATTAGCATGAGCCAGGATCAGACAACGGATGACAATGCTGTGTTATTGTAGAATGTTAATGCTTAGGAGATTCTATTATGCTTCTGTCACTCAAAATAAGCTGAGGCACCAAGGGCTTTCACATGTGGATTATCTTTCCATCATCACAGATAAAGGAATGTTGGTGCTGTTACTTTCACTAAACCTTCACATGAAGGATGTTTTATCATTTTCTGTAGATAAGCAATGCACACACGAGAAAGACAGGATGCTGGTGTAGAAAAATAGTCTTATAAGCTGAATTTAAAATAGGAATAGGTGAACAAGTAAATGATTAAGAAGATAAAACAGAAGAACATACTGAGGTTTTCTTTTAATTCATAGGAAATAACATTTCCCTTACTTTATGAGATGCCATGTATTTATTCAAAGAAAGCCTTGAAATCTTAGGTAGGAAAATGTTGCTTATTTTCTCCATCCAGTAATCCAACATTAAGTCTATGTATAACTTTGACTGCATATCCTAATGGATAGTAGTTCCATTCAAGGATTGTTCTTATAGTTATTTTTATTCTTTAAAAGAAAAGGGAAGACTTTTCTGGAAAATAATACTTATTATAGATGGACTACTCAAATGTCCCTGAAATTCTATGGCTCCATTTGTCATTTCACCAAGAACTCAGGAAAGGCATGATTTAAAAGGTCAGATAGCTACATAAATGACAAACTTAGTAGAGTTTTCAAGGAATCCCTAGTAATAACAACAACAATAATTACTGCCATCTACTGTGCTAGATTTTTTAAAAGGATCATCACATTTAATTCAATAATTTTGTCATCAATATTATTCAACTTAACAGATGAGATAACAGTCTCAAAGAGGACCACTAACTAACACACAGTCAATCGGCTAATAATCAGGCAGGTTCAAGATTATAACACAGATGTGTCCAAAGTTCCTTGAAGATATGCTGTGTTTTCATTCTTTAAGCTACTTTCCTCTACTTTGTTGCAATGATACCGATGAACATGACTCCAGAGTCCAACATCCACTCCTCTATGTTCTGACCTAGATTTCCATATAGAACTCCCTACTATAGAAGATCACCCAAACTCATGCATTGGGAACCAATGGGACCATGTGTACGCCCTGAGATACTCAGTCTTCCCCCAACTATATTATGAAGGCATCATTATCCTTATTTTACAGGTTATAAAGCTGAAGCTCTTGGTTAAGTAATTTTCTCAAAGTTACACAAAGAATAAGCATATATTATTTATTTAATATAGTGGCCAGCCAGTACAGAATAAGTGTTCAATAAATATTTGTTAATGGATGAATGAATAAAAGTAATATCATATCTTTTTGTCCACTTTGGAGAAGTATATATTTAGCTCTTTTACCTATTTTTTAATTGGATTGTTTGTCTTCCTTTTGTTAACTTGTATGAGTTCCTTGTATATTTTAGAAATTAACCATTTATCTGATATATCATTGCCAAATACATTCTCCCATGTTTTGTTGATAGTTTCTTTTGCAGTGCAGAATCTTTTTATTTTATTTTATGTATCGATAGTTCCATTTTTTAAAAAATTTTCCCTTTGTTTTCCTTGTATCAGCAAACACATTGCTATGAGATATGTAAGATTTTGCTGCCTATGGTTTCTGCTAGGATTTCTATGGTTTCAGGACTTATATTTAAGTCTTTTATCCATTTTGAATTTATTCTTGTGTATGGTGTAAATTGGTGATCTATTTTCATTTTTTGTATATACCTGTCCAATTTTCTCCAACACTATTTTTTGAAGAGACTGTTTTGATTCCATTGTATGCTCTTGCCTTCTTTGTCAAATATTAATGGAACATAATGGCTTGGGTCGATTTCTGAGTGTTCTGTTCCATTGATCTATATGCCTGTTCTTGTGCCAGTACCAGTCTATTTTTTTAAAAATACACTTTATTGATTTTTTTTACAGAGAGGAAGGGAGGAGGATAGAAAGTCAGAAACATTGATGAGAGAGAAACATCTATCAGCTGCCTCCTGCACACCCCCAACTGGGGATGTGCCTGCAACCAAGATACATGCCCCTGACCGGAATCGAACCCGGGACCTTTCAGTCTGCAGGCCAACGCTCTATCCACTGAGCTAAACCGGTTTTGGCAATACCAGTCTATTTTTATTGCAGTGGCTTTGTAGTATAACTTGATAACTGGTATTGTGATTCCTCCAACTTTGTTCTTCTTTCTCAAGATTGCTGTGGCTATTCATTTAGTGTCTTTTATGGTTCTACATAAATTTTGGGATTATTTTTTCTAGTTCTGTGCAATACATTATTGGCATTTTAATAGAGATTGCATTGGATCATAGATTGCTTTTGGTAGTATTGACATTTAATGATTTTAATTCTACCAATCTATGAACACAGTATATTTTTCCACTTGTTTATATCTTCCTCTATTCTTTTTCAACATTCTATAGTTTTTTGAAAGGTTATAGCTGCCATAGATAGTGATTCCTCTGACAAATCTTGTCAAAGTAAATTGAAAACCTTCTGGAAAAGACTCACCATTCTAGATGCCATTCAGAACATTCATGAGATGAGGTCAACATATCAACATTAACAGGAGGCTGGAAGAAATTGATTCTGACTCTCATGGATGACTCCGAGGGGCTTAGGAATTCAGTGAAGAAAGTACCTGAAGATGTGGTAGAAATAGCAAGAGAACTAGAATTAGAAGTGACACTTGAAGATATAAGTGAATTGCTACAATCTCATGATAAAAATTTAACAGATAAGTAATTGCTTCTTATGGATGAACAAAGAAAGTGTTTTTGTGAGATGGAATTTTGTGAGATGGTGAAGATGCTGTGAAGACTGTTAAAATGACATCAAAAGACTTAGCATATTACATAAAATTAGATAAAGCAGAGGCAGGGTTTCAAAAGGATTGACTCTAATTTTGAAAGATGTTCTACTGTGGGTAAAATGCAATAAAACAACAAAGCATGCTAGAGAGAAATTGTTCGTAAAAGGAATAGTTAATCACTGCACCAAACTTCTTTGATGTCTTATTTTAAGAAACCTCCATGGCCACCCCAATCTTCAGCAACCACCACCCTGTTCAGTCAGCAGCCATCAACATCAAGGAAAGATCCCCTACCAGTAAAAAATTCCAACTCACCAAAGGCAATAAAGTATTTTTTTAATTAAGGTATGTATAATGCATTTTTTTAGACATAATGCTATTGTACAATTAATAGCTTAGTATATAGTATAAACATAATTTTATATGCTCTGAGAAATGAAAATATTTGTGTGACTCTATTGAAATATTTATTTTATTGCTTTGGTCTGGAACAAAACCCTCAATATCTCCAAGATATGCCTGCATATATCATGAACACACATATATACGAGATAAGGGTTGGCTTTAGACTATTATGTATTTCCATAAAAATACTGGACAATTCTCAGGAATCTTTCTAGATTTATGAAACAGATGTGGGTTAATCCATGGAAGCATTATGAGCTAAGTAATTAGATCACTAAAGTTCTTGGACAAAAACTAAGAAATTGCAAACATAAAATATGAATTACTACTTGGCATTTCTGTTCCCCACAAAAAAAAAAAAACAAACTTGAGAAATAAATAATTTTGCAAAATTGTTGTTATAGATAAAAAAAGATGTGCAATGAGGGATATGGAATTCATCAATTTGTTTAAAATCTTAAAATATCTGTAACTTTATTAGAAATACCTAAATTGCCATAAAAGTTTTATTTTTATGTAATAGGGAGTTTAGTAAAACAGAAATGACAGAATCATATCTGGGATAGAAAAAATGTTTTTTGTTATCCAATTTTTGTTGATTTAATTGTACATTTATTTCTGAAAAAATACCATATGAAAATAATCCTTTCATTAAAAAAAAACAAAAAACCCACACAACTATCCAAAAACTGATTTGCTTTAGAAAAAAATTGGTAGAAAATCATAAACTAACAGGCATCTATAAGAGAAGGCTAAATACTCCGCAGGCCTGATAACAAGCACTTGGCATTGGTCAATGAACAGTTGTACCTATTAGTGTACAGCATTGCGGTCTGAGCCTTAATCTCATGAATCAGCTTTTGCAAATGATGCAAGGGGCATAAAACCCTCACCTTGGAAATCCCTTTTATGTGAAACCGTTTTTTCCCCTTTGTGTACTGACACCCATACCCACATGCACATGAATTTGTTTCTAATTTGAGCTCTCTCATACCTGCTAGAAATGTGGCCAGGAGAAATAAATCTTGGGTAACTTGGAAGTGAAAAGCCAGAGAAATAATTATTTTAATGTGGGGCATTATTTCCAAATAAGAAGTAAATAGCTCACATATTACTTAACACCCTGGAAAGAATTATTCTTATAGAGATTGGATTTATGTAATTTAAAAAATGTACAAACAAGTGCTATGAAAGTATTGTGAATGTTTAGAGTATGAACACAATAGGATTCTAGGAAGAAACATGTAGCACTATAAAATATTCTCATTTTCAGAGTCTTGCCTGATTAGACAAATCTTTAGCTTTTATTTTTTTAATGATAATTCTAGGCATATCCTTAGAACTTTAACTTTTAATTGCAGCCAAGTTTTTACCCTTGTTCTGTACCCAAGAGCTAGAAAAAAAAAATAGAAGAGGGATATGACTAAGAGGGTCCCTTAGTTTATAAAGAGTCCAATCACAATACATATATTTTTTTAATTCCAGAAAAATTTATTTAAACTAGAGGAATGCAATGAAATTTATAAAATGTTGAAACTAATGTTCTAAACCTTGTGTATTCACAAATTAGAAGTGATGGTATTTGAAAGAATCCTATGCACGATTATAGCTGATTAACCTAAGACAACATTGTATCATGACTCAGAATTTCTTTGGCTGCTCAGTCATATGACTGCTGAACAAAGGGTTTGAGGTTGAGGGGGATGTTGATCGAGCAATCCAGCACTCACAGACTTAGATGTGGTAACTTTACTGCAGCTCAGAAGACAGAGGAGGTGGGTTTGGAATATATCTGGATATCAGGAACAATACACATGATTGAGTGATAGTATCCTCTATTAGGGGTGTCGAACTCAATCAGAGAATTGGCCAAAATCTAAAATCCAGCCTAAATCGCGGGCCGAATGGTTTACTGAACAGTCATAAACTGACAATGTCATAAACTGACAGCGGAGTGCAGTGATGACAGCGCGGTGCAGGCCACATTGCAAGGCCTGGCCGGCCGGATTTGGCCCGCGGGCCTTGTGTTTGACACATGTGCAATGGTGCCAAATGGATCTTGAAATAGTGTTTTTCTTTACAGTGACATTACAGGCAGTTATCATTCCTCCCATTTTAGTTAATGCTCCCAGCTCATGTAATGAAATCCAGCATTACTACATGTTCCTATCATCTGTGCTTCAAGAAATGGAGTGCACTTGATGTCGTCCTATATTTCAGTGCCATGTCTCTTTTCACAAGCGCTTTGGAAGACAGAGAAGTGCTTTTAGCAAAGGAGCCGGTTCCTTAGAAACAGAATTAAATGTTAAATGAATTAATGACAGATGCACAAAAAGTATGAGTACGTTACACCGAAGGAGCAAGTCGACGGTCATTTATATTTGAAAGAAGAACATTTTCTGTAACTATGATGTGGATTAGAAATGATAACCAGACAGGGACCATAAACTCAATGTGCAACTTCACCCACACCCAAACTTCAATTGCTCTCTCTATACTAGTAATTCGCAAGTCCACATTTCTGTTCCAAACCTTTCTTTCAAGCCACAGATTCTAATTTCCAGCTCTGTAGAGAAAGCCTTATACTGTTTGACTAAAACTGAACTCGTGATTTATTTTAATCCACTTCTCACCTTCTTATATTTCTCATCATTCTATCCAATCTTTTAAACTAGAAAAGATCAACAAATATTTCTCTGCCTCCCTTGCCCATAACCCTAAATGATCACTCTCCACATTTTATTAATTGTATGCCAGAAAATATCTCTCAAATCTGAGTTTTCCACTCGATTCCTGCTGTCTGTAATTCAGACCTTTCTCATCTCATCCCTGAATCACCTCAACAGACTTCATTTCATAACTGGACTCTCTGATGCCAATTTTTTCATCTGATTACAGCCTTTCCAGGGGTGGGGAACCTTTCTTCTGCCCAGGGCCATTTGGATATTTATAACATCATTTGTGGGCCATACAAAATGGTCAACTTAGAAATTAGCCTGCTATATTTGGTCAAACATTTCATTAACTCACCCCTAATGCCTTGGCAGGGCCAACCCACATGATTTTGTGGGCCTTCTATGGCCCATAGGCCGGATGTTCCCCACCCCTGCTACACCATTGCCAATGATATTAATAATAATTGTTTCTAGTTTCTCTTGGAACGTCCTTCTTCTGCAGAAACCTCACTGCCTCCCCGTAACTAAGGAATAAACTCGAACAGTGCATGTATGACACTTCATCTCTGCCCCTAGCCGATTGCAACAGCCCTCCTTCCATTCAGAATTCACCTGGCCCCTCACCACCCCTTCACCTGCTACATTTACTTTTGTTTCAGTGCCTTTACACGTGTTCTTTCTTCTGCCTGGCAAACCTTTACCCACACGTTCCTCATAGCAAACTTTCATTTGTCCTTAATCACACAATTTGAATATTGTTTTCTGCATGTCTCCAAGAGTCTCCATAAATAGGCTTCACCTTTTTGCATCTCTGTTCTCCCATAACATTTTGTTCCTGATTTTATTGTAGTGCTTATTATATCGTATTGTAGCAATCACTTTTCATAGGTTTTACATATTTATTTACTCATTTGGTCAATAAATAAAACTGTCCGCTGTATGAAAAGCCTTGCAATATAATAACCAGCTGCTCTGTCACACTATTCACATGCATTTCTCATTTAAAATTGTCACTCCCCATGAGATGGAAGCTGACATTATGTTTGTTTTAAAGATGAGGAAATTAAGGTTTGGAGGAAGGATGTACTGATGATTTGCAGCTAGTAACTGCTGGGGCCACAGTTTTCACACAGATCTGACTAGTTCCAAAGTCCACGCTATTTACATACTATCTTTCTGGCTACCCACACCTCAAGCAAGAAAACAAAATAAGAGAGATAAGGCATTTATTTTTATACCCCCTGTGGCCATCAGAATAGAGTGGATATTTGACACATGCTCTTGAATAAATGACAGGATGAATGAGTGAGTGAATAGATGTAGATTACTTCTCCTCACATGACAGATGCTCTCTAAAAATGTGTGCACACATAGGTTTTAGAAAATAAATAATATTTTAAATATGTTAGAGTATTTTTCCAGAAGGTCCCTCATGGTGAATCTTCTTGTAAACTTTATTTTAAGCTCTATCTGGATTTTCACATGGTGAAATTGGACCAAATGAGGTGTAGCCACACAGATAGAGTGACATCAGGTTGATGCTATGTGCCTCCAATGAAGTAACTTCCCACTTAGGGAAGAGCACGGCTTAGGTCTACACCGCAACACTATGGCCACTGGGGGCCCACCCAAGGAAAGAGAATTGGAGCAGGCCCAAAGAAGAGCAATGAAAATGATTAAATGGTTGGAAAATTGTCTCCCTAAAGAAAGGTCACGGGAACTGGGCCTAGTTAGTATAGAAATATGAAGGGCAAACCAATCAACATATTTCAAGGATGTGAAAAGAAATAGTCAGAGGTAAACGCAGCTGTTTTGATTTTAATTTTTTGATGGTAGACATATAGGACAATGGATTTCAAATGCAACATAAAGGTTTAGGTTAGTCTTTGTAAAGTTTTTATGAAACAATAGACTTAACCCAAAAAGTTTTGGTATTTCTTCTCTGGGAAACCTTTGTGATAAGAGTCACCTTCCATAGAAAGAAAATGCATTGTGCCTCAACCTGACTAGAAAAAGGAAACAGATAGGAATGTGGTTAGAAAGACAGGATCTGGCTAAGAGTCAGGTGTCTGTATTATGTACTTGGTGTTTTCTTTTTTAATTGAATTAATCAGGGTGGCATTGGTTGATAAAATTGTATAGGTTTCAAGTGTACAATTCTACAATACATCACCTGTACATTTTATTGTGTGTTCATCACTCCAATCAAGTCTATTTCCATCACCATTTTCCACCCCCTTTACCCTTTTCTACCTCCCCCACCCACCGGAAATAAAATATCCAACAAACTTGGCTTTTGGAAAAAGCCTTAATTTTTTTTCTCTTTATATTTTTCCCCTATTCTTTTGCAATGTTGAAATTCAAGCATTTTATGAGTAAATTATTTTTTTGGGAAAAAAAACTATAAAATATTCAGTGAAATACTTTTTGGCAAGAAACACCATGGAGTTATGAGCAATTTAAGCAATGATTTATGAACAATTATCCGGAGAATGACAAACCAACAATGCTAAGGAAG
The DNA here is from genome assembly GCF_964339955.1 of Pipistrellus hanaki. Classification (NCBI taxonomy): domain Eukaryota; kingdom Metazoa; phylum Chordata; class Mammalia; order Chiroptera; family Vespertilionidae; genus Pipistrellus; species Pipistrellus hanaki. The sequence goes on from NC_140505.1 coordinate 149,033,545, forward strand.
ACAGAGCCTCGGGTTATAAAAAATGCAGAGCTCCCAGAGTAACCAGTCTGAGTGTCTGCTTTCCTTATCTCTGGACAGCAGCGTTGGTGTTGATAACAAGACGGTTTATACGACTCAGAGGCACCCAGGACACTGTCTATTTTGCCTTTTCACAGACATAAAGTCTGTGAGCTGGAACTGACAGTAATGGTTTTAGTCCAGCAGAGCCATGTGAAAGTCCTAGGGGGTTAGCAATGTTTCTATTGTATCGTGTTACTGTTGCGTTGCCCTAATGTAGTATTAATATGATACAGATGTATTAATTTATTATGGCGTCATAGATATTGAAATATATTGGCAAGAGAAGTGTGTGGGAAGAGTGATCCAGGTCTGCTGAGACTTCCTCGGTGATCCAAAAGGAATCAGTTCCCAGAAAGAAGCCCACTTACCAGAGAGCAACCACACTGTCTAGACTGCCTAAATTGGTGGTATGGGAAAAATGCTGAGAGCGGATAATTGAATCAAAATGGCATATACCTGCCACTTGGGTCTCCAGGAAAATTTTGAAAAAAAAAATCATATTAATTGTAAATGCCAGGGATCTGGAGTGTGGTTTAACTCTGTTTTCTCCCCAGAGTCTATTGTCTTCCATTCAGTCCTTCCACAGAAACATCAACTCCAAGGCATCTTCACCATACAAGGAATTCTTTGTTCAGACTGGCTGCTGACATTCCAGACAAACTTACACTCAAGATAAGGTTATCCTTTTGGAGAACTCAGACACTTTTTTCTTCCCCATCATCAACTTGCCAGCATTAAAGGCAATCCCCACTTTTAGACACAAAGTGTTTGATGCAAATGCAACTTAAAGAAGATTATGGCGAGGCCCAACCTAGCTGGTCTTGTATTACACCCTGATTGTGCATGTGCTGTCAGATGGGAGTGCAAGACACCAACATGAGTAGCTATGTTGCTGAAAAGTGAAATATGAGTCTTTACGGTTAAATGTCCGGTAAAAGGTGTGGTGAAAAGCAGTCCCCCCACTCCCCCAAATGAACTGGTGAAATCTGTGAACTATCTGTACCTTCCAACAACAAAAAAGCAGAAATTTTTCTTCTGAACATTGCAAGCAGTCACTTTTTATAATTTCTACTTAAATGGTGAAACAGAGGGCATCTTTATATCATCTTTGATTCCTAAGCAGGCTCAATTTCTCCTCTCTCTTTTCTCATTTCCCATCCTCATTAACAGTATATATTGCAGTTAGGTTCATGCCTTGAGGGACCATTTGTGAAGCTATTGAATTATTAAAAGCATGTAGTTTTTTCATCGGGACTCAATTTAAGACTTGAATTTGGTGCTGCTTTTTCCTGAATTGGCAGAAGGAAAAGGCAAAGTAAGAGAACATTCACAGATACTACTTCCCAAAAGTTGCTTTTTTAATGTCATTTCTGGTTACATCAAAAATAGGTAGCACCAAATCTTCAGAAAGAAAGGTTCTTTTGAATGAGTGTTTCCTAAATTTTGTAGTCAGCTCTTTGCATTTTTCTTAAAAGCCAAGAAATCTTCAAAACACTTTCTATATATTTGTACCACTGTGTGGGCAAGAAGTAGTATAAATGACATTGAGATTAATTAGACAGTAAGCATTTTGTCATGTCTCTTTATTTTAAATAAACTCTTCTTGGTTCTTTGTTAGAAGGAAAAAGGTCTTTCATCCTTACATTATGTTAACCCCTTCTGCTACCAAAAAACACCCTGGGAGATAAATGCCACCATATATCCATGAACGATGGCTGAGTGATTCTGACCATGTATCTTTCTACGTAATTCCTGCTAATTACATATCAAAATAAGTACCTACTTTGTACCTAGTGCTGGCATATATGATTTGTGTGCAATATGTCCTTTTCCTCCAGAAATGTTCAATAATGTTTAGGAACACTTTGAGGATCGTCCAAAGCCACAACACAGAATGGGACCATCAAATGCTAACAAAGCTAACTTCTATGGTATCAAGATGCTTTAGTAGTTCAGAGAAGAGATATTAACACGTTAAGCATCCAACCTGTTTTGTCTTCCGGACGGAAAGTATAGTGTCAGTTACCGGTGACTAACTGGGCATTTAACATGTTAAGAGAGAAATTAAATGAAGGGTCCAGATTGGAGAGATTCGTTCTAGCATAAAAGTTATCAAATGTGGTAACTGTTTGGGGTTATTACTGTGAAAGGCAAAGGAGTAGATGTTGACTTCTCTTCTAGTTGAGAAGATTGATTAAAATTATAATGAATCTAGGAGGAGATATATGTTTAAGGGATGAGAAGTGGGTAAAAGTAAATTATGATTTGTCTTAGGCAGATAGTTTAAGATATGGTACAATAGAAGATGATACTAAGATCCCAGATAGAGGCCAGGACTGGAAGGGTTTTTAAGTTGTACTAAGAAACATAGGTTGATTCAATAAGCAATGAAGAACCTTAGCCAAGTTAGAAGCAGGAAAGTGGCCTGGCCAGATTTGAATTTCAGATACAGCACCCAGAGTGTTTGAAGAACAATGTATTGTGGAGAAACCAGTCAGCAATCTGGGAATGCAGGGATTTGGACAGTGAAGAAAGAGAAGGGGTCAGGGAAAGTTTTGATGAACTGGAGCAGGAGAGTATAAGAAGAGATTGAGAAATAATCATGAAGTAAAATTGGTAGGATTGGTTGGTTGATTGTATGCGGGGGATGAGAGAGGAAGTGGTTTAGGATGACTCTAAATTTCTGGCTCCAGTGACTGACTAGATGAATAATGTTCAATTAATTCACAGGAAACATCAGAAGGAAGAGTGGGCTTGGGGAGAGAGAGGTAAAAATTTCAGATCCATTTTGAACATGTTGTATTTGTACAGGATGACTAAGACATCTAAACAGATTTAACTAGAAGGTAGTTAAATATATGAGTCTGAAACCCAAGGGAGATACCGGAACTGTAGACCTGGATTACAAATCAAAAGGATACAGTGGTAGTCAAAATAAAGAAATTAAAACAATTTGCCCAAGGAAATTGAAGATAGAGAGAAGAAAAGAAGGGCCAAGGACAGAATCCAAGGGAACAACCAATATTTTAGAGTGCAAAATATGGAATAGCACTCAAGGAAGATTAAGAAGAAATATTTATGAAATAAAAAATAAGTTAAAAAAAAGGGCAGCTTCATAGATTTTAGCACATTAGAGATTTTAAAGACTCAATGCCTCATTGATAGCCTCAATATTGACAAGCTGTCCAATAAGATAGGAACTATAATAGCCCTGGAATTTTATTAGCAATTTGGCCATTACCATAGAGGTGTTATAAGATAACCTGGGAGCCTACATAGTCATTCAGATAAGAGATACTTTTTCCCTGATCCCTTCTCTTTCTTTCCAGCATCATAGAGGCTGATTGGTAACATCAATGTAACTAGGTTTTGGCCTGACCATCAGTCTGTATGTAGTCTGTTCTGTGATCTTGTTTTTTATTCTAAGACACTCCTCTGAATTTCACCTAACAACTGCATCCAAAATGCCTTCTATGTCTCTTGCTTGTCTGTTTCTCTATGGTTGTCTTAAATTTCCCATATATCCAACCATGAATTTAGGGCTTGCTAAGTATAAACAGCTTTCTGCATTTTTACCCTTTCCATGAAATCCATGCCCCTAATAATGTTCTAGAACTATAAGTCTGGTCTTGCCTAAAATTATCATATCCTGCCTTGGCCAGTGTGACTCAGTTGTTAGGCTTGTTACCATGTACCAAAAGAGGCTGTGGGTTCAATCTCCAGTAGGGGGCATATAGGAAGTAGCTGGTTGATGTTTCACTCTCACATCAATGTTTCTCTCCCTCTCTCTTCCCCTCTCTCTCTAAAACTCATTACAAAAATATTTTTTAAAACTGATGCTATCCATTGGACTCATGCTTTGAGACATTTCCAGCTGATCTTACTAGGACTGACTCTACAGAAGTGTTGATACTTTGTGTGCCCTCATTCCAGTTAGGGTTGCTGCCTTTCTATAGTTCAACATGTCCCAGATCCTATTTCATAGCTATGATCATGTTGAATTCGAGGTGTGGCAGGGTATCCAAATAGAATTACTGGATTGGATAAGCCAATTCATTTTAAAGATGGACTATGGAGGAGGTATGATATACTTGTGGCACAGGTACATAGGGATGACAGTGAGAACTATTTAAAATACAATTGTTCTTTGATAAAGTGACTAAAGAGAAATATGATAGGGTTTATGACAACACTTTAAAGAACAACCAAACTTAACGGTGTGAGAGGAGTTAAAGAAGAAGTCTGAGATATGACAGGAGAACTTGAAAAGTAGAAAACAGAATACAAAAAAAAAAGTGAAATGAACAAGGAAAATAAGGAGAGAGAAAAAAAATCTAGCAAAGCAAAACGAATCATCATCTTTTCTTAATACTCAAGAGAATGGTGTCAGTGGAGGCAAAAATAGACTGCAAGAGAGTTCTGAAGGAAATGGTTAAAATAAATGCAAAGGAAGTGAATTTATAAAAAGTGTTTGAATAAAGTATTCATTTTATATATAGAAAAGGGAGCAAGTATATAAATGTCTTTGTTTATTGACTTTTATTTTCTTGCATCCCATATACCTACAAAAGTATCTGTACAAAGCAGATGTACAATAAATATTTATTGAGTGAATAAGTTTTATTCTTATCTTTGTTTTTATTTCTATTTAAAAGTGCATGTGTGTACAGATTGGGATAGAGTGAAGATGTTAGATAAAAAGGACATTTGTGATGATGATGTCCTGAAATCATTGGTAATGTTTGGAGTTCAGAATATTGAGAGAAGCATGAATCTAAATTATAGAATAGTAGAAGGGCCATGGGACTGTGAAAAAGTGGGCGGATCTTGAGTTTTCTCCCTAAAATAGTGGGTTATCATGTACAGTGTTTGGACACAAAAGGAAACTATACTGCTAACTGGGGTGTTAAAGCTGAAGTAAGAAATTAAGAAGTGAATTTTCAATATTAGGGAGCATTGAAAGTGGAAGTAAAGTATCTTCAAAAGTTAGAAAAGTCTTCATATTTTGTTTTCTCTCCTTTAAAAACATTTTGTGGTCTTAAAAAAAAAGAAAGAAAGAAAGAAAGAAAAAGAAAAGAATAAGGGAAAGAAGAAGAAGGCAGGGAAAGCAACTGGTGGAGGTTATCCAGGGTTGAAAGTTTCTGAGCTGGACAGATAAGGATCAAAAGAGGCCAACTGAAAAGATTGTCCGTGCATAGATGGCTGAATAAGAATAGAGAGAAATGAGAAGGGAAGGGCTGAATTAAATATCTCAGAAAAAAAAATATTGGCCTATGATGATAAATTTCAGGCTGTGTGGCTCAGGGAGCAATGAGCTACAGGTCCATAAGGTCAGAAGGGAAAATCAATCAGATCAAGGAATCTTCAGGGTCAAAAGTAATGAAGTTTTTTAGGAAGATTGCCGGAAACACATGAAAATAAAGGTTTTGTGCCAAAAACATTTATATAACCTGGAATAAATTCCAGGGTGTGGTAAACAGTGGTAATGATGTTTCAAGGAAGGTCACACATACAGAGATAATGACCTTTACATGATGAAAATGGAGGCACTTCAGAAGACAAGGCCCCTTTACTCCAACTATTAACATGAGAAAGTAGAACATATAAAATAAAGTAAAATAAAATAATGGCTCTTTGGTATACACCCTACTTGCTCTCCTTGCTGGTTCATTGATCAAGAAATGGTGTACAAAAGGATGCCAATTATCACTTCAACCCATTTCATCAGGGCCAGTGGGAGGTAAGACCTCCATGGGGGGGGGGGGGGAGAGAATAATGAGAATTCAGATTCTTAGTGAGAGAGCAATATTCCCATTAGAGTAGACATAGGTGTGTGTTTTTAAGGATAATTTTGTCTCAAACAGAGATGAGGCAGTATCCTATGAGGGACACTGGCACAGAACAGTTAAAAGAAGAAGAGCTCAAATTCACAGATGCAAAGAAGTAGGCACAAATGCAGACATAAAAGCACATTGCAGAGTGCCAAGCCCAAACTCCACCACAGGAGTGGAATGTCTTTGTGGCGGAATTTCTATAAACCATCTCATTTAGCCAAGTATGTGGAGTGTACTGGTGTTGGTGTTCATCCAGCTGTGGCCTGCCTGGGAAGCCCTGAGGAGCAGGACCCGGTACAAGAAGACATGGCTAGCTTAACAATTCTTTTTTTTTTTTCAGCTTCAGAGAAGCCGGTACTACTCCGCTTGCACAAGAGTTACAACTATACCATTGCTTGGAAGCATTCTGCTGTCAAGCATTTAGAAAAAGTTTTCGTTTCAGCCAAGGAGAAGCTATAATTAAAAAAAAAAAAAAATCTGGTTGGATATGTTGTAATCTTAGCAGACACTGTGTAAAGTTTATATCCTTAACTCATCAAATTTAAACTTGACCAAAAAAAATCAGTTGCTCTTTATCATATGCTTAATTTGAAGCTGATTTGACAAACCAGAAGAACAAAGCAAACATTTTTTAAAGAAAAGGGGAAAAAATGTCCTGCTGCCTATTTAATCATATTGAAACTGAATTGTCTTCTTGTTTGCTTGAATTAATCAACCGAAATGGCTGTTTCCCTGCTCTCACACGAAAGAGCAGGGGATTCACATGCGTCTTCCATTTGAAGGCTTTTTGTGGTAGAGGTGGTTTTCTGTATGGGCTTTGAAGGAGGGGAGGGAAATAATTCAGCAGATGGGGACTGGAAGATTTTTCTTTCATGTCTCAAATACAATATGAAGTGAACTATGAAGTTAACCAGCCACAATTCTTTGCAAAGGTCAGCTGGTCTCAACTGATTTCATGTTCTTGCCACAAAGTACTCTTGATCTAAAATGGAATATGTGGAAAAATCAGATGCTGCTCTATCCATTATTAATTCATTTCAAATAGTTGTTTCAATTCCAGGGTAATAAATATAACCTTGACAGTAATTCTTTCCCAGTTGTAATCTGCATTCAAGTTATCTACATTGACCTTACAAATGTATTATATTTTATTCATTTCATGAGCATTTGGATTTGTTTGTTGTGTTTCTTGGCTTTGTATATTTTGTTGTTCAGTGTGCTTTTTTTTTCCTTTGGGCAATTTTTTCTTTCTTCATTTGTCTTTTGTTTCTTCTGGCCAGAGTGGTGAGTAAAGGATAGATTTTTAACCTGGCAGGACAGAAATACGAGTATGCCAAGTAAATTGTGAATGTTAATAAATCCTGTTCTCCATTTTCCTCACAGTACAGTAGACTATATATGCTTTTTTGAGCATGCAGAGGAAAGATAGCCAATCAAACAGTATTTATTAAATACTTAAAATAAATACCTTATTGTAGTGAACACAAAAAAAATAAATAGGCATATGATTTCAACCTTCAATATATTTCTCACCTTATTCAGCTAACAAGATTAAATAGTATTTAAAATAATAAGGAATTATTCAAGACAATGTGCAACTAAGTACCAACCTCCAAATGGGAGGCCAGGGTGCCTTAGGATTAGTCATCGGCAGCTCAGTGAAGAAATGTACATACTAGACTGATGACCTTGGTGATTGGGTAAGACCTCAATAGTCAGGATTGGAAGTAAAGCCACGAGGAAGTAATGAGAATAAGCAACAACAGCAGCAATAAAATCAGGAGGGGGAAGAGATGAACGCAGCAAGAGGAATAATCAGAAGGAAGAGAAGATGAGGAAGATGATAAAGAAGGAAGAGTAGACGAAAAAGAACTTATATTAAATGAATATTTATTGTGACCTAAAAAAAGTGGGCTGAGTGCATTATATGATCAGTAATATGGGTGAATGTTCTGAACACTTTCATCTTAAGTTTCTTGACCTACAGGGATACATCTTACAACACTTTTCTATGAGTGGTGACATTCTTTTTTGAGCCATACACAGGGCCCCTTACACTCAGCACAACCACACATAAGAATGATAAGTAAAAAGAATGATGAGGGAAGCTAGGAAGGAGGATCTTTCTCCTTGGCACTCTCTTGTTCTCTTTCATTATTTGTACCTTTCTGCCATCAGAAACCAAGTTCCCACTTGCTATTGTGAGCCCCATAAAAGAAGCACTATTTTATCTCTTTAGAGATTATAGTATATTTCTTTGTTTCTGGCCTTCTCTCTCTCTCTCTCTCTCTCTCTCTCTCTCTCTCTCTCTCTCTCTCTCTCTCTCTCTCTCTCTTTTTTTTTATCACACTTGCCTCTCCAGAGTCATAGTCCCTCATATTTTTGTATGATGGGAGGAAAATCCTGTAGCAAAATTTAATGGTTGGTGGTATCCTAATAGTTGATGTCTTCCAAATTATCTATACTTTTTAAAAGGAACTGTATTACTTAAAACCAAAAGAAAGAGTAAGGTGAGACTATCAGGATAAAAATAAAGGCAATGTTGACTATCCATTCCTTGGGATAAATAGAAAGAGAACATTCCCATGCTTCTCAAATCAACTAGACGGAGTCACACAATTACCTCATCAAAAAGCCAGTGAGGCCATGAAAAGGTTATCTCCACATCGTTAAAGACAACTGAACATCAGCAGGGAATAAACTTATGTCCCAGGACTCTTTAGCACTCAATTTTAATCACACACACACACACACACACACACACACACACACACACACCACGAACTATAGCAAGGTGTCAGCTAAATCCTGTGTTTATATACTGACTGCATAACTTTCAAGAGAAGCAGACATGATTATCACTCAGATTACATCTCTTTCTCCTTTTGAACAGGATAGGAATGTAGGACCTGGGGCTAAAATAGTGAGTTAATATGTGGGGCAATGTTATGGCTTCTGTTGCACTCACAGACCCAGCGATATTTGACTCATGACTTAGATCATACCCCTATGTTGGTCTAGGTGAAAAGTCTTACCCACATAATAGGATACGGAAACACAAACCTCAGACATATACCACAGAATGGAAACCAGTGCATGTTCCACTAAAATAATCAAGCTGCAGATTGTCTTCCCTCAGATATACAATTTATCAATAACTACTGAAATAAATATTTTAGAGGAAAAAAATATCCTTTGTACAAATGAATGATCTACAATGAAAAAAGAATTTTTTTCAAGAGACCCCAAGAAAGAACTGCAAAAAGAGTTAAAGTCCCTGTTTCGTTTAGACCTTGAGAAACTAAAGAAAAATCATTAAGAAGTCAGTAACATATAACAAGGGTTACTTACTAAAGGCCCTGTCTGAGCACTAATTTTCAGAAACCCAGTGCAATGGATGTGTAATGGTTGGTTAGAGATAGTTAACTGCTCTTCTATAGTATTTCTGGGTTTCTTTTTATCCTTTGTTTCTGTGTCTTCTTGCCTTGCCAAATTCAGTTGTTTTGATTCCAGAACAGGTGTGGGATGGGCTCGGTCCTCCAAGGCAGCACCCCTGAGGGTCCTCGCTGCCTTTGCTGCAGCAGTAATATTCAAAAGGCAGCCGGAGAGGAAATGAAAGGAAGGAGATTTTTCTGCTCTGTAGCTATTGTTGCTCTTGGCAGGGTGCTACCAGGAGGCCTAGATATGTACCACTTAAAGCTTAAATACTACAGCTCACTCTACCAGAGAGCGGCTTCCACACAAAGGCTCAAGTAGATTATGCTCCTTTACGAGGTGACTCATCTTGGATGACAGAGTGTGTCTCCCACACACAAAAACAGATGTGGCAGGCAGATCGCCTCTAGACAGAGTGTTTGCAAAAGCTTCGAGGCAACAAGGATTCTGTTCCTAAAATAATGCTTTGCATTTCCACAGCCCTTTCTTCCAAAGTGTTCTTAGCATTTGGGATGAGAGCGAGGGGAGGGGGGATCATTCCAAGTATATGATGTGAGGCTTAGCTGAAAAAAAGGTGTCCTCCGAATATGCAGCCAAAAACAACTGCAGTGGGTTGTCGACAGGATCTGGAAACTCCTCTTCTGGAGAGCCTGAAGACTCCCCCAGCAGGGTGCCTCCTCCAGGCCTGCCAATGACAGGCAGGGTGTATGCAGTAGGTGATTGCTCAGGGTCTTTTCTTTCATCAGATGAAAGGAGACATTTGTAATAAATACCCACAAACAAAACTGTTTGCTGAGTTGGTGTCAGCAAATCTTACAAAATCTCTAGAATATGATGAAAAGGGAAAAAAAATCATTATATATATTGAATATGATGATTTATATATATAAATTTTTTTCATCATATTCTAGAGATTTTGTAAGATTTATATATACCCACAAACAGTTTTGTTTGTGGGTATATATATACATTTGTGGGTATATGTCCATTATCTTTTTCTATTTCTTTACATTATATATATGTATATTTACTTAAACTTTTAGCATTAAAAAAATATGCTTCTACCTTAGCTTACTTTTGCCTTGAAGGTGGCTTTCAAGTTGACTTCACGCCAGGACCGGTTTGGCTCAATGGATAGAGCGTCAGCTTGGGGACTGAAGGGTTGCAGGCATATCCCCAGTAGGGGGTGTGCAAGAGGCAGCTGGTCGATGACTCTCTCTCATTGATGTTTCTAACTCTCTATCTCTCTCCCTTCCTCTCTGTATAAAATCAATAAAATATATTTTTTTAAAAAAGTTGACTTCTCCCCAGAAAGCTCCCCTGGCCACTGGGTGGCAATTTCCTCTACAGTTAATTTGCTGCCATAGTTAAGGCATGGTTAGACATCCCCAGGCATCTGGGCTTGGGCTCTGCATCCCACAAGGCAAAGGGAAATTTCCCATCCTCAGCAGGCATATTCCATTCCCAGGAATCAGCCCCTCACCTGAGAATGTGAGGGGGTTCAGGACAGCTCTCACTGAATAATGGAGCTTTCGGGACAAAGGCTTCTATTATTTACGAACCTACCAGAATTCTGTTCCAGGCACCTTCACTCTGCCACATGCACCATATATCTCTGCCCTGCTTTTCAAACAGCTAGGTCTAAACTAAAATGGAAAAGGTGCTTTGAAAACTTCCATTTTTAAAAGTTGCCTACAAGGCTCTAGCCAGTTTGGTTCAATGGGTAGAGAGTCGACTTGCCGATCCCCAGTAGGGGATCTCATAATGCTTCAATAGTTTTAAGTTTACTAGAGCAGTGCTCTAAACTATTTTGATTATGAGCCCAACCGATATAGATACATTAATTTGTTTATAAACTGTAAGTATAATACACAAGCACTAGACAATTTAATGGAAATAAACATACTTAATGTTTTGTTGACCATGATAGTTCTATACAGGAATACATCAAGGAAAAATACATTAGGCTAGGACTTACTGCTAACTAAAGCAAATATGAGTCTTTATTTTAAACAGCTTTTCTGATCATTCCATTTTTTGCTTTTCAGATATTATTAGTTTTTTTCATTTTCTTTATCAAGCTGAAGAACAGCTCTTCTTTGGGGAGGTATCAATTCAACACTTTCATAGTGTCCCCAAATTCTTGCTCTATTAGCATTATCTTCCATTTATGTTTGTATTGCAAGAATATTTTAAGGCTATTTATCCATTTTGTTAAGATTACTCTAGTAAAAACTGGATAGTAAAAAATTCAATCAATTGAATCATGCACATATTACACTATAATGTTTAACACTCTCTTGAAAAGAAAGGTTCAAGTACGCGCACTGCAGTTAAGCTCATCATCCAGCTTCCTCTTCCAACCCTTCCTCCTCACCCCCCCCCACACACATATGACTCTGTATGTAGTAGGTGACCATCTGACATGCATGTGCAGTGAGGATGTTAATGTCATCCCACATAACAAATTAGTAGTGTTTACCCTTACTACGTGAAAGGACAAGCCACAGAAATGGGAAGGTATTTGTAATACATATATCAGAAAAGGACTGATATAAAACACTTTTACAAATCAATGAGAGGGGCCAACAGTCTAGCAAAATTTGGGCAAAACACTTAGAGAAGAAAACAATATCTAAAAGGTCATTGATCATTTGAAAAAAAAAATGCTAAAAGTCATTAGTCATGAGGGAAGTAGAGATCGAAACAACAGTGTAATGTGACTACCATACAAACAGTTAACTGTATCATGTTGGTGAGGATATGAAGTAACTAGAACTCTCATGCAATGGCTGTTAGAAGTATAAATTGGTACAACCATGTTGGAAAACGATTTTGTACTATCAACTAACACTTAATATACCCTGAAAGGCAGGAATTCCACTCATCCAACAGAAATGTTGGTAGATAATTCTTCGTAGCAGTACTATTTGTGAGAGCCAAATATTGACAACAATGAAAACAACCCAAATGTTCATCAATAGCAGAATGGATAAATTTTGGTACATTCAAATAATGGACTAATATGTAACGTTGAAAATGAATGGTTTACAACTACATGTAACAATAGAGATAAATCTCAAAAACATACCAATAAGCAGGATAAAAAAGAGTTTATTTATCTAAAAAGAAATTCTTGCACTTGGGGGTGAGGGTGGTCCCTAAGCCCGGCCTATACCCTCTCGAAGTCCAGGAGCACTCGGGGGATGTCCAACTTCCATGGAGGCAGGAGAGGCTCCCTCCACCACCCGTTGCACTCATCAGCCATGATCCCAGCTTCTGGCTGAGCAGTGCTATCCCTGTGGGAACGCACTGACCATCAGAGGGGCAGCTCCTGCATTGAGCAGGATTAGGCTAAAACTGGCTCTCTGACATCCCCTGAGGGGTCCAGGATTGCAAGAGGGTGCAGGACAGGCTGAGGGACCCCACTAGTGCACAATCGGGGCCGGGAAAGGATGCAGGAGGTTGGCCAGCCAGGGAGGGACTGAGAGAGGGCTCCAGGGCATGTCCGGCCCATCTCGCTCAGTTCCCATCTGGCAGACTCCAGCAGCAAGCTAACCTACTGGTCAGAACATTTGCCCCCGGTAGTCAGTGCACATGATAGCAACTGGTTGACCAGTCGACTGTCTGCCCCCTGGTGGTAAGTACTCATCATAGCGAGCTGGTGAGCAGCCTTAACATATCATTAGCATATTATGCTTTGGTTGAACAGCTGAACCTGACAACTAGACACTTAGCATATTAGGCTTTTATTATATAGGATTAGAAGTCAAGGCTGAGAGTTTCCTTGAGGAGCTGTCATAGGAAGGAAATATGAGGAGGGTATTCTGTGGTGTTGATAATGCCTGTTTCTCATCTGTGTTGGTTACTTGTGTGTTCATTTTATGAAAATCAAGTTAATTGTACACCTTTCATTGTTCACTTTTCTCTTTTTGTCTCTATTCCCTATGCTGTACATTAGATCCCCATCACTTATTTTATAACTAAAAGTTTGTACTTTTTAAAAAATATATATTTTATTGACTTTTTACAGAGAGGAAGAGAGAGAGAATAGAGAGTTAGAAACATCAATGAGGGAGAATCATCGATCAGCTGCCTCTTGCACACACTCTACTGGGGATGTGCCCGCAACCAAGGTACATACCCTTGACGGGAATTGAACCTGGGACCTTTCAGTCCGCAGGCCAACACTCTATCCACTGAGCCAAATCGGTTTTGGCAAAGTTTGTACTTCTTAATCACCTTCCCCTTTTGTTCACTTGTCTGTATATATGTGTACTTAACAAATTTTAAAAAACACACAAAGAATAAAGAAAGCTTAACTCATTTTCTTACTTTTTTGGAAAATAAATGACAGTTTGAATTGTGTGTGTGTGTGTGTGTGTTTTTTTTTTTTTTTTCCACATGTTCTCAATGACTCAGTGAGTTATCATGGAGTGTTGCATGGTCCTTTAGACACTACTAGTCTGGAGCTAGAGCATGGGAAATAGAACTGATTCCCTCCCCTCCAGCATGTGTAGAAAGTTCAATAATTATAGTTGGGGCGGGGGGGTGATGCAGGGAATGTGGAAAACGGCCTTTGTCCATTCCCTAGTGTTGGTCATTTCAGAAATATGGGAGAAAAGAACAAGACTTCTCATCTCCCTTCCCAACCTTGTTCTAGTCTCAATATTGGCTAATCAGAAAGTTGTCATTTTAATTAAATCTTTGCTTTATTCTGTTTTAGAGCGACCCTCCTATTTTTTTTTCTCCAAGGTACAAAATATGCATTGAATATAAAACAGACTTCTCTCCCTGCAAGCCTCCCACCATAACTGAAATTCCCCACATGCTTCAGTACAAAAATGACCTTTGCATTTCCTTCTGCTGGCTCAATCAGCAAACAAGAAATGTTGTTATTTTATAACATTTGTTGATGCATTCATCAATTACACTGTATTTAATATTTATCAAGTTTCTGTTTTTCTCCCAGGCATTCTGCTAGGACTGCTAAATATCTAAGAATAAGAAATCATGGTCCCTGTTCTTAAAGAATAATAAAAGTTCTGCTAAATTTTACATGTTGTTTAATTATACATAAGTTTGTTTATAAAATCAACATAACCTATCAGACATTATTTAATAAGAATAGTAAATATTTTTTCCCATTTTTTTTCAGCCTAAGTTGGTATTGGAAGCAATTGTGCTACTGTCAGATCACCTAATTGGTTAGGTTTGTTGAAAGGGGGGGAATGTCCAATTGGGATTTAAATAATAAAGAACAAAGCCATTACCAAATACCTTTTTAAGGACTCAGGTATAAATGAATAAAATGGAATAAATAAATTTCTCTTAGATACACATAAATTTACTTAATAACAGGTAAATCTTTGAATAGATTTTCATTTTTAATGAAACCAAAACACTATTCAAAAGATGGACTTAATATCCAGCAAGCTTTTCAGCTACCATCCTACCTACTCACCAACCATGTTAACTTTGGTTTTTGAGCCAGTGTACCATTGACCAACAAGCCTCATTAATTACTTGATGGCCTCAGTGCCTGCTTACTAAACCCTCTATTTATTTTCCTAAGAATATATTGTAATTTAAACTCTTTGTGAAAACAAATGGATTTTTTAAAGTCTAACAATTCATTAACAAGTTTTATATAACCAATTGAACGTCATGTGGTTGTTTTTTAAATGTGTGAATTACAATTGAAACCAAAAACCACACTGTAGATGCCAGGACTGGAACGCGGTGTGATTTACAAAGATTTGGTCGTGTTTACGCTTTAATTACAGCGCTGTTATTACTATTATGGAATTATGCACTATGAGCTGAGAGGACTGTTAAGCTCTCTGCAGTTTTCTAGAAAAGACAACATGACATTGAGGAGTAATACAATGGGTGTTTCTTTTTTGCACGCTATGATATGGCTGCCAAATAAATCAGAGATGACAATAATTTATATTCATTTATTAATCCCCGCCCTTTTTTTCTTTCAGCATTTATTATGTGTCTATTATGTGCCAGACACTGACAGGCTGTGGGTATACCAAATGAATTAAATAAAACACTGTCTCAGTCCTTGAAGAGCTCACAGTCTGGTGAGGAAGACAGATATGTAAACAAATAATTACAATGCAATTTGAGAAGTGCCATAAGAGAAGAGGAATGCACTGTGAGCAGAGATGAAGGAGATGGTCCTCCTCCTGGGAGGGAGGGGTAGCAGGGGAACAGGAAGGAAAGTCAGACAAAGCTACAAGGAAGAGATCATGTTTGAGTCTAGGACTTGAAATTGAATTTAGCCATTAAAATATTTGAGCAACAGACTAAGTAGCATAATATATATAATAATCATAAGAATCACCAAAGAACTTATATTCCTATATGCATAGCCCATAGACAAGAGCAATAGGGTAGTGAAGGCCGGGGGGTGGGTAGGGAGGGTAGGGACTAGGAGGAGAGGGAGAAAAGAGGGGGAAATGGGAAATATCTGTAATACTATGAATAAAAAAGAATCACAGTTTATTTTTTTTCTGCTATATGAGCATGTTCCCCCATAAGATTGTCCAAAGCAATATATGGTATTTTCCTGTCTCTCACTGAATATTATGCATCATCAGATACACCTCTTAAAACAAAGCACATAGTAAATATCATTTTTTTTTCCATCCAATTTTCAGTTTAGAAAACCTTGTCTATTGGAATACTGTCATTGGACTGAGCCAACTGTCTCCAATTCCTTTCCCAAGACCCATAAACATCTCTAATCCCAAGTGTTACAGGTAAATAGAAATGTAATTACTATAGTGGCCACAAGAAAGCTATAAATATAAACCCAAGAGGGTCAAGCCCATTTATTTCTGGCTAACGTCTAATTTATTCAGGTAGCCTTGTGCCTTTCCAGGCTTTGTAGGATCTAGAAATCTTTTAGCACAAAAAGCAACAGGGATTATTGCTGCTAACCAACATTTTCACATTGTATTATTACTATTGTCACCTTCAGAAATTCTTATCACTTTTCCCTTTACGTGTTTAAAAAGGTAATTTCTAACCTCTCTCTAAAGCCTTCCCCCAAGTTACCATCTTAAAGAGGTTAACGATCATTTTTCATGCACTAAAAACACAACACAAAGGAAACAGCAGCTGTTAATCATCACGTGCAGTTTATGCCAAAAGAAAATGCAAGAGTTTATAAGATAATGTTTAAATATGTGATCATTAATCTCTTTTGCAAGTTCACGCAGACTTCCAATAAATCAAGATATTAATGATATTTCCTAAGTGTCACTCATGTGCTGAGAACTCTATCAGCGACTCTAGAAAGTACTTGGAATTGCTTACAATCAAATGTGGGGCTTACATTATATAATATGCTTAAGAGAACCATAAAGCAGAGTAAAAGTAAACCCTCAGGATACCGGGACTAATACCATGAATGCATGGTTCTCTCATTAACTTATAGAAACTGACAACCTAGCCGGATCTATCACTTAAATCAAGTTTATAGATAACACCATCATCTCCAAGTTCCCTCAATCCCATTCCTGATCTTACCTACACAAAAGTGGCTAGATTTAATTTACCCTTTTATGCCATTGTAACTAAATCAAGGGTATCACTAAAAAGCTTTCAGATCAAATAAGGCCTGGATGGAAATATTGAAAACAGGCTTCAAAACAACTAGCAATGTGTTATAGAAAAAAAAGGGGGGGGGGATAGGAGGGGTGGGAATGGGTTCTGTGATGCAGGTGAAGTCCTGTTATAATTAAGCTTGTTAAAGCCCCAATTCCACTTCAATAAAACAGTATGAGGCTCCAGCTGGCAGCCAGCTGCTCCCCAGACCTTTTCCATGCCAAAAAAGGAGGGTGCAGGGTATAAGACCCAAAGATTTGTTTTAACCACATTTCACTTGTCTAGGTAAATCAAACAATACCAGATATTGAGTTATCTAAATATTCAGAAACTAATGACTTACATCAACCAGTGAATATACCTAGATCATTTTATAAATATCTATTCAGATGTACCAATATGAAGAAGAACATATGGCAAGATTGTGTAGCTCATTCATGGGAATCTTGGACATAGTTCAAGATAGATAACTTTGAGAAGCTTTTGTTTCTTTGGGTTAAAAAGATTCCTATCAGAGAATGCCCAAGCCTTCAAAGTTGCAAGACATGACAGAGAAATCTAACAAAGAACTGCGAGAAGACAATGACTAAATTTATGGATGGAAAATCTCAAGGGAACTGATTTTAGCAAGGTCTAAGTTTACAATATGTCTGAACAAGAATTCCAATAAACTTTTCTGCATAATGCGAAACTCCTACAAATTTTCATTTTATTATTATTTTGACCTATAATTTAGCTCTGTATAGATAGCATATGGTTCACAGAATTATTCACGTATTTTGAAGGAAGGGCTAAAACATTTGGCTAAAAAGTAGGTGATGGAGAAAAGTGGAACCAGAAAAGTATGATTTTTTATTTATTCTTTCTTCTCAAAGAGATGTCCTCCATTACTTTCAGGAGGCCACAGAATGACTAGAAAGGCTTCCTATTTGTAAATATAGGACACACCATTAAGTCAAATGAACTGTTATCCTTAGTATGTTGAAACATTTGAGAAAATTATAAGGGAGTTTGGAAACAAGCTGGAAGAAAGGGTACATTTGAATAAGAAATATTTAACCATTCCTTCATCCAGTCAGTCTGAATAAATATTGAGCAAATACTATGAGCCAAACACTGAATAGAACACATGTGGTCTGCTCTCCTCATACAGTTCACAGACCAGTAGAAAATACAATCACTACACATTAAGCATGAAAAGTATGAATACAAAGGGCAAACAAGGCACTATGGGGATACCACAGTGTGTACTGCTCAGTAGAGATTCTCTGAAAGCGATGACAAGTTTGATGAAATGTGAAGACTGACCCAGAGTTAATCAGACAGAATGGTGACCAGAATGTCACAGGCAGAAGCAGAGCACCCAAGTGAATATCAGAACTGAAAGAGGCTGTGGTGAAGTGAGGCCCCAGAGACACTCCACCTCACTGACTAATAGACTGCACAATGAGAAAGTGACAAGACACCAAGCTGGAGAAGGAAAAAAAAACAAACCAGATCATAGAGATATTCATAGGCTTGTGAAGAACACATTACAAATCAATCATAAGGTTGAAAACCAAATGACCCAAACTTGAAACATTCTAGTTGTAAGACATTCAACTATACCTATAAGCCTTCTGAGACTCACTTGCCTGATTTATAAACTGAAGACACCTCCTACATCCCATGCCTACTGTCAATATAACATGAGATAATACATGAGAAATCTGTGCATATATAAGCCTAATATGTTAAATGCCCCTCCGACGAGTCACTATGATGTGCACTGAACACCATTGGGCAGATGCTCCAACTGGTAGGTTAGCTTGCTGCTGGGTTCTGGCTGATCAAGAATGGGCAAGATAGACCAGAGCCCTCCCACAGTCCTCCCTAGCCCCAATTGTGTACCGGTGGGGTCCCTCGGCCTGGCCTGCCCCCTCTCGCAATCTGGGACCCCTCGAGGGATGTCAGAGAGCTGGTTTCAGCCCAATCCCTGTAGGCCAGTCCGAGGAACTCCACCTCTAGTCTATATATATATATATATAAAAAGGCAGCAACCAGAATGCTGTCACAATCAGAATGACTATGATGCCCACTGCAGCCAGAGAACCAGCCAGATCAGGGGGTGGGGCCAGCAGCCAACCTCTTGTGCCCCCTGTCCCTGGCTGACCCCACCTCTGATCAGCCTCTCCACCCCGATTGAGGGCAGGGTGACTGGCCAACCCCGCTGCAGCCTTTCCCCCCAGCCATCCCCACTCCTGATCTTCCCCCCACCCCAATAGGGGCCAGGGCCAACCAGCCAACCTCCTGCATCCCTTCCCCTGGCCAACCCCATTTCTGATGGGCCCCCTCACCCTGATCAGCCTGTGGACCCTCTCCCCAGCTAGCTCTGCCCGCAATTGGCCCCTCCACTGCAATCAAGGGTAGGGCTGGCTGGCCAACCTTCCACAGCCCCTCCCTCGGCTGCTGACCCCCGATCAGCCCCCCACCCCAATCGGGAGTGGGGCCCACTGGACAACTGCCTGAGGTTCCTCCCCCCCCAGCTGGCCCAGCCCTGATTGGGCCCTGGTTGGGGCCATCCAGTGGGCCAACTTCCCACCTGCTCTGGCCCTGACCTGCCCTAATTGAAGCCAGGCCAGCCAGATCCCACCTATGCACTAATTCATGAACTGGGCCTCTAGTTTTATTTATAAAAATATGCATGAATATAGAAGCATGCCCTGGAGTAAGTCAAAGAGCCAGTTAAAGTGGGACAAAGCAAGAGTAAAGACTGATTTAATGATATTTTTCAGGAATATATATATATATATATATATATATATATATATATATATATATATATATATTGAATGAGCTAAGTCTTTGCTTTTGTTTATAATAGCAATAGAATTTATTTCTTTAAATCTGCTTCTCACAAACAGGCACTCCTACATTTATTTCTGAACTCTGCTTCCCAGAATCACTGGCCCACTGCCCTCTTCCCTTCATTCGCCATCTAAGAATCTGTTTACCTAAGCACGATCACCACATGGTGGCAGGTAACTGGGAGAATAGAGAGAGAATAGCAGTTTCCTGACAACCCCCAAAGATGCCTTTTCAGTGAGGGGTGAGGGGGAGAACTCTAGAAAACTTCCCCTTGTCTATTTTCACTTTCTCCCTTAGACTTAACCACCTAATTACGGATTTACTCCTGAGGGTTAAATTTTTCTAAAGTCTTTTGAAAGGAAGTCAATTTGTTACTTTAAGTCTAATTCTAACATAACCAACACATGTTCTCACAAGGGACTGTAACAGTAACATCCATATGAGGAAAATGTGTTAAAGGATTTAAACTGAATCTCGTGTACATGAATGCCCTGAAAAAAAATTAACTATAGAATCTAAAATATGCCATAAGCAGCTCACAGTGCTTAAGAGGCAGTAGATAAGTTCTTCGAGGCAACCCATCTGGCCTTGACAGGAACTGCTGACATCAGGACCTTTGCATAAAGTGGGTGGTTTTGACCTTGGGAAGTATAAGTACATTTTAACAAAAGGCTCATAATCAGATGAAAATTTATTAAGTTTTATTCAGTGACTCAATTTTAAGTATTTTTTTATCAGTATCTTGGAAGCAGATCTAGTGCTTTCCTTAATTTCATTAAGCCTGTTAAGTTATATCTTCTATTTTTTTTACTTTAAAATATGTTTTTATTGATTTCAGAGAGGAATGGAGAAGGAGAGACAGAAACATCAATGATGAGAGAGCATCATGTGCCTCCTGCAGTCCCCACATCAGGGATTGAGCCCACAACCTGGGCATGTGCTCCTACCCGGAATCGAAACATGACCTCCTGGTTCATAGGTCAATGCTCAACCATGCTGGCTAAGTTACATCCTCTATTTTTTTTTTTAACTTTTAATAAGTAAAATATAAAGCTACAAAGATATGCAATCCCTATTCTCAATTAACTTAAAAATCAAATCTTCCAAATCTTTTTTAAACCCCCAGAAGAAGATAATACAATTTTGCACATAGTTAAAGGGTAATAAAATGGTTATGGCCGTGATAGCCCCAGAGAATCCAAATTTACCAAGTGAGAGAGAAAGATGGGGGAGTATCATGGTAACTTCCAGCTGCCTCTTCCACTTTTCACCGAATTCTTATTTTCTCCTCTGTGATTTGTAGACACTCCCTAAAATCAACCCCCTCTCTGCCCCCTTCATCCCTGCTCTGTCCCTGAATGTCACAAAGTCAAATAGAAGACACATACTACACAGGAAAGACTTTGACCTGATGGAAAGTAGAGAGGGAGTTTGAGGTGACAGGTTAGAAGAGGGAGATGAAGGTGGAGAGAAACAGCACTGGGAATGTTATACCAAGTCAGAGAAGCAATCGCTCTGTAAAAACGAAAACGAGATACCAGTGGCTTCACAAAAAAAAAAGGTTTTCATTTACGTAAAGTCGAAGGCAGCTGTCCCCAATCATGCGCTCTCTTGGGAAGTATCCCCTCTACTTTATTTTCTAGCCAAGAAGTTGGAACAAGAAAGAGAAAATAGTTTAAGGCCAACCTATAAGGTCATTTACAACTTTCTGCCCACATTCCAATTAGCCCAAATACCATGATTCAACCTGGATGCAAGGACCTGGCAAGTGTCATGAGCAGATACCTGCAAGTAACAGCAGGCACCACCAAGGCTGGGATTAGGGAAGAAAATGAAACCCAGGAACAAGAAGGGAGCCAGGTCCCGAAGGGCATCTTGTGGAAATGAGCAAATTGGGAAGGACTTTTGACTCTTTTTCTCTCCTTTCTTCCTTCTAGGGACCCTCTATCTAGACTTTTCTTTCACTCTTTTTCTTATTCTCTCTTTCTCACATCCCCTTAATATGTATCCAAACATATCTCTATTTTATGGTGTGCCTCATATTTCAAGCAAGGAATGTCATCCTTTAACAGTTTGGTTACTGTAAAAATACAAATGCTTTATGTGATGAAGGCATTCAAGAGAATCACTCACTTCCTTAAGCTCCAAATAAGATTAGCTCAAGCTCAAAACTTTCCCATCTTGTTGCAAGTCTCTTCCTAGACTTTTTAAAATTCTAGCCAGGAACTGGGGAGTCTCATCATTACTTGCAGCTGTCTCTTCCACTGTCCACTGAATTCTTGTTTTCTACTGGATGTGTTTGCACTATTTCCTAAACCCAGTACCTTTATTTGATGTTCATCACAAATAGACAGACATACACACAAACAAACATGTACACCAACAGGAAACACTCCCATGAGATATCCTTGTGTGTGCAGAAGTTATTGATCTTACTGATAACCGGGGTGACGGAGGGCTTTTGTGTTGCAGAATGCAATTAGGTTAAAATTGACTATTAGATATCCCTTTGACCATTCTAGCATATTGGTTAGCCAACAACAGTATTTTCTTACTCTAGTCCTTCCCTGTCTATTCTGTTCCCTCCTTCACTGGGAAAAATAATCACACAACCATTGACTTTATCACTACTACAGAACAAAAGAGTGGTGAGGTGCCATCTTCTATCTACACACACACACACACACACACACACACACACACACACACACACACAGATTTTATAGCCTTCAACAAATTTCCAGGACAAATCCCACTTGATTATGGCTTATGATTCTTTTAATGTGCTGTCAAATTTGGTTTCCCAATATTGTGTTGAGAATTTTTGCTGAGAATGAAATCAATTTTGTGTTGAAAATGAAGTCAATGTTCATCAGGGATATTGGCCTATAATTTTCTTGTAGTGTTGTTCTTATCTGGTATTGGTATGAGGATAATGCTGGCCTTTAAAAAATGAATTTGGATGTCCTCTTCAGTTATTTAAAAGAATTTGAGAAGGATTGTTGTTAATTCTCCTATAAATGTTTGATGGAATCCACCCATGAAGCCATCTGGTCTTGGGCCTTTGTTTGTTTGAAGATTTTTTTATTTTATTACTGCTCTAATCTCCTTACTTGGTTTTAGTCTGTTCATATTTTCTATTTCTTCATGATTCGGTTTTGGTAGTTGCATGTCTCTAGGCATCTACTGATTGTTTTCTAAAGTATCCAGTCATGTTAGTGCATAATTAATTGTTGTTAGCATTCTCTTGTGACCCTCTGGATTTCTGTGGTATCAGTTGCCAAGTCTCCACTTCCATCGCCATATCTTTTCATGGTTAGATACCTCATTCCTTTTTAGCATTGAATAATATTCCACACCTGTATCATAGTTAATTCACCTGTTCACCTACTTAAAGACATTTTGGTGGCTTTTAAGTTTGTTTTTTTAAAATATTTTTTAGTGATTTTGTACATAGGGGAAGGGAGAGAAATAGAGACCTATAAATATTGATGAGAGAGAAACATTGATCAACTGCTTCATGCACACCCCTTACTGGGGATGTGCCCGCAACCAAGGTACATGCCCTTGACCAGAATTGAACCTGGGACCCTTCAGTCTGCAGGTGGAAGCTCTATCCATTGAGCCAAACCAGTTAGGGCAAAGTTTTAGCAATTATACACAAAGCTGCTGCAAACATCTGTGTACAGAAAGTTTTCAATTCATATGGGTAAATAATAAGGAGTAATATTAGTGGGTTGTATGGTAAGAGTACATTTAGTTTTATTCCTGTCAGCAATTTATAAAGGTTCTTATTGCTTTATATTCTCACTAGTATTTGATGTTGTCAGTATTTTGGATTTTCATAATTTTAACAGATGTGTAGTGATATCTCATTTTAAATTACAATTCCCTAATAATGCATGATGTGAACATATTTTTACATTCTTATTTTCCACCTATATATCTTCTTTGATTGGGGGTGTGCTCAGATCTTTTGCCTACTTTATAATAGGCAAAAACTCTTATTGTTGAATTTTTAAGAGTTCTTCATATATTTTGCATAATAGTCATTTATCAAATATATCTTTTGCAAATATTTTCTCTCAGATTGTGGTGTCTTCTTATTCACTTGACCATGACTTTCAAAGGCCATAGATTTTTAATTTTAATGAAGTCCAGTTTATCAATTTTTTTCATGGATTGTACTTTTGGTATTGCATATCCTCAAAGCCCTTTTTAGTCTCATATCTTTTCAATCTGGCTCTAAAAATTGTAAAGTTTTATTACCTTGAGTGGTTTCCTATTTCAGAATGCTGTATACTTCTTTCGTTTATTGCTTGTATAATGATTCTTTCTTGCCTGACTTTATCTTTTTTCTTCTCATACCTTGTTTACTTCAACCAGTAACAATCAACAAACAGTACCAACATTCTGTTTTCCAGTCCTTGCTCCTCTAACTACAGACAGGAGTCTTGGGTGACTTCCAAATGATTACAGGCAATAGTTTACCAAATATTTTGCCACTGTGTGACTTTGTCATCATCTTTCCACACTCCGATATTGATTTCCTATTACCTACTACTCTGGTACCAACCAAATTCCACATATTTGAAGTTTTCTTCATTATAGTACTACACTTCAAGTTACCAATGTCTATATTAATGTTAGTTATTATAATAAATAGATCCCCCAATTCCAATGGTATTATATAGTATAAATTTATTTCTGATTCACATAACTCTTTCTGGCTGGTGTTGGCTCACATCCTGATTATGGGTCCCAGGATTGTATAATTCCACTTTCTCCCAGGGCAAGCAGATGGATGGAAAAAGTTCTTTTTAAGCTACTGGCCCAGAAATGACTTGTAACTTCTCCTTACATTCTACTGTCATGAACTGGTCTTATGGATCCAGGGGGTCTTGGTCTGAAAAATACAGTCTTTGGTTGGAAAGTCTTTCTATATTATGGAAGAGAAAACATGAATATTTTGTTGGAGACATAAGTTATTTATAGAAAAAGAAAAGCCTTAAGAATGGAGGATTTCATCCAGAAGAAATGTGATGAGAGAAATAACTGAAAGAGCCAAGGATGAATCTCTAGAGTACACCAACATTTAAGGGACTGGCTGAGGAAAAGAATCTTGGGAAGGAATCAGTCAGAATGAAAACTCTAAGATACTAGGAGAGGAAACATTTTCAAGGTAGGAAAAGATCAGTAGCTAAATGCAGAAGATATATAAGGTAGTAAAGGGACTCAACATCATTTGTTGTATTCGGCATTGATACCTGATGAAGTGGTAGATGTGGAAGAAGGTTTGTGGTTGATTGTAGAGTAGATGGGTTTTAGATAAGAAGATTGAAAAGAAAACTAAAAACTCTTCCTTTTAAGAAATTTTTATTAACAGAGGAGAAGCAATCTGGAAAAGTACGCAGGGTTAAAGGAAGGGGTGTATTGGCTTTGTTATAAAGACTAAGTGTCTGTTGCAAAATATCATTACATTTTAAGATGGAAGAGACTTAGTTATGTTTATACTTATAAAAGTTCACTTATTTCCTGTCAATATAAAACTATTAGGAAGACAACTTCCCTAATCTAAACTCCCATAGCATTTAACTGAACCATGATCATAAATGGTCATAATCTTGACAAATTTCCCCTACTAGACTGTAAGATTCCTGAGGCAGAGTCCAGTTCTGATTTATATTTGCATCTGCAGTTTCTTAGAAATATTGGAATATATACAATAGGTGCTGAGAAATGATTTTTACAAAAATATTGTAAGAAATCTTCCAGTCCCAGGATTATTTATTGGAGGGATTGTTCCCTGGAAAGACAGAAGATGGTTTTTAAGCCTATCACCCTTCTTCATGCTCCATAATTTTCTCCTCCCTTTTTCATATTTTCATTCAGTTGTAGCCCTTGTACTGCTAGACAACACACATGCCATCATAATTATAATAAAACTAGAGGCCAGGAGTCCTCAGGAGATGTCTGACTACAGT
Organism: Pipistrellus hanaki; assembly: GCF_964339955.1. Taxonomy (NCBI): domain Eukaryota; kingdom Metazoa; phylum Chordata; class Mammalia; order Chiroptera; family Vespertilionidae; genus Pipistrellus; species Pipistrellus hanaki. The sequence continues at coordinate 149,059,328 of NC_140505.1, forward strand.
GGAGATGAAAAGGCTTCCGCTACTACCACTGCACTAGCCAGCCGTCAGCCCAGCTTGTGAATGAGCAAAGCTCCCCCTGTGGGAGTGCACTGACCACCATGGGCAGCTCCTGCATTGAGTGTCTGTCCCCTGGTGGTCAGTGTATATCATAACTAATTGTCTTTCTGCTGTTCAGTCAATTTGCATATTAGCCTTTTATTATATAGGATGCAATATGAACAACTTTATAAAGATACAGTACTTGATTAATGGAATAAGATTAGAGAATCAAAAACATCCCTATGGAGCTATCCAACTTCCTTTGCTGTGATAGTTGCATAATTATGTGTCTGTGATCCTTTATTATCTTTGGTGACTGAAATTCCTATTGCCTTTTATTAAACTGTTATTGGCTTCACCAATGGTTTATTACTTGCTTTTGCTCTGATGACTTTATCTTTCTGTTTAGAACTTTTTAATTACTTTATTAAATTGATAACTTTATATAAATTTTACTTATAAACAGGAATCCCTTTTAAATCCATTTATATCTATATTCCTAAATCCAATGTACTTACTAATTCTAAAATGCATTGATGATGAATCGGCTCCTAGAAGGTGAAATGTACTATAATAAGTAATGAAGATGACAAAGAAATGTTGTACCATATCTTTGAGGGGCAGGGGGAATAGTATGGGATGCTTGTTAATAACAGCAGATTCTCAAAAGAGGAAAAACTAGGCAAGGATAGAGCTATTGCTACAAGATAGAGAAAAGTCTTTTTCACAAATTTCTAGTGAAGAGGATGCATGAAGAGGATAAACTGGCTTAGCATAATAATCTCCAGGTCCATCCATGCTGTCGCAAAAGGTAAGAGTTCCTTCCTTTTTATAGCCTCATAGTATCCCATTGTGTACATATACCCGTGGACACAGAAAACAAAGTGGTTAGGGCCAGAGGGAGGGAGGGCATGGTCTAGGAAAAGGGAAGTATGAGGGGGGAATGGAGGACATACGTAATAATGTCAACAATAGAAAGAAAATATAATTTTTTTACAAAAAGGGGAGAAACTTGCAGCTGTGGCAGGTGCTAGTGAGTAGTCAGGTGATAATTATGTTTGACAAGACAGGCATCACTGTGGAATTTGAGGAGAGCTGTTTCAGTGAAGTGCTGGGTCTAAGGATCTTCATCTTTAACAAGAACCTCTGGTGTTCTGTATGCAGGATGCCTTCAGATAACACTGAGCAATATTGTCTTAAACTGTTTTTACCAATCTGAAGGGGAAGAGGAACTAGACACCAGACACAAAATCAAATGAATTGATTTTATGCCTGAATAGATTACTTGATTTGGTTGTTACATATTATTTTGCCTCAGTAAGTGATCTTATAATTGTAAGCAACCTGATATCTAGGTGTTTTCTGTTTAAGTGACAGGGACTTCAATTAAAGCATTATTAATAAATTTTATAAATATTCCAAGTTCCAGATTGTCACTTTTTATACCAATTTCATGACCATAAGATATAAGGGAGTTTTTATTATTGTTATACAAAAGAATTAGGATAAGGTGAAATTTTTTCATAATGTTTTTCAAATAAAACAAAAAGTAAGGTATTTTAAGCATGAGAAAGGAAGAATTGTCAGGCATATGCATGAGAATGGATTTCTAAAGGCTAAGCATTACATAGGATAAACATTATAAGAAGAAAATTTTATATCACTCTCATTGTGTTGCAATTACACAATACTTCCCAGTAGAAGATATATTGAAAAGACTGTTTTACAAATATTTAACCTAAATGTAAGGGGATTAAAATAATATAATCTGAAGAAATATTTACTTGATATTTTCCATAGGATATAAAGACAAATAAATACAAACAGCATCAGTCAATTATCAGTCAATCAATTAATAAATATAAATAGTGTCAACTAAAAGAGGCTTATAAATAGTTTTATATAATAACAGATTCAGAATTAGAAGCTTTCTGCTCTCAGCTCTATTTTAAGAATAATAGTAAAATAAAAACATAACAAAACCATCACTTAAAAAACATAATTGAGTTAAAAAACATAAGTGTGTGCATTCACACAGATTACAGAGAGACATACTGTGTAGGAATTATTTTTATTACGTAAGGTAATGGGTTCAAGAAAATCAGATGTTAATGAACAACCCTCAGGGAGTTATAATTACTATTTTCCATTTTTATTACCTTCTTTCTGGAGCCCAATAAATAGTTGATGAATCATTCAGTAGCTAAGAAAAAAAAACACCCTATATCAGACAGTGCCTTTTGTATAGAGTTGGGTTTGTATTATGACACTGATATTTCTGGATGCTTGGGAAACATTTTCAAAGCTATATTAATATATCCTACAAATGGAAATCATACTAGAGTATGATCTTGAAATTCTCAAAGAAGAGATAATGGACAGATGCATCCTAATATATGTGAAAACTATTCATTGATAAATGTTAAAGGGTTTTTAAAATCACATATAAGGAATTATTTAACAATACGTATAGTCACTGGATTTCTGAACTCAAAGAGCTGTATATCGCAATTCCCCCAGCAGGAATTATATAGCCTCAACAGGGCACACATATTCATGCATCTTCTTTTCTTAACATTGCAGATTTCAAGTTTGGGTTGTAATGTATTCTAGCCATTTGCTATATCCTTTCCCAGAAATCTTGGCCAAATTAGAAGGGTAAAAAATTTACCTCTTGATCTGCCACTTTAACATTTCAAGAATATCTTTCCAAATTCTGCCTGATGGATATGAATTTTTCTCCACAGTAACAATCAATTTGAAATGAAGAATTTATAGAAAAAAGGAAGCACTATTTATAAGACAAATAGAGATAAGCATTAAAATCAGTTGAAAGGGAGGCAATGAATTTCCTCACCTTATCAAACTTATTCAGAGAAACCTCAGGTAAAGCAAGAACTTCACAAATTAACACAGCAAACAGACCCCTAAACTATAAATTCCAGAGACCTAAGGCAATCAGGCCTAGAAAAGTGTCCCCTAGGTTATAGAGCAGAATCATGATAATTGGTTATGGGAACTCAGGAACTGAACTTCCCAAGGTTTACATCAGGATTCCCTATCTATGGTGGCCCAGATTGCTTAGTTTTTGATTCACAGTGATCTATAGACCTTAGAGTCTTCAGGGTGATTATATATATATATATATATATATATATATATATATATATATAATACACACACACACACACACACACACACACACACACATATATATATATATATATATATATATATATATATATATATATATATATATATAACCAAGCCAGATTCCTAGTAACAGAGAAATATATGAATAATCAACCAACTATACACATACTTGGGAGAATTTTTTTTCAGAACTCTCAAGCATTATCCTGTAAGGCGTCTCTCAAAAGCACATGTTCATATGTGAGGAAAATGATATATTGATATGGACTATACTAGTAGCTCAGAGAAGAAGTACTATTGTCACTGCCTTTTGAGGGAAGAGCTCATAAGAAGGAAGCAGATATAACTGAATGTCCAAGCTTCTCTACTCCATGTGTGGTCATTAACATGGATGTGGTTATCAATATGAATAATTAAGCTCTGCAAATTGTAATATCCCAAAGGAATGCATACATTTTAAAAAAATTCTTATCTATTTATATATATTTAAAATATATTTTAATTCCTCACCCTAGGACATGCTTAGAGAGAGGAAGGAAGAGAGAAAACATCAGTCAGTTGCCTTTCTTATGTGCTTTGATCGAGGATTAAACCCACCACCCAGATATGTACTCTGACTGGGAATTAAACCTGCAACCTCTCGGTGTACTGGACAATGCTCAACCAACAGAACCACTCCAGGTGGGCTTATTCATTTATACTTTTAAATATATTTTATTTTATAGAGCATTTTTAAGTTTGCAGCAAAATTGAGCAAAACCTATACCCATGTACCCCTTCTTCCTCACACACATATGGGATCCTCCACAATAAATAACCCCCACCACAGCAGTTCATTTGTTATAGGGAATGAACAAACATTGACATGTCATTATCACCCAAAGTCCAATTTCTTTCTTCTTTTTCTGTCTCTCTTTCTCCTTTAAAAAATTTTTATTTTTACTCCCTTGAGGACTACTTTATTTCAATGTTTCAGGGATTTCCAATTATTTAAATAATAGGTTTTGACAGCAGGATAAAATATTATAAGTCTCTTAGCCTTGAGCTCATCATCCACCTTTCTTCAAACTATCAAGTGCAAGGCGCTATCAGTGAGTTAGCTCAGGACATAGAAAGTGCCTGTTAATCTGCTGCTATCAAACAAAGGCAGCTTGACAAGAAGGTACATCTCTGGTCTTTATATTGCTTGATGGGGAAAAAAATGTATTAATATACTCAAGTGTCAGAATTGTATCCCAAGACTCAAATGGTTCTTTTGATTCTTTATATTATCAAAAGGATAGAGTCATTCTATCTGGAATTTCAAAACTCATCTTCCTACAGTTCCTTCTCATCACAAGAAATTCACCTCTGAATTTTCTTCTGCCCTTATACATGGCGGTGTGTGAAGGGGAGAAGGGAGGGAGATGCTAAAACTCTTTCTGACAAGACTCTTTGCAGTGTCTTTTACTATAAGTTGCATACATTTTACCTTCCTGGAAGGCCTCTCTGTACACTCATTCTCATCACATTAAATAATACTACACACTATGCAGGCCTGCCAACTGATTCACACAGGCTGCAATGGGCATGGTCCACCTGGTAGACATGTACTGTATGCATGTCACCTACCTGCCTCTTCCCGCTACCAAATAAACTGTGAGCTGGAATGTCACCTCTTAATACCACTAATGTGGCTAATGGCACCAGGTTAGTTCTGCGGAAAGACATTTACCATAGGACAATGAGTTTGTACCTTTTATTCTCTTAGCAGTCCAATTCAAAATAGTAATAAAATAAAAAATTTCACCACAAAGGAACACAAGCAATGAAAGCCTAAATCTGTCAAATGCAAATAGTATAATTTATGCCTGAGTTACCTGCATAATAGCTCAAATCTCTGCTCTTTTTCTTCCCTCTTGCTCCGATATTACCCCCTTAGTGAGGCCTGTCCTGACCTTTCTAGGGAGAACTAATAATCATAATGAAAAATGAAATATATAGCAGACTCTGGCACACAATACAAGTTTAATAAATGAAAGTGGCTATGGTAGCAGTAGCAAGTCTGCCAGTTGGGTTTTTGTTGTTATTCATTATTCATCACTCAGCCTGCAGCTGCTGATGGGTACAGAATGAAATATACTGAGTCCCCATCAGAAATGACCCAGATGAAATACACTACTGGTCACATTATTCTACCATTCTTCCTCAGTCATTAATTCATGTATACATCACTCATGCATTCATTACATCTCCAAATATTTCTAAGCAACCACTATGTGACAGGCATTAAAGCATGACCACTGAGAAATCAATGGTTAATAAGGCAACTGTGATTGTGATATATATCTCTCTTTATATCTCTCTGTCTTTCTTTTAGAGAGAAAAATAAAAAACATCAACACCAGCATGAGAAAAACATCAGTTGGTTGCCTCCCACATGCCCCCAACTGGGGGTCAAGCCCACAACCAGGGCATGTGCCCTGACCTAGATGGAACTTGCAACCCTTTGGTGCATAGGATGACACCCAACCAACTAAACCACATGGACCATGGCAAGTTTTCTTTCTTATGGGATGAACCACAAGCCAAAATAAACAAACAAAATAATTACCAAAGCAGGGAGGGAAGAGGCTGATTTTTGTAAGATGGTCAATGAAAGACTCTTTCAGGAGGTGAGTCCTATTCCCACAAACCTCCCTCACAAGAGCTGAAACTAGAAAGGACCTTCCAAATTAAGCTCCTGCACAGGAGGGGAAACTATGCATGCCCATAGGGGGAAAGAAACTTTAGGGAGAAACATGGGCATCACAGTTTCTTGTAATCAACTTGTTTATGGATTTATTTGAATATGCACTGATAACAGAAACTTATTATAACAGAAATAACAATGTAATTTAGCAAACTTGATTCCCCAAGAGTATATATTATATATGGCAAAATGGGACACAGTTTTAGGTATCAGATGGTTAAAAGACTGAAAAACTCCCTTTACCTTTGTGGGCTCAAGTACTTCAAAAATTATATAGATCATAAAAATATCTACCACAGCCCAGCCAGCATGGCTCAGTGGTCAAGTGTCCACCTATGAGCCAGGAGGTCACGGTTTGATTCCAATCAAGGGCACATGCCTGGGTTGCTGGCTCCATCCCCAGTGTGGGGCGTGCAGGAGGCAGCTGATCAATGATTCTCTGTCATCACTGATGTTTTTATCTCTTCCTCTCCTTTCCTCTCTGAAATTAATAAAAACATATTTAAAAATTAAAATAAAAAGTTATGCCACAGCAAATCCTAGAGTTATTATAAACACAACCAGGCCATATTAATGCAAAATATCTAATAATAAACCAAAAGACTGTGTGTGTATATATATATATATATATATATATATATATAGGCTTTGGATTTATAGCAAATCAAGACATATATGTAAGAAAAATTGTTGTAGTTATAGACAATACATGTGATTTTAATGGTACTAATATTATTCATAATCATTGATATGAAAGAGCAAAACAAAAAGAGAGCAAACACACTTCCTTTATCAGTTCCTGGGCATGTGCTTGTCATTGTCAGGCCCCTAAGTAATTTTCTGGCTTTTCTTTTTCATGTTCATATGTCACTGGTCAAGAGGTTAGCCTCTGGCATAAGGTTTAATCAAGATTTGATAATTAGGTTTTTCTTTCCTGTGATAAGGAATATTTTTAATGTAATTACCTAAAGAGAACAGGCAAAATGCTGCTGAATCCTAATTGATGAATACCCAGGAGTACAGGGAAGCTCTATAGACCATCTGCCCTGAATTTTGAATGCGACCAATTTCAGGCCTACACGACAACCCAATCAATTCAGTAAATTCTGGGTTCATCCTTAAAGGACCGTTCATCTCCATCATCAGCATGCCCTCTCTGTGTCGGCGCTGTGAGCTGGTGCTATGACAAGAATTCAAGGGCTTTGATGATCTGTTTTAGAGAGCTAGTAAAATATTAAATATCTCCTAGCACTGAGCAGTATACTGCCATCTTTTTTCATGGAACAAATCACTCACAAGCTGGATAAGTAAGCTCCAAATGTATAAAGCTGGATTCAGTAATGAAAATAATAACAAAGGAAAAGCAAGTTCTGGAAACAGAGTTGTGTTCTAATCGTAGGTCTGAACTTCAGAAGACATCAGCAAGTCAATCTTAAACTAGCTAGATAATAATCTTAAACTATTTTATTATTTGTAAAATAGGAGTAGTAAGCTGATCTTCTAGATTTGCTTCAAGGTCCCCCAAAGCATGTATGTCCTATGGTCTGCATGTAATAAAATGTGCAATCAGTATCATTATCCCTCCAGGTTGGTGCCACACCCAGATGCAATCCACCATGGCCTCTGAGTCCTATGTTGGCTGATTCGCTCTTTGCACCTTGGCTAGCCAGGACACTAAGGTGAGAGTACACCGAGGAAGACAACAGATTGTGTACTTTTCTCCAGAGGTCTAAATTTAACACTGTGAAAGAAAGGCCATGCATGTCTTTACAACCTCAGCAAGGAAGAAAACTGAAGACTAAATGAGCCAAATATTAACAAACAGCACATGTTATGCTTGACTTAGTGAAGTAATTGTTCATATCTACCCTTACTTTTGGCCATGACTCTTAAGTTCACCTCTAGCATCTAAGAATCCCAAGGCTTCACTTTGCTCAGGAGACACAGGCATAAAAGTCTGCATGAGTCAGCACTGAGTTCCCAGTGAAAGTGCTCCATGAAAGTCATTAACCGATTCATAAATGTCCACCGCTAGAATTCTCCGCCGTTCTACACAAGTGAAATTTCTCTGTGTTCAAAACATAATAGTACTAAGCATTCGTAGGAGGGTAAATTGATACCAACATCAAAACATAAACACATAGAGTAGCAGGATTTTATAAGATCTGCTTTTCACATTTTCTTTATCATCTTCTATAAAAGAAGTAAAGGATAAGCAAAATGATTGTCTAAACCTAACTTTAGACATAGTTTTAGCTCCTCTAACTGCATTAATCCTTCAAGATCCTCTCTCATAGTTTATAACATCATTCAAGCTTTACTCCAGACATTTACCCTTTCCATATGTTCCTGGCAGGAAACATGCCTGAAAACAGAAATTCAGAGAGACATGTGATATTCAATAAAATAAAACATTTTCTAGGGGAACAAAAGGAACACTCTAATAAAAATACTTGTTGGATTTGGTTTAACTCACTTACTATCCAAGTATCATCCCTTTGGTAACCATTGGTTTACTTCTAAGGGTTTATTATTTCTGAGATTTTTAAAATGCTGTCATAACCAAGTTTATTATTTTAAGTCTTGTTTCAAAACTCCTCCAATTAAAATGTATAGCTGAAGCCACTTTTCAGATGTGACTTTGTCCCTCCATTTTCTGAAAGTATAAGAATTACTTGATACAATAGTACAATTGTTAGGGCTACAGCACATGGAATTACATGAGACACCGATGGATGAAGTCTGCAGAGGTTTATGATGTGTCATATCACCTAAAGGATTAAAACTAACATAATTGACTGAAGGAAATCTGTCTAATGATTATTAAATATTTTTGGACAGTTTGCATTTTATAGTCTTGAGACTATAAGTGATGATTAATTACTGAAAAAGATCCAGACAGTAATTTCTGTATGTAAAAGGACAAAAATGTGACCACTGAAGACCTCTCTACAGCATAGATGGGTGAGTATGGGAGGCATAGCAAGTATGGACTAAAACTCTGGTTATCTAATGAAATGGAATGGGATGGGAAATCCCATTTAAATACTTTCTTTACACAGAGGCATGGATACATAAAACTGACTGACAATTGTCAGAGTGGAGTGGGGAGAGCTTACTGAATGAATGATGGTGAAGGGATTAGCGAAAGAGCATATATGCATAACCCATAGACAGAGACAATATTGTGGCGATAGCCAGAGGGAAAGGGTGGGGGTGGGAGGAGTAGGTGGAGATAGGCAAAGGAGGGGGGAAGAGACTTTGTTTGGGGCAATGGGCTTATAATGGAGTGTGCAGATGATGTTTTATTGAGTTGTACACTTAAAACCTGTATGGGTTTATAAACCAATGTATCCTAATAGATACATCTAAAGTTTCACTGTCAAATCTCCTTTGCCAGCATCTGCAACTCCACCCAGCCTTTAAATGTTGGTATTCCTAAACATGGTATTAAGATTCTCATCTTTCTCTCTAAATGATGTTATCCATTTCCTTACATTTAAAAGTATAATTAAGATGAAGACACACACACATTGTCAGAGGGCCTTAATCATACAGCCTGCTCCCACCACCTAAGGAGTCTACCTGACTCTCCAGCCAGGCTACTTCCCTAACTGCCAGATTCATCATATCCAATTGACTACTAAACATCATCACTGCTACCCACTCCGCCAACCTATATGTCTCCCACAGCTCAGTAAATACTAACACCAGCAATTGGTTAAGCCAGATATTTCAGTGCTTCTGATTTCTCTTCTTATTCCCAACATCTAAGCATCACTTTCTATCATTGTGCCCACTACTCTCCATCTCCTCTACAATCACCCTACTCCGCGATGCCAATGTCTAACCTACACAGTTGCAACTGCCTCCTACATGGTTTCCTTTGCCATTCTTGCCCCTTTCATTCATGCTCCATATTGCATAAAAAGTAACTTTAAAATATATATATATATATATATATATATATATATATATATATATATATATATATATTGATTTCAGAGAGGAAGGGAGAGGGAGCTAGAAACATCAATAATGAGAGAGAATCCTTGATCTGCTGCCTCCTGCATGCTTCACACTGGAGACTGAGCCTGCAATCCAGGCATGTTCCCTTGGAACCCAGGACCCTTCTGTCCCCAAGCCAATATTCTATTCATTGAGCCAAACCGGCTAGGGCAAAAAAAACCACTAACTTTCTAAATATGGAAAACGGACTATGTTACTGTATTGATTAATCATTCAAAGGTTTCTTATTACACCCAAAACAAAGTCTACATTACTAATCCCAGACAAATCCAAAACTATCTGGTCCCTCATCTGTTCCTGTCGTTTTAATTTTGTCTCATGCCATTTGCCCTCTGCTCACTGTCTGATGCTCATTCTGCCTACACCTCCACTGCCAGTTTTCAAATAAGTTCTTCTCCACCTCAGAGCTTCATCTCATGCTGTTTCTACTGCCTGAAAGATTCCCCCATACACCCTGACTTCTTTACTATAACTTAATCAGATGGTCAATAAGGTGTTCATCAACCTCTCACCATAAACAAACTTATTTTAAGATGAATTTAAGAATCTTTCCTTGGTTTATTATAAATTGTAAATATTTTATTTACTTTTCCACATACCTGTTTTTTTCACTTCTCATCTTGACTAGAATATAAGTTCTAGTAGTTTCAGATATGTTGATCACATTCGTTTTTATGACCCCAGCAAAATACAAAATCCTGAAACAGAGTAAGCATTCAAAAACATTTTTTTAAAAAATAAGGTATTCCATTTACCTGATAAAAGTTCCCTTAGCTTAAAACTCTTATCCTACTATTCCTTGACCAACAACCATTTCTCTGATAAAACATTTTTAATTTTGATACAGATAATTAAACAAAATCATTACCAAAAAAAAATGGAGAGGAGTTTATATTCCACTTAGGTAGACTGAAAGATTCATTTTGGACTTTTGATAGATGTTTAGCTACCTAGCTAGGTGATAGTTAGGCAAATATACATTTATTTAAATATATATTACATAAATAATAAATTTAATTTACATTTCTATTCTATAATATGTACATATGTATTTTATACAGTGTATAGTATGTTTATATTGTATGTATAGATTACGGCACAATGACATAAAAAAGTAAACTTTTCTGAAAATTGTATTAAAGACCATGCTGAAATATGTGGAAATATTATGATATGGTGTTCGGTTAAAAAGTATAATGCAAAATGGCATTTTAATACAATTATCTACATATATAAAAGGCTAAGCGACCAGCCAACTGGCTGACTGGCTGACCTGCTGGTAGCTATGATGTACACTGACCACCAGGGGGCAGATGCTCAAGACAGGAGCTGCTGAGTGACAGCAACTTGCAGAGTGGCCTCTCGCATTCTGGGACCCCTCATGGTGGAAAGTCCAACTGCCGGTCCCCACAGCCCAGGCTGAGGGACTCCACCTGCTGGAGGGACCCCACTCACTCTGCAGATGCTGCTCCAGGTGCATCCAGCATGGAAGGGACCATAGGAGGTTGGCTCCAGGATATCTCTGGCTTATCTCACACAGTCCCACCCCACTGGCCACCTTCTAATTAATTTCCTTTCACTGTGCATGAATACATGCACTGGGCCTCTAACAGGTACATAAAATGGGTATTACATATAAATAAAGTCACTGGGAAAAATGAAAATATTGTATTAGGATTTATTATTACTTTCAAAATTTTATTAGTGTTTTATGTCACCTTTTACATAAATAACAAAAACAAAGACAAACTGCACAATAAAAACCTTTCATGAAATTTGTAAAGCTTATCTTAAAAGGTGAATTACATCATGCCACAGGTAACAGATATTGTACTGTTGATTGTTATAACAGCTTTGAGCTGTAGTGTATCTGCAGCCATGTAACAAGAGATGATTCTGAAGCAAACCTGGAGACACTAGAGCCATTTTAGGCCAATAAAGTAGGTAATACATTTTCATAAACATTGCTGATTCTTAGTAGTTTGATCTTTCATCTGTTCCCAAAAACCAGTACAGTAAGAGAAATAAAATAAAATATAAGCCTTTAAGCCTGGATCCCATCACTTGGGACATAAATCCAATAAATGTTTATTTCTTTGATGTAAAATTTTTTATTTCCTTGAGTTGGTATCAAATTAATAGTATTTTAACTTGAAACATATATAAAGATCTTCAACTTATGTTTCATTGTTTAGTCAAACATTATTCTGTGACAGGTATTGTACCACCAAATGGGCCACAAAATATGATAAAGTGCTATCACATTCATTAAAAACCACAGCAAACAGTGGATCTTTGTCATAGATGCACCTGGCCTATGGCCCAGGGCAAAGGGAACTCCTGAGAAGGCAAGTTAATTCCTTCCATGAAGATGACATTTGGATCGCCTTTGAAGAGTGGATAGGGTTTCACCAAACATCGAATAGACGGAAAGTGCAATTGACATTGGAAACAGGATAAGTAGGGGCGTGTGAAGTAGGGTTTTAAAAATCTCATCATCATTCTTGACTGGAGGAGGAGGCAGCAGATGAGAGAACTAATATTTCCATTTATATGCAGAGTTGACTCCTCCTTTAATAAGAACTCAGTGGTTTATTTGTTCAGTTACATATACTTCATAATGGGCAATAAATATAACTTATTAACTTTATTATATAAAAAAATTCTGTTCCTTGATTAAAAACTTCAAGGCAAGCCCTAACCAGTTTGGCTCAGTAGATAGTCAGCCTGTGGACTGAAAGGTCCCAGATTCAATTCTGGTCAAGGGCATGTACCTTGGTTGCGGGCACATCCCCAGTAGGGGGTGTGCAGGAGGCAGCTGATCGATGTTTCTCTCTCATTGATGTTTCTAACTCTCTATCCCTCTCCCTTCCTTTCTGTAAAAGTCAATAAAATATATTTAGAATAACAACAGTAAAAAAAGTTCAAGGCAAAAATATTAGTGGAAGGGGTCATAATATACTGAAAGAAAAACGTCAATGTCATATAATGAAATTCTTTAAAATGTATGTTAGGTCCATGACAATTTCACCTGTAGAATGACAGAAATTTGGTTTTGGATTTTTAAAAATATGTACTTTTTAATGATTTCAGAGAGGAAGGGAGAAGGCGAGAGAAACATCAATGCTGAGAGAGGATTACTGATAGGCTTCCCCCTGACCACCTCCTCCCAGGGATCAAACCTGCAACCTCAGCATGTGCTCTGATTGGGAGCCAAACCCCAGTCTCCTTGTTCAAAGGTCGATGCTCAATCACTGCCACATCAGTTGAACTGGACTTATTTTTTAAATCTAATTTCAGCCGATTAATTTTCATATTGGAAATTAATTTGTTTTCTTTTTTAAATTATAATCCTATAATTACATAAGACATTAAATGCTAGTTAACCATAAAAGTAATTTTTAATGCAGAATAGCATCCTCTACATGGCAGTCAGTGCCATCTGTAACAAATTTTCCATATCTGGATTGTAAATACATGCTTTGTGTTATGCAAGTTCTCCCTTATATAATATGAAAGGATCATGGAAATCACTGGCCTTTCAATGTGATGTCTTCAAATGGACAAAGTGAAAGACACATGTGAACATTACAGCCATTAACAAGTTCACAGAACACCTCAGGCACGTATATGTGATCAAAAAGTGTTAATCTTTCAGAGAAACTATATAAGAAATGTCACTGGCTGGCCAGCAGCTCTTTTTCCTTGTGACTATTGCACGGCATTCCTCTGAGTGATCAGGCCAAACTGCGCAAGGGCAAACACCACGACACTCCCAGCCAGTGTTCCATGCCTCAATTCCACAGAGAGCTCCTATTTCATGTGTTTTTAATTTTAAGTTCTGCCTCCTTGCATGCGATTTCCTCTCTTTTGGCTTTCATCAAGGTCAAAGGAATCTCCAGCAAATAAAAAATGCAAGCATCCAGTCCTCAACTGGAAATCTGCCCATCCAGTGTCTAAACAACCCTAAGTTTTAAGTTAACGAGTTCATTTAGTACACTACCAAGTCAGCATCAAAATTCCAATGGTCAAGAGCAATAACATGATTTATTAATTATTCTAGCTTGATGAGCTAATGTCTTTTCTTTCTTTTTTTCTTTTTTTCTTTCTTTTTAATCTCCAGGGATATCTACAGGACGTAATCATCATAGGGGTGATCAATCTCTAAACATCAATTTCTACCCGGCATGCAGGCTGCAGAGTCTCTACTTCACCTCTGACCCACCCACCCTGACTAGAGAAAATTCCAACCCAACGCTGTTCTCCCAGAGCACCAGAAAGGAACTTCCAAGATTCTCATGCCAACCAGGTGAAACCCAGGCTGACCTAGAGTGTGAGCACAACCTCAAGAAGCAATCCTACTCTTCCAAATACGGCCCTTCATAAGCAATCTTTTACCTTCCTCATTTCTTAAAGGTCTGTGGTGTTTGATGGCCAGACAGACTATTAGATGTGAATACTGCTTTGCAGAAGCTTTCAGAAAAGTCTTTAAAAGCAGTGCCCTGGCAAAGGGAAGCATCCAGTTACTAATTACTAGATAAATGACCAGGATTCAATTTTCTAAAGAGCTACCCAATTACCCACACTCTTTGCTGCCTCATTATGAACACATGTATGTTGAACAATTAGAATTTTAACACCAAACTGAAGCTGAACTTTTATAAATTAGAACACATTCAAAAGCCTCTTTCAACCATGCATTTTATAACTAGGTTTCAAAGATAGTTAGAAATGTGGTTCTTGCTTCCCTAAAAGCAAATAATACATGAAATTTCATTGTAGCAACCCTCAATTTGTATGCTACTTCTTCATTTTGGTGTTTTCTTATGTTAAATGTTTATATGTTAGGTCTCAGCCAAAGGCTCATATGACTAAATTACTCACTGTATGGCATTTTCCTACTCAAATTGTAGAGAAACAACCTCCTGGAAGTCGTTAAAAATACATTTCTAAGTATATATTTTTGATATAGATGTTCCAAATAGCAATTCAGGGCAAAAAATATTGGACTCATTTGGCTTGTTAAAATAAATTGTGTGCTAATAACATGAAGAGTAATTTTTAAAGTCCATATTCCACTTCTGTTATCTCTTAATGTTTTTCAATTTTCTAAAATAATTTAATTATTCATTCGTGAAATACTTTGAGCACTTATTATGCCCTTGGCCACATACAAGGCACAGGAGACATTAAGGTGACTGAGAGAATGGAGTCCCTGTGGTGGGGTCAGGTTGCATGGTGATGGTGGAAGAGATGTTTAGGCAATGTATTTTCAGGACTTGGTTATATTTTGGGTGGGAGCAGGGACAGAGATAGGTCAAAGAAGACACGTAGGCATTTGGAGTTGACAAGAAGGCATCTGGTGGTACCGTTCTCAAAGCTAGGGAAAAACAACAACAAAAAAGAATTAGGTCCAAGAGAGAAGAACCAAGATGAAAAGCTGCTGACATGCCTGCAAGACTTCTAGACATCGGTAGCTAACAGGCAACTGAGAACAGGAAAGTTACCAGGCTAGAGGTATGTTAGCAGATAAATGAGATTAATTGCAAAAGCTTATGGCATCAGGAACTCCATGGGAACAACACGTTCTGAGAAAGAAGAATTGAGAGCTAAGTAAGTTCAGGACCAAGAAGTACCATTTGCATTGAACACTGAGGAAAACAGGCTGACGTTCAAGGGGACAGCTTCAGGGGGTGCGGGGTGGGGGGGTGGGGAGTAATAGAGACAGTGATTGCACACTCTTCTTTTATCATGGAGAGAAAGTGATAACAGGGAATGGGCAGGAATCTGATGTTTTAGTTTTAAAACCTTAGAGGAAGGATTTTAGTTGTATAAGAAAGATGTGATTTGAAAAGATATCTGCACCGCTATGTTCATTGCAGCATCATTTATAATAGCCAACATATGGAAACAACCTAAATGTCCAGTGAATGGGTAAAGAATAATGGGATGAATGGATGGATAGATAGATGATAGATAGATAGATAGATAGATAGATAGATAGATAGATAGATACATACATACATACATACATACTTACATACATACACACATGCATATACACACAATAGAATTCTGGGTACTACTGGGCTACTAAAAATGATAAAAAGTAGTACCCAGCTGGCATGGGTCACCGTTCAATTCCAAATTAGAGCATATGGTCCGGTTGCATATGTTTGATTCCCAGTGTGGGGTGTGCAAGAAGCAGCCAATCAATGATTCTTTCTTATCATTGATGTTTCCAGCTCTCTCTCACTCTCCCTTCCTCTCTGAAATCAATGAAAAATATTTTTAAAATATGAAATATTGCCATTTGCAACAATATGAGTAGACCTTGAGGATATTACCATAAGTGAAATAAGTCAGACTGGAAAGGGATCAAAATCATGTGACTTTACTCATATTGGAATATTTTTAAAAGAAGAAACAAACAAACAAAACAAAAAGAAACTCATGGACAACAGTTTGGCGGATACCAGGAGAGAAGAGGAAATGTACGAAGATAGACTGAAACTAGATTTTTGGTGGTGAGCGTGCTATAGTGTATATAGATATCAAATTACAATGTGGTACACCTGAAACTTATGTAATGTTTTAAACCAATGTTAACTCAATTTTTAAAATCCCAGCCGGCATGGCTCAGTGGTTGAGTGTCGGCCTATGAACCAGGTCATGGTTCGATTCCCGGTCAGGGCACATGCCTGGGTTGCCAACTTGATCCCCATTTGGCCCTTTCTGGCCATGGGTTTTGCATTTACAGATTCAACCAACCATGGGCTGAAACAGTATTTTCTCATTCTTAACCACAGTTTACAACCGTAGATTTCTACCCATGGGTGGAAAATGCTGTTTTCTATTTGGAAACAAAGGGCGGGCAGTCAGTGCTGGTAACCAGCATTGTGTAAGGGTCAACTGTGCACTTAAGTACCACCTCCTTCCACAAAGGGCTGAGGTAGCTGACAACATAACAATAGCAAAACTAAAATTGCATTACAAAATTGCAAACCAGATGTGGGGATCTGGACTAAGATGAATAAGGATAGAAAAATAATAAAGCCAGGTATAAGAAATACATACAAAGCCTTGTAGATTTGCTGGAAATGTGGCAAAACTGGGCCCTGAGCTTACTGGTAACCAAAGCGAAGAGATAAACAAAATATTACAAGTCACAGTGACTGAAAAATAAAGGCAAACCAGTGGTCCAGAAGAGACATAGCTGCTTCTCCTTAAGTCAATACCAGAGAAGAATTTGTTCTTGTTCTCACAAAGATGACACAATGAGGGGGGGAAATGCCTTCCTTACAACATGTCAACAACTGATAAGGCAACAAATTTCAAACACTCATATTTTAAAATGTGCCCCACTATATCCTAAAAGGAAATGATACCAGATGGTAATTAATCTGGGTTCCAAGAATGCAGAACTCTAACATCTGGTTTGATAGATGGTCTAATTTAGAATATCTTAGAAGAATGGAAAAGCTGCATGTCCTGTAAGTATTCATTCATAAATATTATTAAATAGAATGTTTCTCAACTAACATTATAGTAAGGCTTATATAGCAGAAAATTTAAGGTTGTATTTAATGCAAGAACCTTGAGCACAACCACAAATGCAGGCAGGCAATCAGTTATGGATATTTAGCACAAAATGTCCCAACTGGTGGGCATACATGTAGAGTAACCAGACATCCCAGATTTCCTGGGAAAATCCCAATTTATGCCTGTCGCACAGGCATAATTTTTAATAATGCTCCCCTACCACTTTCAAATGCTTTCCTATTTGGTCAATACATTATGTGTTCTTCTTAGTCATTACATGTAAGGTTGTCTGCTTCTGGGAAGTTATCAGTAATAGGCCTGTAGCTATTAGACTGGAGTCCAAAAGCCAGACTCCAACCATTTGATAAGTAGGCAAAAGGTTCCATCAGATTTAGGCAAGACAGGAGTTGGAAGAAAGAATGTGAGGTAAAACAGATTTCTAAAACCAGAAGTCCAAACTGAAGAAAAAACAGATATTCAAGGTCAGAAGAGCCTCAAGGATGACTACAAGCTGGTCCCAGAGGGTCAATCTAGAATTCCTTAAGGACCTCAACCAAATAGGTGCAAGGCTGAGCAGACAGAAATGATAAAAAAAGAATATATCAAAAATCTGAGACTCAGCTACCCATTACACAATTTTATCATACTAGAGGTTGAAGAAGCTAATCTCCAAGAATCTTTCTGAGGACAGTCAGGAAATATAAATCCAAAATCTTAAAAATGTTCATATCATTTTACTTAAAAACTAGTGGCCCAGGGCATGGATTTGTGTACACTGAAAGGAAATCAGGAGCCCACGCCCACGTGCCCAGGCATTTTCCACATCCCCATGAGCCACAGGGAAGTTGAGTGGGGGAGTCTGACCTTCTCCCCACAGCTTTCTGAAAAAAATATTTCCAATATCCCTTCTGTGGTGAGATTCATGCCTTGACAACCAGGAGGTCCCTGGTAGATGCCTTGGGCTATGCTGGACACTTTCTACCACTTGGAGCCAAATAAGAGACACTTTGAGTGAATCATACAAAGTTGGGGATCATGAGGGGTAAGGGTGCTCTATTGCCCACACCCCTACCCTTCAGATCCATCTGACTTTTACCCCAATTGTCAGTCACCACCTTGTGGCCACTGCTATGCTGCTGCCTTCCTCTATAGCTCTGGGGCAATCCATAAGGGATGAGATTTGATATTGATGCCTGAGGCAAAGCTCCAGGAACCTGGCAGTGATATCGGGTTGGTCCTGGTTACACTGAGTGTCCATGCTTCAACCGTTCTTTGGAGATTGTAACTGCAGGCTTATGGGGTACAAGGGATATAGCAGTGTACTATCTAGCAGGTGGCCAGGGAGGAGCCCAGGCCAGGCTGGCCCCTGTGCACCTGCTGCAGATACACTCGTCAGACATCAGCCTGGCTTCTGGCTGAGCGGCTCTCCTGGGTGGGAACACACTGAGTACCAGGGGGAAGCTCCTGTGTTGAGCATCTGTCTGCCCCCTGGTGGTTAGTGTGCATCATAGCGACCAGTCATTCAGTTGTAATGGTCACTTAGGCTTTTATATTAGACTAGAGGCCCGGTGCACAAAATTTGTGTACAGGGGCAGAGGGGAAGGTATGTCCCCAAGCCCATTCTGCACCCTCTCCAATCTGGAACCCCTCCAGGGATGTCCAACTGCCCATTCAGGCCTGATACTACTGACATCCCTCTCACAATCCAGGACTGCTGGCTCCCAACTGCTCACCTGCCTGCCTTCCTGATTGCCCCTAACCACTTCTGCCTGCCAGCCTGATCACCCTTAACCACTCCCCTGCAAGCCTGATTGATACCTAACTGCTCCCTTGCCAGCCTGTTTGCCCCTAACTACCCTCCCCTGCAGGCCTGCTCCCCCCAACTGCCCTTCCCTGCAGACCCGGTCGCCCCCAACTTCCCTACTCTGCTGACCTGGTCACCCCTAATTGCCCTCCCTACAGGCTAGATGGCCCCCAACTGCTCTCCCTTGCAAGCCTGGTCCCTCCCAACTGCCCTCCCCTACTGGGACATCCATCTTGTGTCCACATGGGGCAGCCATCTTTGACCACATGGGAGCAGCCATCTTGTGTGTTGGAATAACAATCAATTTGCATATTAATCTTTTATTAGATAGGATGCCCCATCTGAGGAATTCATCTAAGAAAATAATCTGTCATACTGTTGATTATATACAGAGATTTTCATCAATGAATTATTTGTATTAAAAAAAAATCTGATTTTCTAGCTATATAAATTCAATTAACTAATTATTATGCATCCAAAAAATTGAAAATTGGGGTATTAACATTATATTCTTAAACAATATTGAGAATGCAAATGTGTGAATGTAATACACTAAGTTGTATGTATCCTTTGGATTAAATGTATAGGTATAAATTTGTATTATATATATAAATAGTATTTTAAAAATAAAACCAGTGATTACCTATAGATCAGTGTTTCCCAAACTTCTCTCATGATGAGAATCACCTGGTGGAGTTGTTAAAACACAGATTCCTGAATCCCAACTAAGAAGTGCTAAACTAGAATTTTTGAGAACATATAGGTAAAATCGCATACCTAACTTAGTGCTCTGTATATAAAATCTGTCTTAGAGCACTAGTTAAGTATACAATTTTACCTATATGTTCCCAAAAATTCTAGTTTAGCACTTCTTAGTTGGGATTCAGGAATCTGTGTTTTAACAACTCCACCAGGTGATTCTCATCATGAGAGAAGTTTGGGAAACACTGCTATAGATCGTTAGAATATAAAATTTTTGATTTTTCTGCATTCTTTAGGCTGTTTGATTTTCCAATTTTATATAATAATGAACATGTCTTGCTTTTATAATCAGAAATATAGTACTGTTATTATCAAGGTCAGATAATTCACTTTTTTTCAAAACATTTAACAACATTTTAATAGGCAGTAATACTGCTTAGATTGCTGTACCTCTTACAACTGAAAAAGCTAATTCTCTTGGTCTAATATTTGTCATAGAAGGGGTTTAATAACCTCACTCAGCTGAAACCGGTTTGGTTCAGTGGATAGAGCGTCGGCCTGTGGACTGAAGGGTTCTGGGTTCGATTCCGGTCAAGGGCATGTACCTTGGTTGCAGGCACACTCCTGTTAAGATGTGTGCAAGAGGCGGCTGATCAATGATTCTCTCTCATCGATGTTTCTAACTCTCTATCCCTCTATCTTCCTCTCTGTAAAAAATCAATAAAATATATTTTAAAAATAAAATAAAAATAACCTCACTCAGCTTGTCTTGGTATTTACTAGCTATTCAATAAGGTTTTCTAAAATTATATATAGTGTATCATTAGGACTAAATTATCTAGTCAATAAACTCACGTGGAAATTCAACATTTTGTAGATTATTGTTGCCATGAGTTATGACTTCCAGCTAACTTTACAAAAAATAATAATTTATATTTATGGATAGAGTTGGTTAATATGGAATTCTACTACCTACACACTGTATTAACTTAACTTCTGCATTTTTAGAGTATGATAACTGGCAATCACAATAATATCTTGTAGCAAGATACTTAAGGACTTCATTGTTAATAACACAAATTAAATAATGCTTGAGATAGTTTATGTTAAATATAATACATTAAACTTTGATTATCTTTATATACATATATAATTCATTCAATAGATGAATGTTAAAATCCACTCCAATTCTGAGATTCCATGATTGCAAGAGTTTATTATACCCTTTAACTAAAATATTCAGAATAATTGCAATATTTTTATTTAAAAATATATTTTAATTGAATATATATGTGAATACAATTCCAGAAATGGCAAGAATTTAGAAAATATTATGAAGATTTGTTTTTAAAAAGTTAAAAATGCCTCAGATTAATTCATGGTCAGAGTATTCCTTCAACATAGTTTTAAATGTTTGTCATTGAGGCTTGTCCCTAAATTTTCTAAACAAGCCTAAAAATTAAAATTATTTGAAGTTCATGGGAACTTCAAAATACATGTTTTGTGAAATACTAAATTATCTTCATGATTTCAGCCAGATTCAATTTGATATGTAGTCATTCAAGGCTGAAATTATCCTAACTGATTCAGTGGACATATTTAACAAAGCCAGTATTTTATTGGTTGATTTAGGAGAGGTTTGTGCTTGAGAACATATTCATTTATGACTACCACAGACACCGAAATATGCTTTAGCTTATAGTATTGAAATGGGAAATAATTCATGTTTAATTTAATTACATCTCAACTAATTATTCTCTTGCCATAAAGTCCATGAAACTGGCATTCAACCAAAGTGATTAAATATGAGTCCAGAAACAGCAAGACCATTTGATGAAACTGTTTGAATTACAGAACTAGTGCTTAATTCAGTAGCTCAGCATTTAGACTAATTAGATATCTTTTGTATTAATTTGGGACTAAAATAAATAGCAATTTAGCTTTTACCTACTCTATTCTAAGTGCGCTAGGACAAACATCTGGATAAACAGTTAAAAGCTTAATGATTTGTTTTAAAATTTTACCTACAAAATGTCAAAACTCCAAAATATTAAAAGCATCAAAATGTTTAACACTATGTCCTCAAACCATCAGATGATGGTTGATTTATTCAGTATTCATCAACAGGTTTATGTCTCACCATTAGCATGAATACCACCTACTGAGCATCATTTTACCTGGAAGCAATGAGTATAAAATATTGGTATGTGTCCTATTATCATTTTTTAACTCATTTATTGTCACAAATAGTTAAATGTTAACATTTCAAAATATTTATTAGTCAATATTCTAGACACCAAATTTTTTCTTGTCTACTAGTTTACAAATATGACATCAAAAAGTTATAATCATAATGATTATAATGAAACTAGTAGCTCCACGCATGAATCTGTGCACCAGTAGCTCTCTGTAGGGCTGGCTGCTCCGTGCCCACTGCCCAGAGACTCTCGGTGGTCCAGAGGCCCATCCATGGCCGAGCAATGCAAGCGTTTCGCCCCACCCCCCAAGCAAGCATTCTACCAGGCTGCTCATGCTGCCCATTCTCAGTGGCAACCCTCCCCCCCCCCTTTTCCCCCACAACCCACTCAGGACTGGGGGACTCTGGCGGGCTGAGAGGGCTAGGAGCTGCCATCTTGTGGCTATGGGTGCAGCCATCTTTGTGACAGAGTGATGGTTAATTTGCATATTACCCTTTTATTAGATGGGATATGAAGTTTAGCTTACAAGTTATGTGGCAATTAAAGTTGAAGGAATCAAAATAAGGACTAAGGGGCTCAATAATACTTGATCCCATACTATCTTTGTCTGGATTCATTTAGGGAAACAGAGCCACTACATGTGTTGAAGATAAAGTGATATAAGTAATATAGGAATTAGATGTTTTACGAATGCGGGAAGAACTGGGCAGTAAACACCTGAAAGACCGCACTAAAACATCAGAGAAGCAATTGCTAGTGACTTCCGCCCACAGCTCTAGAAAAGGTAGCTAAGTCAGAGTCACTGAGGAGGTCAAGAAGCCACCACATCTGGCTGCCATACTGTGGAGGGGAGGCTCGTAGAGATATCCATGATGCTATCACGTCTGGCAGTCACAGCTGTAAAGTCAGGCTTCTGGACAGTCTAGAGAGCTACCACATCTGTCCAACATCCTCTCACCATGTCTTCCCAAGAATAATGGTTTCTGCTTTTTTTTATAACCTCTAAATCTCCCAGTTGATCTTCTCATTGGCAAACTCTATGCCAGAAACACATGGTGTGTGTGTGTGTGTGTGTGTGTGTGTGTGTGTGTGTGTGGCAGGGGGTGGGAGGGGGCACAAATTCTTAAAAATACAGTTACCAGACCTAGAAGTGTTGGGGTCGGGTCAGTTCAACATGCATAAACATTCCTTTAACCATATTTAATTTCCAAATAAAGACAAAACAGCATGTTTCCACCTAATATAGTACAAATATCCTTCATTCAATTGAAGACATGCTGACTTTCACAAATGATGAAACACTAAGTCTCTTATTATTTTATCCATTTCTGGGTGATATTTATTTCTTTTCCATATGATTCACACTCCCCTTGATATCCCATCATTTAATAATGAGATACAGAGTTAATCATTGTTAAAACATCTTAGATTACATAAAAATTGAGCAGAGGGAAAGACTGGTTAATATAGATGAATATATTCATATCAACACAAAAAATACACATGACTTCTGC
This sequence comes from Pipistrellus hanaki, assembly GCF_964339955.1. NCBI lineage: Eukaryota > Metazoa > Chordata > Mammalia > Chiroptera > Vespertilionidae > Pipistrellus > Pipistrellus hanaki. The sequence continues at coordinate 149,083,040 of NC_140505.1, forward strand.
AATCTTTTTTGTGAAACCGCTCACATGACTGTAGTTAATATTTATAATATCCCTATTACATTCCTATCCTAAAATCTCTCTAACCTTATCAAATACCTAGGCTAGTCTTGATTCGTTGCCTGATGTGGTAACATATCTCTATTACTTCAGGGCTTGTGTCATTAGCAGTTATGCCTATTATTTTACCACAGAACATGGGAAACTGAGTGACATGTTCAGAAAATCTTCCTAGTTCCAAGCATGCTCATCTTTGGTGCCACTGTATCAGACCAAGTCAACTTCCCCTTGATAATCAGAATCAATCTCCCAGGCAAATATAGGCACCTATTAATGCTGTTTTAGTGGTGAGGGTGAGAGTGAGGGTGGCCAGGAAACAGTCTCAACTTCTATTTCCATGGAACCATTGCTGTGTTCCTTGTTGAGAACATTCCACCTTTAGGAACTAAAATCTCTAAATTTATGAAAATTACAGAAAGAAAAAGCAGGGGTATTTGGTTTGTTTGTGTTTTTGTTTGTTTGTTTTGTTTTTTGGTTGTTTTTTTGTTTTGTTTTTATTTTAAAGATATGGTATATTGATTTTAGAGAGATAGAGGAAGGGGGAGAGAGAGAAAGAGAGGAACATTAATCAACTGCCTCCACACATGACCGGGTATGTGCCCTGACCAGGAATCAAACCTGCAACCCTTTAGTCCACAGGACGATGCTCCAACCAATTGAGCAACACTGGCCAGGGCCATAAAGTGTTTTTATAGTAAATGAATAAGATAAATATTGTGAAGTCACTCTCATTTTTCTACATTTTGTTCTTTTTGGTTGACACATTCATCTTGGCAATGCCTCCAACCTAAAATAATAGGTTTGCATGGGCGGAACCCCAAAGCCTAAGGGACCTGATGCAATACTTTTATTGCTTCAATGTAGTTCTTCCCTACCGACCTGCACACTGCACTGACGCCGTGTCAAATCCTCATGAACAAATGGCACCTTTTCTGTTGATCCCCCTGCTTCACTATCCCTTATCTTTTTCTCTCAATTGTTAAAATGGGAAATTAACCAATGCAACAGCAGCAAACCATTATTATTCCTGAAATCATTCTCCTAGAATCCAACCTAAGCAAGAAAACAAATACTGACTTTAGAGTAAATCTTTCTAAAATAATGGTAGCAATGCATTATCTTTTCTGTAATCAGGATTTTTACATACTTAAAAAAATAAGAACCAGTTTAATGAAAATTAATGTAAATGGGTTTCAGGAGATAACAATCAATATGAAGGAAAGAAGACACTTAAAGGCTCTAAAATAACTTAGTCTAGAAAAGAAAAAGTTATGAAGTGACATTAATCTCCCATTATCCTTCCCATTTTCATCCAAAGTAATTAATGAGGAAACTTTAGGTTAGCAGAGGGGGAAAGAAACTTTTTGAGTAAAAAAATATCAAAGATTGATCTCTTATCTCCCCCATATAAGTTCAACCAATGGACACAAAACTCTGGGGAGGGAGAGTATATAACGGAGGGGGAGGGGGGCAATGGTAAAATATGTACACAGATAATAATTTAATTAAAAAAATAAATTAATTTTAAAAAAAGATCAAAGGTGCTGGCATGGATTATTGGAAGGAGATGATGAGACTTGCCTGTGGTTTCTGAAAAGCAGTCTTGTGTTGAGAGAGGGGTCAGGAAGGTGATACGTAAGGTCCTTAGAATTTCTAGATTTTCATATTGTATCTCATTTTCAAAGACAAAACCATTGTAACCCACTGTCTGTCAGTATAATATAAATGTAGCAGAACAAGGAGAAATCGTTATGTGGTGCCCATTCCAGGAGTGGGAGGAGGGGATGGGGAGGTTGACTCTGTAAAGTTCATGTTCTACAGAGCACTTGGTCCCTCACAGCCTTCTTTCAGCCCCTCAGCAGCCCTGTGAGGTTTGTGTCATTAACTCCATGTTGCATAAACGGCTATTTAAGGTTACACAACTGGGAGAGAGAAAAGAGGGCACATGGAATACTTACTGGTCTCTCATGAAGAAAAACTCCCATGAATAAACTTTGTTCTATACACGTTAGTCGATATTAAACTAAACTGACAAGCACAGCATACACTTTAAGGACATTTGTGGTTAATAAGAGAAATATCCCCAAAGTAATGATTACTGTTTAATTTTCTCAAAAAGGTGTCAGGAGAGGAAAGGCATTGTGATATAGAGAAAAGGTTATGCTTTGGAATTTGTTAGACCTTTTGAATCCTCCGGCAGGTTATGAACTGTATTACTTTGGGAAAGTTACTTAACCTCTCTGAATACTATATCTTCCTCTATAAAAACAGAGAAAAAAAGCATACATCCTGCCACGGTGTTTTGAGTAGAAATTTACCACTATCATGCATTTTATTTCCTGCCTCTTTTTAAGAAACACACTTTTATTTATTTCAGAGAGGAAGGAAGAGAGAGATAGAAACATCAATGATTGCAACCCAGGCATGTGCCCTGACCAGGAATCAAACAGTGATCTCCTGGTTCATAGGTCCGACCTCAATCACTGAGCCATGATGGCTGGGCCTTTCCTGCCTTTTGAAATTTCCACCTGCCTTTCTTTGATCATCCTCTCCTTAATTTAGACCCTTCAGCTTTTATTAAGACAAAAAATGGAAGGAAGTCATCTTGTACTAATATTAGGTTTACAGGACAATCGTGAATTGCAGGACAAATGTACATAGAGATAAAACAATCAGCTACTTGGACAGTGAGGTTACATGTCCAACTAAAGGGTGAGCAACAAAATAATGGAGCATTACTAAATGCTTTGCAGAAGAAGCTGGAAGACTAATGGCATCCTACCTCTGGAGTAGCACTTTCCAATAGAAATACCATGTGAGCCACAAGTGTCATTTTAAGGTGTCTAATTGCCACATTAGAAAAAGTAAAAAAGACAGCAGGGAAAATTTTATAATGTTATCTTTTCAAAATGCAATCAATGAAAATACTGAGATATTTTTATTGTCGGTGTTTTTTGTTTGTTTGTTTTTTTGTTTGTTTTTCACACTAAGCCTCTGAAATGGGTGTGTTATTTACACTTGGAGCACATTTCAACTCTAGACACACGTCAGGTGCCCAATAGCCACGCCTGGTCATGGCTCCCACACTGAACAGCACAGCGCTAGGCCTCAGTCTTCTGGGAAGAACTGAACATACAACACAGGAGCCCCTGGAAGGAAGCCAGCTCACTATTCCTGGAGGTAATAACAGGTTGCTAGGACAGATTTCAGGTCTGCACTGAGTTCCTGGGCCAGAAACCAAGGCCTTTGGGGCAGCCTCTGACCACCTCGGGAGCTTGTTTTGTGACTACTGAGAGGTTTTGGTCATTGACATGTGAAACAAACAAAAAAACAAGTTAGTCTTGGAGCCAAGAGAATATTCTCCCAAATGCCCAAAGGTGTGATGGGAACAAAGGAATTTAAGGAATATCCTCAGAGCTGCAAAAGCATTTATGGTCTAACTATGAGGTCTTATAGCCTTGAGTCAGTTGGGAACACCTATAGATTTGGGGAACTTTATCATCTTTCATTGGCTTGCCAAAAAAAAAAATATATATATATATATCAATGGAGCCTCGTTTAGGAAAGAAAGGGTTGGTTTTCCCATTAGTTCTTTTATCTGTGTTGTGCTTTGAACAGGTGTGAAGGCTAGAATTATCTGGTGTATTTATAGTATTATTTGAACTGGAATAAATAGTTATAAATTTGGTCATCCAATTTTAAACCTAGCCAGTCAACAGGGAGAAGTTTTATTGATATTTTCAGACAATTAAAAAACACATTTTACATTTTATTTTTCTCCTGTAAAGGTTTTAAAAAGCTTGACATCTGAGATTCCCAATGTTGGTATCCCAAGTCAAGCCCTTACTGCACATCACGTGGACTCTTGCTATAGGCTCCAACTTGCTTTTTTGAGCTTCAACTTGACTCCCTCCTCTAGGTATTCTACCCCACCTCTGTCCTGCCTTTTAACAGTTCACACCACAATAGCATTCCTAAACTGCATCTCTGATCACATCATATTTATAACTAATAATTATTTTCAGTTGTTATGCTCCAGGCATATATACTTTGGCCATTTAAATCCTCATAACTATCCTTCAAAGTAGTTACTCTTCCACTCATTTTACTGTTGAGAAAACTAAGGTCTAGAGTCTAGACGAAGCCCAAGATCAAACAATTTATAAATGCAAAATTGAGATGTGAACCCTAGCACACTGAGTCTTATTGCATGAACAGGAAGCTATCTCAACAATTTGTAGTGGCTCTTCATCCTCTGACAAATGTGCAGCAAGACCTTCTATCATACAGCATCCTAATTTCCACAGACACATGCTTTTATGTCACACCATTTCCTCTGTCTTTAATGCCTAATTGTAATTTAAAGCATTTTCAAGGCCCATCTTATTTCCTCCAGCTGGAACTGGTATCTTCACTTTCTTTAGCAGAAACTGATCTTTCCTTTCTCAGGGTCCCCTTAGAAAGCCTTTACAGCATTATTAATTCACTCAAGACACCACCCTGTCAAACTAGTGTTTTGACCTTAGGCAAGGCAACTACTGTCTCGGGTCTTGTTTCTTCCTCTGTGTCCAAAAAGGATGATAATGTTATTCTGTCAGGTGTACCTCACAGGGTGGTTAAAAGGTCTAAATGAATGATAAATATTAAAGTGTGCAGTAAGCTGCAAATGCAATAGCATAAAACAAATTATTGGTTTTCATCATTATATTCCCTTTGGTGCTTAGCACAATGCTTCCCACTGAAATAGACCTATGCCTTGAACTGGCACATTTATCTCTAAATTCTCAAAATAAACAAAAAATACAAGAAAACATTCCCCAGTGATTCTTTAATTTGTTAGGTTTCATTTTGTTATTGCAAAATTATATAGACATTTCTAGATAAAATTCCCTGGAAAATTTATTTCTCTTTCCAACAGCTTTTTGCTTTGTACATGTTTCCAGGAAAACAACTACAGTCTTTCAGGCCAGGGTGAATGCAAAGCAAATCCCTTTTATCAATGAAAATGTAAAGTAGCAATTAATTACTGAGCAGAACATTCTTTCTTAATACATGAGTTATTGCCTTAAATGCCCATCTACAACCTACCAATGCTCAACTCCCTATGTGATTGAGTTTCTTATTTTAAGCAAAATGAATCTCAACCTGAGATTGCTATGATGTTTTTTCTTATGTGTCTGTGTTAACAGTTATCTCATACAAAATACCTTGGAACTAAAAATTTGGCTTCAGCTGCAGTGAAGAGTAACCCAATGTGAGCGATTATCTTATTCCATCTTCTCACTTAATCCATATAAAAAGGTAATTTATAATTATGGCAAGGTCTTGCTGAGCACTCCAGCCTGAGCTAAGTAACCAGGGGCTTGCTTAAAGTAGAAAATTTGGCGTTAGCAGAAAGGGATTTGTGGGCCAGCAAGAGTGCTCCACAATTTGTTCTCTTAGTCTCACACAGAGCACACATGCCCCTGATCATTTTTCCATCCTCTTCAAAGGACACAAAATATAAGCCAATCAAAACAAGACAAGCACCATATGCCTTCACTCATATGTGGAATCTAATCAACAAAATGAACTAAAAAGCAAAATAAAGGACAGGCTGACAGCTTTGGGTGGGGGTGTGGAGACTGTGAAGGGAAGAGCAAAAAAGAAAAAAGGACACAAACAGTGTGGCGATTGCTGGGGGGAGGAGAGGTGGAAGAGGGTGTGGGAAGATAAATGGTGATGGACAGACGACATGGTGTATAGATGATTTGTTGTGGAATTGTGGACCTGAAACCTGTATACTAGTAATTTTGTTAACCAGTATCACCCCCATAAATTCAATAGAAAGAAAAAAAATAATAAATAAATAAAAAACAGAATACAATTATACAGTTATCTACTGTTTATCTTATTATCTTATATCAGGACTTTATATAAAGTTGAGGAGAGGGCAGGATACAAACGAAAGCCTGACCAGACAAAGATGCTCCAGTGATTTCCTGCCACCAGACATTCCAGAAAAAATCAAAATGACTCCCTGGGCCTAATCCAGAACACAAACAATTTTGCCTCTGGTTCTCTACTGGAAAATGGGATAATTGGGAACAATAAGGCTTTGGATTTACATAACCCACTTTTTCTTAAGTGCTCACGTTTTTCTCTACAGATTTCAAATTTATCCCTATAAAATAAATAATGACTAATAAATGTTGCATTTGATTTACTTTAATATTTTCTGGAGGTCTGCACATTTGATCTGGCACCAACCTGTGAGGTAGCTACAACCTCTACAGACAGGAATCTGACAACAGATAAATGCTTTCTTTTAAGGAATAGTTAATGCAAATTTGCAAGTAAAGCCTAGATTTCATGTTTCTTGCCCTTCGGATTCTTGCTACTTAACATTGGGTTTCACTAAAAGTTCAATGACACTAAAAGATACTATAGTCACTAAGACTTCCTCTATGAACAAAAACACGAAGATAAAGGGAGCCCAAGTCACACTCTATTTTTTTCTACGCATTCCTGAAAAAATAACGAAAAAGAGGGAGACTAGTATATTTATGATACCTTGATTTAATCTGTTCATTTTATGAGATTATTTTCTTGGTATTCCATCTAACAATGGATGCATGCCATTATAAAAAGATAATTTCAAAGAAAAGTAGAAACAAAATGTAAAAACTAGATAATCATCCACTGAATTTGACTTTCTAAATGTTTCAATTGTAAAGAAGGAGCTGTTGGTAAAAATTGCACAGTCTAAATTTTCATTTCCACGCTTAAGATTTCTCTTTAAATAAGTTATAATGCTGTGTAGAAGTAAGTAATAAAATAACTACATTGATGGCTTTATTATTCTGGCTCTAATGATTACATTTGCATACAGCTGGACTTTTTAGAAATACACTATAGTGATAACATTACTAGAATAAAATATAAATCAGATTGTCCCAAATGAGCTGTCTGTCCTTGACACAAATTTCTTGGTAATAGTAGATATCTAAATGAGAAATAGCAAATTTAATAGGGATCCTAAGTGTTAGAAATAATTCGTCACATATCATGACAACTTTCTAAAAGCTAATTTTTTTTCTTTTAATATACGAAAAGCTCTAGATAATGAAGAATAAGCATAGAAATAGAAAGCTGAAAGTCTTAAAAATTAATGCAAAAATTTTAAATCACTTATACGTTGAAATGCTTTTTAATCTCACTAGCAATATAGTGGATGCTAAGGAAATATGAGACATCTGCACAGGAAGTGCCCAAGACTGAACTGAGGAACTCCACTTGCTTGAAGGTTCTGGAGTCTGAAAGGAGGGATAGGAGAAATCTTGTAGGAATTGATGCTGTGGAATTTGAGAATGGTGAATTCCAGCTGGAAAATTGCCTAATGTGGAGAACTCAACTAGTTCTGCAAGTAGTTTTATCTTACCTGTAAATGATCATGCACTTAATGTCAAAGTTTTTTCTGAATAAAATGTGAAGGTTTTTCTATTTCCATAATTTTAAAAAACAAAATTACACTAACATAATTTAAACCTAATGCTATCTGCTTTGCCATTTTAAATATAAAAGTGAACAAAACTGACTGCATATTAAAGGATAAATACAAGATCAAAGAAAGTTTAAAACAGAAAGATAAAAATTAAAGGATTAACAAGAATATTTTTAATATTATGTCTATAAAAAAGCAAGAGGGACTATAGAAATAATAGGCAAGAAAAAATTTACAGGGAAATATTAAATTGAATAAATAAAATCATTTTTATTAGTAAAATGTACAAGAAAAGCATAACAATAGAGAACTTCAAAACATCAATAACAAATCAAATGAGTTAGAAAGGCAGTAATAAAATGAAAAACATAATTGTAGAAAGTTTAGCTCCATCTTATTACTTATAGTAGAACAAGAGACAAGATAAATGATTTAAAGATATAGAAGATGTTTAAAACATATTAATCTAACATGTTATATAGAATATTAATTAAACATTATGAATTAAAAGAGACATATTCCACCTGCATTTTTAAAAAGGCTTACTATATTTATGAAAAACTAAAAAAATAATCTAAAAAGGAGGAAAATCTGTACTCTACATTTCCTAACCACAAAAAAAGTAGGAGTTATAAGTAAAAATTTAAACAAACAGTAACAAAAATTCTAATCAAAACTACGAAGCAGATTCAATTCATTATTGATTCAAATAAGAAATAAGGATCTTAATGAGAGTTTCAAGAACTTTAGTGAGAACAACAAAGACATGAAAAAGGACCAGTCAGAAACTAAGCACACACTAACTAAAATAAAGAATAACTTACAGAGATTCAACAGTAGAGTAGATAATTCCAAGAATCAAATAAATGATTTGGAATGTGAGGGAGCAAAAACGAACAAACAAAAAAACAAACAAAGAAACCCAACAATCAGAAGGTAAAAAGAATCCAAAATTATGAAGATAGTGTAAGGAACCTCTTGGACAACTTCAAGAGTACCAACATTAACGTTATGGGGGTGCCAAAAGAAGAGAGAGAACAAGATATTAAAAACCTATTTGAAGAAATAATGACAGAAAGCTTCCCCTATCTGGTGAAAGAAATAGACTTACAAGTCCAGGAAGCACAAAGCATCCCAAACAAGATGAACCCAAATAGGCCCACACCAAGACACATCATAATTTAAATGCCAAAGGTTAAAGACAAAGAGAGAATCTTAAAAGCAGAAAAAGAAAAGCTGTTAATAATAATAAGAAGAAAGATTTTTTAAAAAGTATGAATAATAAAATAGCAAGGAATACATATCTATCAACAATTGAATCTAAAAATCAAAATAAACAAAGAAGGAAACTAAAGGGAAAAATAAACTGAAGAATAAAATAGAACCAGAGGCATGGAAACATGGAGCAGATTGACTAATCTCAGAGGGAAGTGGGGAGTGGAGGCAGGAAGAGATTAACCAAAGATCTTAAATGCATACTGGTCTATGCATTACCTATGGGTACTGACAATAGAGTGGTGAAGGCCTGGAGCAGGGAAGGAACCAGGGTGAGGGGGATAATGGGGAGAAGTAGAGGGACATCTGTAATACACTCAACAAAAAAGATTTAATAAATAAAAAGAAAAAAAGAAAAAATAGCACACTACTTAGACAAAAATGACAATATTATTTTATCTCAAAAGAGATAAGAAATAAGTGAAATAAATATTTAACTCAAACTGTTGGAATTAACAATCCTAAGGAAGGCAGAAATAAATAACAATGTGTAAAAGTCAGAAATGACTATATTGAAATGAGTAACATGAAATAAGTAAACAATAAAAAATGTGTGTGTTTTTAATAAACTATTAGCAAATCTAAAAAAGAACATAAGAAAAAAGGGTAAAAATTTAAAAATAGAGTGTGGGGCAAAAGTAAGTTTACAATTATGAGTATGCAAAACGCAGTTTATTCTTATATTATTATGTATTAATTATTGTATAATTGTTTACTTACTTTTATCCCACCCACTATATATATATATATATATATATATATATATATATACACTAAAGCACTTAGCAACACATTAAACTTAGGAACAATTTTAAAAATAATTTTATTTAATGAATTTCAAAACTTAGTTTTAAAATTTTTAAATGTATCATCTCTAATTTACATGTTTTTTTAATCAGAATAGATGGATAATTTCTTAAAATAATAACCAATATTTAATTTAAAACAGTAGTCAATAAAATACTGGTAATGAAAATTTAGTTATTATACAAAAATCAAAGAATAAAGTAATGCCAGATGTAATTTTTAATATGAAAGGTCCAGAAAATGCTATTAGATGCACAAAAAAGAAAAACATATTGGTAGAGAGAGACAAAATTATTATTTTCAGGTGATATGATTATATATCTGGAAAAAGAATGAATGGGAAAAACTTTTAAAATTAACTTTGTGAAGTCATGCCAATTCAAAATAAATGCATAAAATTTTATAGTCTTTGTAGAGGACTGAAATAACCATTTAAAATGTAATGGCAAGAAGAGGCTACATATGCAATATTGACACAAAAAAATATGTGATAAAAATCCAGGTATAACATTAAAAATGTTAACCTATACAATTTTTTATGCTCTGAAATAAAAGACAACATATTTTAAATATGACAACTTCCTTACCCCAAATAAATACAAAAATTTAATCCTATTACAAACTGAAGATGAGCTTTGTATAAACTTTGTAAATATAGTACAGACTTTACCCAAAATCTTAAACATATTATAAAGTTTAAATTTACTAAATTCTGACTACTGGTGTAAAAAATAGCCAGAAGTAAATGAAACATTATAAAATTGTCCAACAATAAATCCCAGTATATTTGAGAATTGAAAATATGGTTAAAAAAGATTTACAAAACAATATACAAGAAAAAGAATGTGTTAAAAATGGTTTGGGGACATTTGGTTAAAAAATTTACAAAACAAAATACAGATTCTCACTTTACACACTAGGATACAATCCCATATCAAGTAAAGAGTTGTATGTAAAAAATATTAAAACATAAAACCTTAGAAGATAATACTGAAGTGAATATTATTCAATGCTTGGATGGAGTGAGGGAGCAGACAAGGAGTGAGAAGTATTTTTAAACTTTAATAAAGTTATAAATTAAAAAGGTAAATGGGTTTTATTATATAAAAATTTAAAAAATATAGAAAAACATTCAAATCATTAACAACCAGAGGGGAAACATGTGTGCAATAAATATGACAGTTAACTTTGCTATTAACTAAAGAGCTATGTGAGAGAAAAGTACAGAGTCTCAAAAATTATCAATGGGAGAAACCAAGATGGCGGCGTAGGTAAACATCTAAACTGCATCCTTGCACAACAATTTCAAAAATACAACTAAAAGACAAAACGGACATCATCCAGAACTACAGGAAAGCTGGCTGACTGGAAATTCTACAACTAGAAGCAAAGCAAACCACAAGGAAAATAGGAGCTGTAAAAGCCTGAGGTACAAAGACACAGGTGCGCGTGTGCTGAGAGGATAGAGCTGGAGAGTTGGGGATGGCTGAGTGCCTGGATGGCGTTCTCCATTGTGAAGGAGATAAAAGAACCAGACTGCACTGAACCCCAGCTCTGGGCAAGACCCTGGGACCCAGGCTCATACGGGGGGAATCTGGGCTGTAAGGCGAAAACTCAGGGGAGCAGAAAAAAGCAGAGCATGTGAATGGGCACAGAGGACAGACTGTTGACTATGCCGCTAGATTGCCCTAGCGGGAAGGAAACAAAAGCTCTGACTGCACTGAACCCCAGGTCCAGGTGAGAATCTGGGAATCCAGATTTATTGGGGGAGAGACTAGACTAGACTGGCAGTGGATGAAACTTGAGGGCACCCTTCTCTCAGAGGTGCTTGCAACAAGTATCAAGGGACACTAAGACCCAGGAACCTCATAGGGCAGGGCTGACAAGAAGTCAAGTCTGTTGGCTCCACCCTGAAACTCCGCCCCATCCAAGCTGAGCACAGAGGCTTTTGCAATTTTGCAAATCTAGTTGAATAAGGCTGTTTCCTGGCATAGACATAGCTGATCCTCACAGCCAATTGGCCTGGAGGTCAACTCCTCCCACTGATTCTAACAATAATCAAGACTTAACTACAACAAGGCTGTACACACAGTCCACAACGGGGTGCACCAAGAGTGTCTATCTCAGGTAACTAGGGAGGTTGAGCCACTGGCCCATATAGGATACCTAGCACACAAAGCTACCCTACCAACTCAGAGAAGCAGTGAAAATGCGGAGACAAAGAAACATCACAAAAAAAAAAAAAAAAAAAAAAAATGGAGGAAAACAAATGACTGGAAATAGACTTCAAAACCACGGTTATAAGGTTTTTCAAGAATTTCCTAGAAAAAGCCGATAAATTTAGTGAGACCCTCGAGGATATGAGAGAGACCCTCAAGGATATGGAAAAGGACCAACTATAAATTAAACATACACTGACTAAAATAAAAAATATTATACAGAGACGCAACAGCAAACTAGAGGAACACAAGAATCAAGTCAAAGATTTGAAATACAGGAAGCAAAAATCACTCAACTGGCAAAGCAAAATGAAAAAAAAAAATATCCCAAAAGTTGAAGATAGTGTAAGAAGCCTCTGGGACAACTTCAAGCATACTAACATCAGAATTATGGGGGTGCCAGAAGAAGAGCGAAAGCAAAATATTAAAAACCTATTTGAAGAAATAATGACTGAAAACTTCCCCCACCTGGTGAAAGAAATAGACTTATAAGTCCAGGAAGCACACAAAACTCCAAACAAAAGGAATCCAAAGAGGACCACACCAAGACACATCATAATTAAAATGCCAAGAGCAAAAGACAAAGAGAGAATATTAAAAGCAGCAAGAGAAAAAGTTAATTACCTACAAAGGATCACCCATATGATTGTCAGCTGATTTCTCAACAGAAACTATGCAGGACAGACGGGAGTGGCAAGAAATATTCAAAGTGATGAATAGCAAGAACCTACAACCAAGACTACTCTACCCAGCCAAACTGACACTCAGAATTGAAGGTCAGCTAAAGAGCTTCACAGATAAGAAAAAAGCTAAAGGAGTTCATCAACACCAAACTAGTATTATATGAAATGCTGAAAGGTATTCTTTAAGAAGAGGAGGAAGAAGAAAAAGGTAAAGATAAAAATTATGAACAACAAATACATATCTATCAACAAGTGAATCTAAAAATAAAGTGAATTAAAAATCTGATGAACAGAATAAACTGGTGAATATAATAGAATCAGGGACATAGAAAGGGAGTGAACTGACAACTTTCAGGGGAAAGGGATGTGGGTGGTGTGGGAAGAGACTGGAAAAAAATTATACACCTATGGATGAAGACAGTGAGGGGGAGATAAGGGAAGAGGGTGGGGTGGGAACTGGGTGGAGGGGAGCTATGGGTGGAAAAAAGAGGAACAACTATAGTAATCTAAGCAATAAAGATTTATTAAATTAATAAAATTATCAATGATCAAGAAATTAAATTAATATAGATTAACATTTGTGAAAATGTTCAGCTTCTTTAAGAATCTAAGAAAAGATTCCATAATTGATCTACTAAATTAGAGAGAAAAAGAGAAATACAACCACAGCCAGGCAAAGATGAAATAGCCACTCATACATACTCAGTTGTAATAGAAATTGGTACATGTTTGAAAAGCAATTTGGGCAAATGAAATATGATCTTTGGAAATACTCATTCTGTTTTATTCAGTAATTTCACTTCTGGATATAAATCTAAGGGAAAGTATTTTAAACGTGTTAGGCATACAGAGGTTCTTCTGGGGTTTATTGTTTTCTTTCCTTCTATATTAAATCAGATTTATTCTGTTACTTTCCACAATGACAATGGAAACAACTTAGAAGTGTAACCCGAAGAGAATAATTGTTTTGCTGGCATATTTACTCAAGGAGATATTATGCAAAATAGACTATAACCATGTTAAGTGAAAAGATATAAAATTATATTCACAATACAGTAACTATGTCAAAATTAAAGTTTTATACGTGGAATAAAAGACTGAAGGGAAATCTATCAAAATCTTAATGGCAATGGTGAGTGCTTGGTGAATCAAGATGTGCTGTGGAACATTTTTCCTAATTTTCTCTATGGCCAAATGTTTCTTTAATGAACATGAAAAAAAATGTATTTTTTTTTTTTTATTAAACAAAACAAGCCTAACTAATTTGCATCACTAAGTGGATCAACAATTTTCAGGAAAGGTTCCTGGGACAGAATAGAACTCATGTGCTCCTCCCCTCACCCCCACCCTCAAAATCTCCCGAGTGCAGCCCATCCTTTGAGAAGCAAGCAGAGCTCTGAGGCTGGAGTGCTTTAGGAATGAGTGCTTTAGGAATGAAAGAATTAGGAACAGCTGGGGCAGATTCAAAGCCATGACATGCATGCCCCTTCAAAGGCAGCACAGAGGCAGGCAAGGTGAGAGAGAGTTCAGAGCAAATCAGAGCTTACAAATGGGTGGATTAAGCTAAAAATGTGCAGGAGGCATCATGAGGGCACTACCAAGGCTCAGAGTGAGCCAAGTGGAAAATGTGGCACTCGACACCTGTGGACTAGCCAGCAGCTGAGTACAAGCTAAAGGAGAAACATTCAAAACTTCAAAAGTGGCTAAACAAGGCTGTGGTTAGAAGAAAGAACTTATTTTTAAATTGGTAATGAGGTATAGTATTTATAACTGAGCCCTTCTTGGTTTTTATCATTGGTTCGCAATTTTGTATGTTGTAATTTAGAAGCGATGTTTCCTAAAAATTATGATTTAATTTTATATAATGCAAGCTGCTTTCTTTTTTTAAAAAAGGGGAATATATAAGAATGCAAAGGGAACTAGAAATATGTGACTCTGCTTCCTTTGTTTGGTCACATGAGTTAATGATTATGAGCCTTGGTTTCCCTTTTGAGGTAATTTTATTAGGTAATTCATTCAGCCAATGTTTATTGCACTTCTCAACTTCAGACACAGTAGCTGGCACCAGAGATACATGGTAGATAAGATGTATGAGCTCCTTGCATTTCAAGGACCACTGGGGGAGTCAGAGAATTACAAGTGGGATAAGTGCTATAGGAGGGGGACAGGATTGGGGGGGGGAGGGGCACAAAAGCTTCCCAGGGGTGACATCTCATTCACCTCCAAAGACGGTTTGTGTTTGGCTTAAGGATAAAGGACATGTCATGTGAGCCTTGTGAGTCATGCTGGACTTTATCCTACAAGAATTGGGAAGATGTTGCAGGCTTTTAAGCAAGAGGGTCACACAAGTAAATTTATGGCTCACAAGGATGACTATAAAGAGAGAGGACCTGCTCCTGTGCTCTTGTAGGAAACAGGAGAGGTGCCAAAAAGAGAGCCAGGATTCAGGTTATGAGAGGAAGAGAGAACCAAAGATGTCTCCCAGGTTTCTGACTTTATTAACTGGGATAAAGGTGGTATCATGATGTGGGGCTCAAACAAAAATAAAAAAAAGGAAGGAGCAAGTGTGAATGAGAAAATGGTGATTTCGGGTTTGAGCACACCCATTTTGGAGGACTCATGATGCACCTAACCTGCAATGCCTCACTTAAGTTGTGGAGCTGATAGCAATCCAAACCTCAGGAGAGAGATCTGGTCTGAAGAACCACGCAAAGTACTTACAGGTGGAAGAGGATCCATGGCACAATCCTGACAAATGCCAGCATTAAAGGGACAACTACAGAAGAGGAGCTTGGACAACCACTGTGACAGGGAGGCCATAAAGGGAGGAGGAACGTTTTGTGGATGGCATCACAGAGCTCTTGAAGGAAGTGATGAAGAGAACCCAATGCTGACGAGGAGGAAATAATCCAAAGGCTGAGAAGTATCCACTGAACACAGCCACAACGGGCTCCTGGTTACCTTAAGGAAAGTGATTTCTGTGGAATGATGAGGGTAGACCCCAGATAGCAGTTGAGGAGTGAATGTCATGCCATCGAAAAGAATAAGAAATTATAAGGAATTATTTCCATACATTTAACTAGGAAGTGGAGAAGATAGGAAAAGAGCTAGAGACATTGATTTAGTTCCCAAGGGCTGCCATACCAAATGACTACAAACTAGAAGGCTTAAAACAACAGACTTTAATTCTCTCACAATCCTGGAGGCTTGAGGTCTGAAATCAAAGTGTCGACAAGGCCGGGGGCGTGGAGGGGGGGTGTCTCTGAAGTTTCTAGGGCAGAACACTACTTTGCCTCTGACGGTTCCTGGTAATGACTGGTGTTCCTTGGCTTGGAGCTGAGGTACTGCAGTCTCTACCACTGTCTCCACTTGGTCTTCTTCCCTCTGTGTCTGTGTCTCTGTGTCTGAATCTTGCTCTCCTTTCTCTTATAAAAACACCAGTCACTGGATTTAGGGTCCCCCCTAACCCAGGATGTTAGGCTGCTAAAACAAAATTCCCAAAGCTGGGTGGCTTACACAACAGAAACGCATTTCTCACAGTTCTGGAGGCTGGAAGTACGACTGGGTACTGGAGAGAGCCCGTTTCTGTTTTGTGAACTGCCAGCTTCTCCTGGCATCCTCACACGCTGGGAAGAGAGTGAACTAGTTCTTTATCCTTTTCTTATAAGGGCACTAATCCCATTCATAGGAGCTCTACCCTATGGCCATCACATTGAGGATTAGATTTCAACATGATTTTTTTTTTTTTTTTTTTTGGCGGGGGTAGGGATATATAAATCTTCAGTTCATAACATCCAGTATGACATCATCTTAACCCAGTGGTCGGCAAACTCATTAGTCAACAGAGCTAAATATCAACAGTACAATGACTGAAATTTATTTTGAGAGCCAAATTTTTTAAACTTAAACTTCTTCTAACACCCCTTCTTCAAAATTGACTCGCCTAGGTCATGGTATTTTGTGGAATAGTCACACTCAAGGGGCCAAAGAGCAGCATGTGGTTTGCCGACCACGAATCTAACTAATTACATCTGCAAAGACCATTTTATCCAAATAAGGCCGCATTCTTAGGTTCCAGTGGCATGAGTTTTAAGGAGACACTTCAATATTTCAATCCAGTACAGAAATATTGAGGTGAAGTTATTTGTGTTTGTTTGCTTGCTTGCTTATTTGGTTTATTAATTTTACAATTTAATTAATTGGAAAATAGATGGGAGTTCTTTGTGATACATACATGATGCTAATTTGAACACCCATGTTCCCAAGAGATGACAATTATTTCATAACAGATCTTGGAAAATTGCCTGAAATTTTACACCAAATCGTATGTTCATAAAAAATAAATAAATAAATAAATAAATAAATAAATAAATAAATAAATAAATATGTCCATGAGGGGTAAAAATGACAAGGCCATAGTAACTTAGCATAGTTTCTTATGAGTCTCAACAACTGTTTTATATCTTTTGAACTTATAGTAATGTAGCTAAGATTTCTGGGATAGAATAGAATGAGATTTTGCATCTTATTCAATTTCAGATTTTCTCTAGGATAGCATGATTTAGTAACCCAATTCCTCGAGGAACATTTAAGCACTTTGTTTACAAATCACCAAAAAAAGCCTACTTTACATACTGTTTAAATAAATTGACCAGTTGGGGAGAGTATTATGTAGTTACAGTTTGTTATCATTTTATTGGGATTAAAATAATTAACTTATATACCTCATTTCCTCATTGCATGACTAAAACAAAATAAACAGAACAAAAACAGATCCCTTACCTTGAAAAGAAAGCAGATAACATTTCAAGACCAGTTACACAAAAGATATTTGAAATCCTGGAGCCCATTCACTCTTTCCTGAATTTCTGTTATAAGAGTTAGAATTCTAAATATTAAATTCATATTGGCAATAATTATTAAAATAATCAGGAAGTGCAGAAAGGATAGTTCTCTGCATTCATAATTTCTTCCATTATAGCTTATACTAAATACAGCAATCTAAATGTGTATATATATATAAATAAATTTCTGGTGCCAATGGAATAACCATAATTTTTATTTACTTTTGGTTTCTTCCTGAAGGCAAAAAACTAAAAGGAAACACCTGCCGACTCTGACACTTAGTCTGGCTTTTTCAGCAATGTGATCCACACACGGGAACTTGGACACCTTATATGTTTCACTTCAGGTTGAATGGGGGAATATTTGTGAAATGCTTTTTAAATGATCACTTGCTCTTTTCTCCCAGTGGCAACAGCTCAGCTTCACACTGATGGCGCACACCACCACTTTCCTTCTCGAAGCCTGCCACTGAAAGCTCTGCCTAGGTGTCTCGCACAGTCAACAGGTAGGTACACCATTACCTTTACCTTTCTGGAATGGCCAGTGAAGCTGGGAAAACTGTGTGCAGCCCACTTTGCCCAAGTTCGTCACTATGCACACACACTCTAACCATTGCCCTTTGCATTACACATTGATCTCATGGACCAATAATAGTCAAAAATAACAGTCAGTTTCCCCAAAGAACCCCCCAAATGTACGTCTATATCTGAGAAAATTCTAGGCTGAATGCTATCCAGATTCAATGTGTTCTTGCTTCATTAGGTAAAGTTATTTTGGTGCATTCTCTAACAAGCTCATGTTTTACAAATTTGTATGTATATTAAGACTTGTGTTATATATACACTTAACTCATTTTTCTTGCATGAGTCAGAAACCAAAATAGACAAGCCTCTCCTTTGGTTCAAAAAGGAACTATTGAGTGTCAATTGTGTCAGGTACAGACAGTGATTATCACAATGACCAACAGAACGGAAATGGTTTCTCCCACGCTTTGCCGCCGTAGAGCTTGAAGTCTAGTGAGGAAGACAAATAATAAGCAGATAGTTCCACGCAGAAAGTTGCAAATGCCAAAAAATTCTACAAAGAAAAAGAACAGGAATTTGTGAGTGTATATAACAGGAAGTTTATGTGAGACCAGGACAATAGAGATGAAATCTGATGGATGAGTAGAAATTAGTTTATTTAAATGTGGAAGGAATGAAAAGAGGAAGCATCACAGGGAGATAAAGAGGTATACACAAAGGTATTAGGTGAAAATAAAACATGAAACATTCAAAGAAATGAACAAGCTCAATATGTGAGTCCTAAGAATTAAGGAGGTGGTGGGAAAGTGTTGGGAGGTGAGGATTTGGGATTTTATTCTAATAATGAAAGTCTTTCAAAGGTTTTGGGTAAGATGTTGATGTGATAAAGTTTACATATTTAAAAGATTACTTGGGTGGCCATGAAAATAGCAGATTACAGGGAACAAAGAATAAATGTCTGGGAGATCATTTAGGAGGCAACTGCTTTACTCCAAGCAACAGTTGTTGATAGCTTTGACCAGAGTAACAACATTAAGAAGAATTAGATTTAGTCAACAATGATGTCCAGATTTCTGGCTGTTGAATCTCTATGGATGATGGTGACACTTTCTATGGTGAGAGGAACTGAAGTAGGTTGCAGATAAAAATAAGTTCAGTTTTGACCATGTTGTATTTTGGGTACTTGTGACACCTCCATGTCAAAATATCAAGTCACCCAGATACTCATGTCTGAGACTCTGAAGAGACTCATTCAAACTGGAAACATAAATGTGGGCGTCACTGACACATCAAAGATAACTGCAGTAATGGGAAAGGGTATAGGATCAGAAGAAAAAAGGGTTCTATCAACAAATCTTAAGGAACTTTAATATTTAAAGATTGGGCAGAGTGAAATGAGCCAGTTAAATAGAATCTGAGGAAGAGAGGAGGGTATAAAACCTCAGGAGGATGGCTTTGTCCTAGAAAACAAGGGAAAAGATTGTTTGAAGGACAGAATGATTCACTGTTGTGAAAGTCGAATAGAATTAAGGCTGAACAGTATCCTTTAAATTTGGGGCCGTTGGATGGTGGATGACCTTAGCAGGAGGTATTTCAGGAATGGTGGGGGTGGAAGCTGGATTGAAGGGGGTTGAGGAGTGTGTAGGAAGTGTGGTGTTCAACAAAAATTTGCTGTCTTATGAGTCTTTTATCTAACAGAGTGTGCAATTATAAAAAAATTTTGGATGCCTGGTTGTACTGTAGGTTTGTTGTTGATAAAAAAAGAAAAATAGGGGGCACCCTAATTGGTTTGGGTCAGTGGGTAAAGCTTCCGCCAACCGACTGAAGGGTCCCAGGTTCGATTCAGGTCAAGGGCATGTACCTTGGTTGTGGGCACATCCCAGGAGAGGGTGGGCAGGAGGCAACTGATTGATGTTTCTCTCTGATTGATGTTTCTATATATTCCCCTCCCTTCCTTTCTATAAAAAAATCAACAAAATATATTTTTAAAAGAAAAATAGGCAGAAATGAGAGATATAGTAAAATAGAGGGAGGGAGAGAGAGAGAGAAAGGGAGAGGGAGAATGACATTAAGTTAATTATGCAACCGAACAGGAAGAGTGATGAGACAAAGACAGAGATGCTGGCAAGTGATTTAAAGTACTAGCACTATCACTACCTTCTTTCTTAAGATGTGGAACACGGGTAACGTGAAATACTTCACTGAATTTGAAGAGCAAATATTTATCTGACACAAACTCTATTTAGTGAAACACTCTATGGCTTATTACATATTCTGCTTTAAGGTTTTCACCTCAGCATGGGTGAAAAATAGACCAGATTTAATCCAATTAAAGAAAAGTACTCTTATAATTAAGAGACCTCAATTATGCTTGCCATATCCTGAATTATTTTGCTTTTATCGTATTAACACTTGTTATACTAAACTTATAGAAACCTAGTAAAATATTTTTATATAATTGTCCTTATTTATATTCATCTTACTTTACTATAGCTATGGAGTTTATTTTTAAATTTACATTTTGAAAACCTACGTTTTGTCCATCCTAATTTCTCCCTCAGTTAATTTTCTAAATTGCATTAATTCTTCCAGTGCCACTTCCCACTTGATCTCCTCCATTAACCAAGTTCTGCTTTCAACCACTAGATCTTCTAGTATTCTTCAATATAATATTTCTTTTGGGCCCTCTCCAACTCTCAGTATTCTCATCACCTACTGCTTGGCACCAGTGGGAGAATCATTCACACTTTTCCTACATCCTCAAAGCCATGGAATAAAAAAGTGAACCTTTTAGTCCTATGTTTTATGGGAGACATGAGCAGTACAAGAAAAGAACATTAGTGCTGGAAAGCTCAACAAAAAGGACCTCTCTTGAGTTTCCCCTGCAAGATGCACTCACATTTCTTGAAAAACCAATTAGTCTGCAAATAATAGGTAGTATTTGTTCATTCCCTTCCACATTTTGTTACAACTACTCTTTTTTATACTTTAATACTCTTATTTAAATACTAGAGGTCCAGTGCACGAAATCTGTGCACAGTGGGGTTGGGTTTCCCTCAGCTCAGCTTGCACCCTCTCGCAATCCAGGATTGCTGGCTCCTAACTGCTCACCTGCCTGCCTGCCTGATTGTCACAACCACTCTGCCTGCCTGCCTGATTGCCCCTAACCACTAGCCTGCATGCCTGATTGCCCCTAACTGCTCATCTGCCTGCCTGTTCACTCCTAACTACTCTTCCTGCTTGCCTGATCACCCCTATCCACTCTGCATGGCTGACTGATCACCCTAACCACTCACCTGCCTGCCTGATTGCCCCTAACTGCTTCTGCCTCAGCCCCCGCCACCATAGCTTCATCTGGAAGGTTGTCCAGAAAGACATCTGGAAGGTCGTTCTGCTGTCCAGTCTAATTAGCATGCTTTTATTATAGATATCCTCCATTTTGCCTTTGGCCAGCAAAGTCTAAAATATTTACTGTTGATCCTTCATATAAGATTTTTGCTGACCCCTGTTCTAGAAGGAGTAGTCAGTTGAATAAAGCCATTCCTGAACCTCCACTGAGCCATGCTGCTAGGAAAAAATCAGTTGACCCAGCCCAAACCAAATGTACTACGCAGCCAACCCACAGAATCATGAGAAATAACAGATACTTGCTGTTTTGATATATTAGTTTAGGGATGGTTTATTATACAAAAAAATCCTATGAAACACAGACAAGCAGCTCTATGAAGTGGCTAAGGGCCTCGTGTCCTCGTCACTTCACAATGACACCATGCTCAGAAACCTCAGGTCCCATTCTATTTCACAAACCCACTCTGCCCTCTTAGGCTACAGCCTTCCTTCAGCCCAGAGTTTACTTTCCCCCACTTCTTTTGGAGTCTTACTCATTTATGGCAACGTTTCCTGTGAAGCATTCACAGGTCTACTGGTCACACTTAATTCCACACTTCTCTGATGTCTACAGCAATTCTTGCTGGATGATAGGTTCTATAATACATTTTATTCATTCTTATACTGCATGTACTTGGTTATAATATTTGTTTAATCATATGTCTCCATATGAGTTATGAATTCACAGCTCAGCCCCCCATGAGCCCCGACATATACAGACATATCACAATGTTTCTTCAGTTCACCATTTTATATCATAAATGTAGTTGAAGATACCTATAATTTTTGTTTCTCGGTTTAACATTTTAACCCTCAAAAACATATTCTAAGAAGTGTCACCCTGACATTACTCTCATGGAAACTTCTCTTACCAATGGACTTGATACATCAATTTCTGGTTTGAGGCTACTACAGGGAGCCCATCTGAATTACGCACCATATTTGAATGAACTCAAGACATGTTGCTTGGTGAGTGGGATGAAGAGGCAGCAACTTTTTCTGCTTTTCACTCTCTTGTGTTCATTGTGCTATTTCCATAGGTCCCAAAACACTCTCATGTTTAACCTTCATTTTGCCCTGATGTTTTTCCGAACTATTATTTTATTATTAAATTTTAAATATAAGATAACCATGAGTCACAAAACAGTTGCCTGCAAAAAGTGAATCATCTGACTCTCCACCACCTTCCAGTAACTCCCTCCCTCTTAGCCTACTGCCACCCACATACCGACTATAGCATCCTTTCTGCCACCTTTCTTGGGTGGATTTTATACAGTTAACTTTCCTTAGACTGGATTTTATGCCCCAAAGTTAAAATATGGAGTTAAATTTATGTAATTTTCTATCTGTGGAAATTATTTGCATATCTCAGTTTGAGATGGAATGCATCACAATTTTTCCATTAAAATCATTTTAATGGCTTTTAGCTTAGTAATGGAGTTTTTCAGGAATATATATATATATATATATATATATATATATATATATATATATATTCTTTCTTTCCTCCTTTTTCCCCTGTCATATTTTTTCTCCTTTTTTATTTTTAACAAGCATGTAGGAGTGACTAATATATACAGAGTCACCAAACCCTTTTTCCAAGACTATCTGTTGCTTTATTGCAGTTGTTCTTAAGAGTTTAGAGGAGCAATTTTGCCCCACTTGGGCATTTGGCGAAGTCTGGAAATAGTTCTGGTTGCCACAGATCAAGAGTGTGGGTGGATGGGTGTACTCGTGGCATATAGTGGGTAGAGCACAGGGATTCTGCTAAACATTTTACAATGCACAGGGTATCCCCTGACAACAAGCAACTATTTGCCCCCAAATGTTAGTAGCTCTGAGGTTGGGAAACCTTGCTCTAACATATTCCATATTTTGTGCCACAAGCTCATTATTCACAGTAGAATATTTTCCCCTCGTCATTCTTTTTGACCTTCAGCTCAACCATTGAAAATTCTAAATCTCTGTTTTTAAAAGCCATATGATGAAATATCACTCTCTCTGCAATGCTTTTTTTTTCCTGCTTTTGAATGTGATGTCTACTCTTTTTGAACAGATTATGCCAAAGTACTAATCACTGATCCAATTGTTTTCTCCATGAACGTAGTGCTTTATATAGGCCCTTTCGGAAAGTCTCTTATTCTCATTGGGACCCAATTTTATCATTCCCAGGATAAAAGAGAACAATGTGATACCTTTAATACCCTTTCCAGCACTACTCTTTGATGCCCTTCTTCTGGATAATGTATGATCCCTGTCCCCACACACCAGTGTTCAAATGAGCCCTACCCATGAAGGATTCTTGTTCTAACCTGTCACACCAGCACCTACCATCATCCATTAAAATTCTTTTCATACTAATTACAGAGGTCTACATCAGATTTTTGGGGAATTGAAAAAATCAAAGATGTGACTAAGAAGTTATTGATAGACACATAAAGATTACAGTGGTTTAAGTATGAACACCAAAAGTGGTTACAAATACTAAGAGCAGAGGACTATGTCTCTATTTTGTTCTACATTTAAGTCCTATAATCCAAGTGGAATTTAAAGCACTGTCCTACCAATCATCCCTATAATCCATCTGCTTGGCGTGGTTTTGCAAACTGTGGAGACAACCTGCATATTATGTAAATAATGAGGTGTAATATAATAAAAAGTGAGATAATTATATGCCATTTTAAAGACATAACTAAATTGTTTACATTTTTTAATCAAAGTAGCAACATATTTCAGGTTTATATTTGATCAAAATAGAAATTTGGGAAAGGTTTTTTTTTTTTTATAGCTTGTCAGTCTATTTTTAATGTTTTTAATAAATCATCTCATAATTAACCATATAGTGTCTTTTAATTAACTGTGCCTCATAATGTTCTTCAGAAACTCTAATTATACATTAGAGTATTATTCAGAACACCTGCTCTTGTGGGTTTCAGTAATTTCAGCCCTGAATATTTTGATATAAAGAGCTATAATCATTGAGAATGTTTGGGTTTTTAAAAAGTATTTTGTGCCCCACCTTTCTGACTAACTATAGCCTGCTTTATATGTCATGACTTTTTGCTTACTGAAGCTATTGTCCATCATCATTCATCTTGGGTTACCACTTTAGGAAAATATGAATACTTAGCCCAAAAGGGAAGAGCATACAGAAGTTCAATGTTCTGCCTCCCAACTTATATGAGTTATACCAGATCACCACCATACTGGAAAACAACACGGATGGATCTGAGCATTGGGTCCCTAGCAAGGTTATTCTTCTGCCTAATAATGTCACTCGACAAAATGTGTTAAGCTGCAAATGAGATAAAGGATACCATATGCATAAAGGCATTTTATTTTTAACATAACTAAATATAAATGTCCATTAATCTCTGAATTTACCCTGCCTGGTAGTCAGGAGTAACAATAGGAAGTCAGTTACACATACTATTCTTTATTGAGACTAAACACCGGTCGATCTCATCCATAAGCTACATACAATAAGTTGCAAATTTTTAATTTTGCTGGCATATTGAAGGCAGATTAGAAATGTGGTATCTGGCCTTATTAATTTCCTTTGGTGGCTTGGAACAAGCTTGATGGGCATATATCTTAAGTCATTTCAGCTGGGAAGCTGTGTTCCCCATTTAGTGTTCTGAACAAGTAGGTTTGACTCCAAAGAGAAGATGCATTGAGCAGTACTGATAATGTATTGCACGCTAACAATTAATCAGATGTGAACATATTTGTTGATATTATTCCCACCTATCTCCAACTTTGAGATTGTTTGAGATATTATTTCCAACTTTCTTGTCCCAAAATTTTTTATTATAACTTGACAAATATCTAACCATTACAAATTCCAGTTGATAAACTAGGATATCTTATTCTGCTAGTCTTAAAACTTGTTATACAATTTATATAATTAAAAGAAATTGAATGTGTCAGGCACAATATAAAAAGCAACCAACACTAGAAATAGTATCAGGTGAGAAATTACGTACGTACCATAGTCCATGAATCTAAAAATTGGAATTTCTATTCCAACATCTCCCATATAAGTAGACTATACCTTTAAAAACCACTTGGTATGATCTAATAGTATATTTGATGTACAGAGTTGCTTTTACCACTTAACCTTGTTTTTGCTACTCAGGGCAGTGAATGTTAAATGAAACTCCTCCCTCTCCTGCACTCACTCTTCATCCCTGCCTCAGACAGCATCACACCAGATTTAGCTCTTATTTTAGTTTTCTATGACTAGGCCTCTTCACCCAATTACTAAAAATTTACTTTTGAGATAGTAAGCTATATCTCATCCTCAGGGTATAAAACCATTTCAGTGGCTATCCATTTCAGTGCTAAAAAACAGTATTCGTGAAGGGCACTTGCCACAATTAAATCCCAACAGTGCTCAAGCTTTGAATTAAGCTGCTGCCACTGACCTCAGGCAGAGGTGATTTGCCATTAGGCTTATTACAGGAGCTCTGGAGCATGTTAGGGAAGCTTTTTCCTTAAATGCAAGATGGATGGGAATCTATATCTAATCAAAGATAGGTTCATTTAGCCAGCTGTGCAACTGGGATTTTGACAGAGGGTTAATATGAGTCACAGAATCATTGAATTTAGGAGCCAGAATGAACACAGATAGGATCTGCTCCTCTTTGAGAAACAAACAAACAAACAAATAAGAAAATGCCCATAAAGAACTAGATGCAAACTATTATTGAAAGGGAACTTGATCTATACCCAAAAAGTCAAAAATGTCAGGTTTTGGAGTCACAATAGGGGAGTAGAGAAAAAAAAATTATACAAACCACTGCTTTCAGTGCCACATCCACTTCTATAGAAGGCAGTAATCTAACAAAGGGACATAGTTTATGCCTAAGGATATTTTCTAGGGCGAAAAAAATTCCCTGGTGTTGCAGCATTAGGATCTCACATCCCATCCACAGTCATCATTTCTTAGGAAAGTGCTGAGTAGCTAAAGTGAGCAGCCCTTGTGTATTGGTGGCTGCTGTCAGAATGGAATGGGGTGTGTACCACCTGGCAGAAACAACTGGAATAATCACTAGATTTTGAATCATTTGGGGAGCTTTCCCAGGAGCCAGGCAAGGATGGCCAAGTAACTATCCATGGCTACATGGCCAGCAAGCACATCCTCCAACCCAACAGTTAGTGAGAATGATCTGCTTCAAGAGACATAGACTGGGCTACAGCCCTGCTTTCCTCTCTTGACCTTCCCTTGTGCATCCCCAAGATGGAGAGATTGTTATCTCTTCCACTGGTGACTAGACAAGGGTAATCTACACACGGGTAGGAAAGGGAAAGGACACAGATGTCTCTCCCAAATCAGCAGCAGACAGGCTGGGCACCTGAAGGTAGGGGATGAACATTTTTTTTAATAATATAGAAAGTTGTATCCCTGTGGATTTACTTCTATTCTCCCTTCACAGGTCAAAAATTTCTCAATGTTTTGGGTATCAAGCCCACTTTTACTCACATGCCTATTTTAAATTTCAAAAGTAAAAGATTGCTTAAAACATATAATGTTTTATTGTTGAATTGACATCAAATTTGAAGGAATTCAAATTATACTGAATTGATATAATTCAACACACATCTGTCCAGCACCAACAGTGGGCAAGGAGATAGGACATGGTAGCTGAAAGGGCATAACACTAGTAGTCAACAAGACTTGAACTTGAATCCCAGATGAGCCAATGACTAGGTATTTATAATGTGGGTTGTGATGTAAACCTTTGATCCTCTCCTACATTAGCTATAAAATAAAAACAGTAACCTGGGTTATGGAATTGTTCTGAGCACTGAATGAGGAGAATATATGCAGAGGTCATAGGAATGTCAGTGGTGACCATTTTAGTTATGGTAACACAATTTCACTACTCCAAGTGCAATGTTGAATATAATTGGAAATGCAGAGTTTGACTAAAGAAGCAGCTCATATGAGCATAGTTCACTTCCTAATGTTTTTAGAGAAAAGGCTATGTATGTGAAGGCTTTTTAAAGTTAGCCACACTCTTCTCTGGTAATCCTTTATTTTATATAGAGTATTTTTTATCTTTAATCCTCTATTATAGGCAACTGGTTTTCCAATCATGGATACTGCCTCCTAAATTCTTTTTGACCTGGAACAAAATGTGCATTAAAGAGAAAAAATTTCCAGCCAGTATATCATATTTATGAGTTACCCTGCCAGAGAAAACATGGAATAATTTTTATTTTCTTAGTGAATCCAACTTCTCCTTTTCACTCATTATTCATTTATTTGTGAATAGAAAGCTGACATTTGGATATATCTGCCTTAGATTTGCTGAACATTATTCAAGGGTTTTCAACAGACTGAAACCTAGATTTCCTCCTTCCTTTAATTACATGCTTATCTTCTTACCCAAAAACGTGTTTCTGGGTCTTAAATTATCATGAGACCAGTGGGGAGGAGGGGAAGAGTGATGATTAAGACAATAGAGCTATACTGGTTGCTGGTCCTGGACACTTGGATACCTATTCCAGTAAAAAAATAAACAATAAAAAATAAACATCTTTCTGAGCTTAGAGATCAAACTGGTAATCTCTTTAGCTTAAAAACAAAGGTTACCATGTTTGTGCCTTTTTTCCTTCTCATCAGGTCATTGGCTCAATGTAACTTGTCTTTGCTTTCACATCTTTTTCTGTATGGAAATACTAGTTTAAACCTTTTGAAACTTAATCATTAATTCCTAACTTAAATTTTTCTTTTAAAAGTAATTTCAGAAAGACTTTTCATTTGAAACCTGTTATGCATGTCCTACAGGTGTTTTCACAGTTTCTTTTCTCTGGTGTTGCTATAGGAGCTAACTAAGTAATGTATAGAGTCATATGACAGAGAACAAAGTGTGTGTCAATCATGGGTATTTTTTTCCTATATTTTGTGATGCTTTGACATCTTGGTGCCTTGTGGACCTGGGGAAGAACTTTCTTACTCAAGGGTAGCTAACTTCTAGGGGGTAGCACACAATATGCCTAGAGCAAGCCTTTGATATGCATCCTTACTGTCATCTACTTCCTTTGTACTAAATTACCACAGAGCCTGGTCCCAGACAACTAGATACCATCCTATAGGCCAGAGCTCACTAAAATTATTCAAACTAGCTAATTCTAAACCTGCTCACTTTTCCTGCCCTGGTCCTTTCTATAGAAACCACAATAAAGACATTTCCCCATGATTTCCCCTCTCTCCTTCTGCCTCCTGACTGACCCTGGTGCCTCCCCAGGCATCTCAATGGCACAGCCTGCCCCTCTTCTTAGGAACTATGTGTAACAAACTATCTTTTCAGTACCAGTGTCATCTCCTGATCTGTTGGCCTCCTATAACTGAATAATAGTAAAACCTTTTTTTTTTTCTTTTTTTTTTTTTAAATAGAGAGGAAGAAAGAGAAGGAAAAGGAGGGAGAAAAAAACATAAAGATGAATTCTGCCTTTGCATGACTTTTAAAAATATATATATTTTATTGATTTTTTACAGAGAGGAAGGGAGAGGGATAGAGAGTTAGAAACGTTGATGAGAGAGAAACATCATACCCCCTACTGGGGATGTGCCTGCAACCAAGGTGCATGCCCTTGACTAGAATTGAACCTGGGACCTTTTAATCCAAAGGCCCACACTCTATCCACGGAGCCAAACCGGTTTCGGCCTTTGCATGACTTTTAATCCAAATGAGAAGCTAGTATAGTGCATGAAAACTAATAGGAATAAACTAAGTACTTGCTAAACAAAAACACCAGTGCAGCCGAATGAAGAGATTTAATCTAAATATCTTTATCTTACCATCTTAATAGCAGAAGAAAAAACTATATTTGTATATAATTTTATTGAATGGTAGTTGAAACCAATGAAATAATTGTAATTAATATTTAACTTGAAATATGAAGGTCCAGTTTTTTTTTTAATCTTTAAAATAAAGAAAATTAGCATAATGACACTGACTTGCACAGTTACTGTGAGGACTCAGGAGGATAACCTGTGTAAGCAACTACAAGCATGGCACCCAGAAGGTGCTCAATCAATGTGATCCCCTCCTTTCCTATCAGTCCCTCTCACATCACTTTACATATATAGTATAAAGGGATTTCTGTGTATGTCCTTCAGTGGTGGGTTCACAACAGGATACTGAAGAATTCTACCAGGAAATAGACTAAATATACTTCATCAACAGTGAACATTGAGGTCAGGTATCTTAGAGATTATAAATTATGAGGTCTGGGTTGAAGTTGACACTGTATTTTTTAATAGCTCTACAATTGATTTTGATGTGAATCTTCTGTTGAGAACCACTGGAATATTGTTTCCTGGGCAGTAGGTTCATTGTATGAAGTTATGATGCCATCATTTTTCTAACTACTTATTCTTTTTTGCACGTCCCACCAAATTTTATTTCACACCTACAATGTACCAACAACTGTGCTAGATACCAAAGATACAAAAAAATAAAATGTAATTCATGATCTCAGGGATAGCTTCAATGAAAGACAAAAATGTCAAAAATTAATTATGAAGAAGAGTGCTATAGTATTAACAAATTTAATGTGTAGTGGAAGCTCAGAAGAGGAAACTCTGCTGTGAGCATGCTATGCATTTAAATTGCAACTATCGTTTTTAACTTGATTAAGCCAAGCCTTAAGAGCACTTCAGTACCAGTTCTGGATCTTTTGCTTTCAAGCCCCTGATCTTTCTTAGTAGTTGCCAATTTCTAATAGTTCCCAGTGCATAAGACCACTGCCAAAGGCCTGATCCAGATCTCTGAGCACAGCCTCTTAGACTGGAAGATGCCGAGTTCAAATTACGAATTCTTCTATACCCTGAGTTATATTGTCCCCAGAGGGCAATTACTGTACTTAATGCTTAATACCCATGACCTAGTTCCCCAGTCTATAAAAATGGGGCAATAATACCTGTGTTTTTTTTATTATTTGGTATTCAGCATTTAGATAGCATTTTTTATTTTAAAAGGGCCTTATAATTATTAGTTCGTTTTTCCTCCCTAGCTTTGCCTGCCTCACAGGGATGGCATTAAGGCTAATGAGTTAGTATTGGCAAACGCTTCTGAAGAAGACCATTACACAGTAGCTTACTTTGGCATTATGAGGCTTCCCAAGGTTGCTTGCTGCTAGGAGTGCCTGGGGGTGCAATGCTCTCTTACCTTGTCTCCCTTTAACAGTCCACCAGTAGAACCCAGCATTGATGCAGAGAAAACACTTTAAATACACTTATGCCATATAAGAGAAATCCTTCTGGTGATAAGGACAAACCAGATGGGCAAAGCAGAACCAGACCCCCATGGGTCCACATGCGTCACCTGCCATTGTTCCTAAGGACAATGAAATTGTTTCATGGAGCCAAGAATGTTGGACACTAATCAAGTCAATAGGAAAGACAGAATTGAGAGCACTTATATTCTAAAGTAGGAAAAGCACATTTTTCTAATTATGTATCTGGTAAAAATGTCCATCTCTATTTTATATTCATTCACATACTAATCAATGCAACATTTTTTGAAGATGTCTACAGTAGGCATTATTTTGCCTTGAACAAAACTTTTGACTAATATAATTTGGTGGAATTTGTCCTAAGTAAATATTAGGAAAGTGGATGGTATTACATATAATTTTGACAAGAAAATGATATAAAGATCCAACAATTGAAAAATAACTTTAAAAATTATATGACATGAAATAAAACATATTGAAGGCATTTAAAATTATATTTAAAATATGCTTATTGATAAAGGAAAATATTCTAGATAAAATAAGTAAACAATAAAATATGGGACAGAATATGCCATATGGTCTCATTCATATTTATGAAAGTTGATTAACTCTGGGTTGTAGAATTATTAGTGAACTTCAATTTCTACATTTTATATGTTTACCTTGTTCAATTTTCCAATTTTAGGTAATAAGCAATACTGCTCAGCTAATCAGAAAAATAGTGGTAGTTTAATGCTAATTCTGAGACAGGCATTCTTTTATTCGGCTCCTCTCCTATCTCTAATGGCATTATTACAATGACATGCTATTTTTTATAATGGTTACCATTTAGTAGCATTGGGCTGTGTGATGACAGGTATCTTCTCATTTTACAAGGCTTTAAAATTAACCTCTCCACCATAGTGTGCCCATGTGAACTTTGAAACTAATTACTTGCTAATAGCACATTCTTAGAAGGCCCCGCCAACCAACACCCATCTTGAATTACAGTTATTTGTGGAGATATGTTCCTTCTTAATTTGATTTCTAGATTTTTAGGAGCAATAACTATGTTCTATGCATCTTGTATCCCATATTTTCTAGTAATGAATAATTGTTACCATAAATAAATGTTTCCATACAGTGTCATTTTATATAGCACAAAATACTCATATTTTATGACTTTATCTACCTGAAAGGCCTGAAATTCACTTTTTTGGCTGCTGGGTTTATATTGCTTTATCTTTTCTTCTGTTGAGTCAGTCATTCACAGACACTCATATAATTATCACCTATTATGTGCCAAGCACATTTCTAGGCACTGTGTATAGAGCCATAAACAAAACACACAAAATGTCTCCCTCGTGCAACTCACACTCTACTGAGAAAAACAAAATATACAGGACAACATATATGGTATGGTCAATGTAATAAGAACAGGAAAAAACCTAAAGCAGAGAAAGGGTTTGGCAAAGGGAAAAGAAGACTGAATTTTAAATAGGATGGCCAGCAAAGGTTTTAGTGAGAAAATGGGACATCTGAGTAAAAACTAAAGGTATTGTGGGGGGAAACTATGTGAATATCTGGAGAGAGAGAAAAAACAAATAAACAAATAAACAAAAAACACAATATTCCAGACAGAGAGACTAGGTAATGTGAAGGCCCTGAAGGTTGGTCCCTGACTAGCATGTTTGAGTGAGCAAGGCCAATCTGTCTATAGCTAAATATGTAGAAGATTAAACTAACATAAGATAAAGTCAAACATTGACAAAGGGCCAAATTATGTAGGTTCTTGCAGGCCACTGTAAGGAGTTTGAGACTTAGAAATGGAGAGTCACTGGTAAGTTTTGAGCAGAGGAATGACATGAAGGATGTGTTTTATTAACAAAACTTGTGTTTCTGTTCCACCAACAGACAAGCAGAGCAAAGAGAGAAGCCCCGGAAGACTTATAGTCCAGGCAAGAGAAGATGGTGGTTTAAACCAGAGTGAGAGCAGTGAAGGTACTAAGAATTATTTAGATTTTGAAGAGAATTTTCTGATGAAATGGATGTTAATTACAAAAGGAGGAGTCTGACTGCCTCTTGGGTTTGGACATGAGCAGCTCAAGTGATGGAGTTGCCATTAACTGAGATGAGAAAGATTTATGAGTGGAGTAGGTCTGGGGACAATATCAAGAGATTAGTTTGAGTTGTGTTAAATCTAAAATGAGATTCGCAGGGGGAGATGTTGAATTGGTAGTTGAATATACAAGTCTAGAGTTCAGGCGTGATTTCTGGGCTCAACATAGAAAAGAGGCATGAGATCATAATTAGAATACTGAAAAATAATAAGTAAAATTTTGAAAGGAATCCCTCTTCCCTTAAGATAGAAAGGAAGCAATAATCACACTTTTCCTATTTGCAGCAGGATGTCCACCCACTAAAATCCCAGGGATGCCGGCCTCCACACTGATGGCACAAAGTTGAAGATGGATTTGGCCTGTATCAGTTAAACCAGAATCTTTGCCATTACCTGGGAGTTCGTATAAGTCCAGAGTCCAGACTCCATTCTAGACCTACTTCACATGTACAGCAAAGTTTGAGAAGTGCTATTAGGTATATCAGGTGGTTAATAGGCCCTTCAGGAGGTGTGGGGAATCATCTTGGAGACTCTGCATCCTGGAATTATGCATAATCTCACTAACAGGATGGGCAGGCCTTTGACATTTCTAGGCACCACATCCATCCCTGGGATGTCCAACATGGACCACACTCACTGAGACTTCTGCTGTTGCTGTCTCCAAAACTTTAATAGCAACCTGGGACCATGGTGATGAGTTTGATCTGTAGCCTCTAGATGACTTGGGGCAGGAAAGGTGAGTTATAGTTTATATTTCAGGATGGAAGGGCTCATAATATGGAAAATGTGTTCAGGAGATGCTGGTGGCCACACATAGAACAAATATTTCTAGGGATTAAGTTAGATACAGGGAGGAATATAGATAGAATAAGAAAGCCTGGTATTTCGGATGAAGTCAGAAATAGGGCCCTATTAATTAATATAAACAGATAAACAACAGATCTAACTCAAATATGTGGTGAGAGTAACCAAAAGGGAATAAAGTAGGTAAGTTTGAGTGAGAATAGGATAGATTCTAACTCAGCAATTAGAGCCAGGTATTGAAGATAAGAAGGCGTAGTGGTTTTGTTTTGTATCAACTCTGTTTCCCAGAATCCCCTTTCCTATGTGGTCCTAGGTTGGAACTGACCAAAGAAGAAGTTGGCACAAGATTTGGAGTCAAATGGTGATTAGATGTAATGAGACAGATGCACAGGTGCTGGCATGTGCGGCTTCTTCTTTTTTAATATATTGTTACTAGTGGACAGGTATACGCAATTCGTGCATAGGGGTAGGGGAGTATTCCTCAGCTTGGCCTGCACCTTCTCCAATCTAGGACCCCTCAAAGGATGTCCTACTGCCGATTTATAGGAATCAGGCCTAAACCAGCAGTCGGACATCCCTCTTACAATCCGGACTGCTGGCTCTAGCTGCTCACCTGCCTGCCTGATTGCCCCTAACCACTCTGCCTGCCAGCCTGCTTGCCCCCAACTGCCCCTTGCTGCCAGCCTGCTTACCCCAAATGCCCCCTCCACCAGCCTGATCATCCCCAACTGCCCTCCCCTGATGGCCTGCTCACTCCAAACTGCCCTCCCACTGTCCTGATCACCTCCAACTGACACCCATTGAAGGTCTGCTTGCCCACAACTGGCCCCCTGCTGGTCTGCTTACCATCAACAGCACTGCCCCCCCACCAGCCTGATCACCCCCAACTGTCATTCCAACCTAGCCTGATCACCCTCTGGCAACCCAAGCTCCCAGACCCTCCTTTTTTTCTTTTCTTTTCTTTTTTTTTCTTTTTTTTCAGCACCTCCTTGAGCAGAGGCAAGGGCCAGCTGGAAGCAAGTATCTGGGATTTATTTATCTTCTATAATTGAAACTTTGTAGTCTTGAGCAAAGGCCAAGGCCTGCCAGGGTGGGCGGGAAGCTTGGCTTCCTCCATCACTGGGGCAACCCAAGCCTCCTGCTTGCTCCAGCTCCTAAGCCACTGCCACCTTTAGTTGGGTTAATTTGCATACTCACTTTGATTGGCTGGTAGGAATAGCGGAGGTACAGTCAATTTGCATGTTTCTCTTTTATTAGACAGGATTGATTTCAGAGAGGAAAGGAGAGAGAAGGAGAGAGAGAAACATCAATGATAAAAGAGAATCACTGATCAGCTGCCTCCTGCACACCCCCTACTGGAGATCAAGCTCACAACCCCCGGAATGGGCTTCCCTACTGGAATAAAACTCAGGACCCTTCAGTCTGCAGGCCAACACTCCATCACTGTACCAAACCAGCCATGGTGGATACGACTTCTTGTCCCTTCCCCCTCCACACCCCATAACCAGCTCTTCTTCCTGACAGACTCATCCACAGATGCAGGGATGATGCCTTCCCTCTTCATCACCAGCTTTATATCTGGCAGTGATGTGCCTGACTTTAGAAGGACTGCTTAATAAATAGTCTCTTTCCCTCCAGCACCCCTTAACAGACCCTTATATCCCCAGCTTCTCCTATAATTGTGTAGATAAAATTCCTATATAAATCCCTTATTCCATACTATTCATTGTGCTTCTGCTTCCCTGGTTAAGTCCTAACTAATAGTTATTGCTCTCAGAATTGGTTCTAGGAAACAGAATTATAAGGATGGGAATCTGAATGGTTGTACTGGTAAAATTGGATTTAAACACATCAGTGAACCCTGTGCCCACTGGTAAAAATGGCACTGGCTCTCCATGGCATGCTATGATAAAACAGTTACTTATATAAGCATATATCAAATACTTGTAGAAGATACTTGAATAAACAAGTAGTCACTGCTATATAGTATTTTAGTGGAAATAAAGAATGTGTTAGATTGTTGTTTTTCAACTTACTGCAGAATATGAACAAAGAAAATCATGAATGGATGATTTTTCCTTTAAATTCCAAGCTCCAGGTCTGGGGAAGGGACTAGAAACTTTTTATGTCTGTGTCAACTTGACTATTTTTCCTAGAATGAGAGAGCTGATTTGTCAGAGAGAAGTCACCGGCCAGCTTTCCTAAAGCACTGGTGCAGCTGGAACCTGCAATTGACTCTTGAGCTCTGGGCTGCCCAACTTCCAGAGTGGGTCCATAATATTGTAGTAAGCTGCTGAGGTTCAAGGCAAGCTCTTGCCTCTGCATGGCCACTACTTTTGAAGCCTCAGATCTAAAAATCAAACTCAAGGTCTAATCCTGCAGGGGCTGAATTACAATACAAATTGGATTCACAGCCTCACTGGGTCCCTAATGTTCAAAGCGTTTTTCTATTTGCTTTCAGAATAAGAGTTGTATCTATAAGTACTGGTATATCAATAGAAAGATAGGTGAGAAGGAATCAAGAAGTCTTAACCCTGGGAATCTGATTTTTTCTTTTTAAAATTTACAAGAAAAATTTACTTAATCAAACTAGAATATGATAAATATGAAATAAATGCAAATCATTTAAAATAAAGGAATGGGAGCCCAGCCAACATGACTCAATGGTTGAGCATTGAACTATGAACCTAGAGGTCACAGTTTAATTCCCGGTCAGAGCATATGTCTAGGCTGTGGGCTTGATCCCCAGTGTGGGGCATGCAGGAGGCAGCCAATCAGTGATACTCTCTCATCATTGATGTTTCTATCTCTTTCTCCCTTTCCCTTCCTCTCTGAAATCAATAAAAATATATTTTAAAAATAATAATAAAGGAATGGGAGATTGGGTTGGGTTTCAAACTTGCCATTTGATTTTATGTTAACAAATTAGTTGATTCCCCTGCATTTGCACATTTTATAGAACCATGGAATTTCAGAGTGGAAACATGCTCTAAAGCTCTCTTATTTTTTTGTTTGTTGAGATAATGTATTCTTGTTCTATTGCTTCATGTGCTTTGACTTCAGTCAGTACATTTTTTTTTAAAGATTTAGCATATAAAAGTATAAAGACACAGTAGAAATGATCAGCACTGAATTTTGGACAATAGTTATCCATAGGTTAGATAAAAAGTGGAGCCTTAGCTGGTTTGGCTCAGTGGATAGAGCATCAGCCTGCGGACTCAAGGGTCCAAAGTTCAATTCCAGTCAAGGTTACCTTTGTTGAGGGCTCATCCCCAGAAAGAAGTGTGCAGAAGGCAGCTGATCAATGTTTCTCTCTCATTAATGTTTCTAAATCTCTATCCCTCTTCATTCCTCTCTGTAAAAAGTCAATAAAATATTTTTTTAAGTGGAGAGAAATGCAACTGGGGAAGGTACACAGATTTCCACTGTATTTATGTTTTATTTCTTAACTGAGTGCTAGAAACACAGTTATTTGTTATATTATCTCATTATTTTGTATGACTGAAACGTTTTATAAAAATAAGATGGGAAGAATAGATTTAGCATGGCCTGTAAATAGGCTTTTTTCTATTTTATCTTTGGTACACAGTCAGCCAATGAATTATGGAAAGCAACTACTGTCAGGAAATCTGGTTTCTGCAGAAATGACTTTTCAAGATTTACATAAAGTTTTATAGGTAGAAACATTTGAAAAAAAGTCTTCTTTGAACACATTTAAAATAAAGAATTATTTTGGCTATAAGCAATGCATGAAATCGTCTTCCCTTTCCTAGCTCCTCCAGAGAAGAAACAACAGTGACTTTGAATGACAAGAATGGGATTCCTGCCAGAACTCTGGCTCCTGCTCACTGCAAGGCCCAGCTTAGGGCAGGCGATCTATGAAAGGCTTTTGCTGACTCAAGAAGTGCCAAAGGGAAGAGGAGGGACTGGCACGAACAACAAAAAATCAAAGTCACCATTGTTTCTTCTTACCATAAAGTATCTATGAAGAAAAGAGAACAAGAAGAGTAAAAGGGCTCTCAGGAACAGTTAGAGCATTAATTTTTCTGATGAATCAAAACAGTTCTAGTTTTTAGAAATGATGCTATTTTGGTCACTTTTGAGCTCTGGCTGTAGGACTTCTAAAGAAAGCATCTCCTATGCATGCTTCGAACAGCTCGCTCAGATACACATGGCTTTTGTTTATTCTTACTCGCCTTGGTTTTCACATTTTTATACATGGCCTACAGGAATGGCTTTGATGCTGAATTTTTTTCTGGGGAAAAACGAATAAGTAAATACATAAGTCATATATACATAAAATGTGAAAGTATAAATCAATGGGACCCTCTAGTGCTATGTCCCTAATAGCTTTTCCAAACAAGATTGTATTTCAACAGCAGTTTTGTGTCTCCTGACTACTGAAGTATGCTAATTCCTGGACTCATGAATTAGTCAGGTGTTTAGTTACACTGCACAATATAACTATATTTTTATATAGTTATAACTATGGAGATAAAACATCTAAGAGGCGCAAAACATTGTTAATAGCCGCATTTTTTCTTTTCCCATGAGAATATAAAATGAAGTCTGGATCAAGTCTACTATGCATATTTCTTAAGGGTGGCTAATTCATTACCTGCTGGCCTGAAAAGTGCAGTTGTCCTAGGGATTTATGTTTTGTTTTATTCGTTGGCTTCCCAATTTATTCTATTTATTCATGGAATTTTGCCCTTTTTTCTCTTCTGCTTGAGTCACTTGTACATCTAGGTGGGTGGGCACTGGATTTAAAAATATTATTTCCAAGAAACACCAAAAAAGGGGGGATATGAAAGCAGGATTTCATTTTAGTTGCCAAGCTTAAAGAAAATTGTAAGCAATGAATGAATAAATATTCTTCATGTAATTTATGGTCATCAGGAGCTACTTGAATGAATATACTGTCTATTCTAAATATTTAGAAATTTTAACAGAAAGGACTATAATAAATACAGAATGAGCTCTGACCTGATGTGTCTTCCCACCTCTTCCTTATGCTCAGCAACTTTTCCACTTACTCCCTGTAAGCCTTTTTCCATACAAAAATTCTGATTAAGGTTTACCAGAAGGCCAGTGTTTGGGAATACGTTTCTCATAAAATAGTGCTGGCAAAATAAAAATACTCCTAGGTTTTGAATTATTTTTAAGCTTGATTGTTATGGATAAGAATATTGTTATGGTATATGAAGACAGTTATGAGGACAGGAACTTTTATCAATCAGACTGGCTAAGACTGAGAAACACCTGCTTCTACTCCTGCCTTTTCCCCCCTTTTATGCTGCTGCACTTTTAAAATTTACAATCTGTATGAAATTCCTTAGCCACTAACACACAATTCAGTAGGAAAACTTGCACTCTATAATTGTAATCTCTTTGAAGAAATTTTTCAGAAAAAAAAGATAAAGAGAAATGGAGCAGTGTATGGATGAGAAAACAGTGTTTTGATTTATTTAGCTGATAAACATTATAGCATCTTTTATTTTTGTGGAATTCTGTTTCCATAGAAGGCAAAGTCTGTTGATTCCAGGAATAGAGCCACAGTTGCTGATGTGCTACCCCTGAGAAAAGGAAAGGAGAAAGCATCTAGCTAGTGTACAATTACAAGAATTGGGCAGATAGCAGTATGGACACTCCTTCCAGAGTAAAAGGCAGACATTAAAGCATGTGGATACAGGTGCTAGTGAGTTGGTAGATATGGTAGTGGGAATATGGGATATGACTCTCAGTAATAGAGAAAGCAAGGCCATCCGCTAAGAGTGAAAAATAGGGGATGGATATTAAAGGCCTGAGAAAGAGGAGAAGCGATGAAAAAAAAATTATTTAGAAGATTGATAGAACGAAAAAACCAGTGGCATAAGATAGGATTGCCTGACAGCTCTGAGAACGTGCTTGAGAATGTCAGTCATGACTTCACAGTAAGACCAGATGGCATAAAGGGTTTTTTCCTCCAGCCACATTCATTCACATGAATGAAGGATTGATGTGCACAGTTAGGGTTTTCTAAGTGAGCACAATAAGGAGAAAGAGGAGGAAGGCAGTGGAGGTAGTAATGATGATGACGATGATGATTGTGGTGATGATGATGAAAGATCATGGAATGATCCCAAACCGGTTTGGCTCAGTGGTAGAGCATCAGTCTGCAGACTGAAAGGTCCCAGGTTCGATTCCGGTCAGGGGCATGTACCTGAGTTGCGGGCACTTCCCCAGTAGGGGGTGTGCAAGAAGCAGCTGGTCGATGTTTCTCTCTCATCAACGTTTCTAGCTCTCTATATCTCTCCCTTCCTTTCTGTAAAAAATCAATAAAATATATATTTTTTAAAGATCATGGAATGAAAGTTGGGTAAAGAGACAAATAGGGACAAGAAGGAAATGTAAAACAAAGAAAGAGTAGTATAGTCAATGATATATCCCAGTGATATCAGAAAATTATTTGGGCCAACTTCTAAGAGTAAGTTGAAAAGACAGGAAGAGGGACTCAGAGAGCTTGATGCTTAAAATTATCATTTTTAAAGGAGGTGTTATTATTGCTAATTAAAAGGCCTGTGGTATGTGTGACTCTAGGAGTTGATTACTGCAGTGGGAAAGAGAACAAGAAAATTGGAAGAGAGAAACTCTGAAGGTAGGTCACTAGAAAAATTGTCCACATCAATATTCAAATACCCATAAATGTTGAATGGAGATGGAGAATCAGGAAACAAAAGCTAAAATTCTCAAGTAACTAGAGAAAGTAGTCAGAGCTCTTTACCAACTTCAACAAGAGGTGGTGAGGGGTAATAGGTGTTAGTCTGAGGATAAGAGCAGAAAATCTAAGGGATGTGGGACAAAGGAGAAAGAATAAACTAGAGGGTGGTAATGAGAAGCAAGGAGAACACCACCCCCCTCCCAGGCATAGTGAAACAGGTGAGTGGGAGAAAAGTCACCATGTTTAGAATCTTCCTTAAATTTCTGGAAGAATTTCTGTATTCCTTTTGCTAATATAGCCTTATGCATGCATCTTTATGATACTTTTCTCTTTCCAAGGGTTAATATTTTATTCCTTTACACTTATAACTGCATCATCTGAGACTTGTCAGGCTATGGGAGGTAGAGATAAAGAAACAGACCTGAATTTAGCAACCACTTTCCATGGCCAAAATTTCACTTTTGTGTTTGATTCTCCTTTTGCTTACATTGCTCTAACTTTCACTAAGCTTGGCACAAAGGGGGAGCCTGAATGAGAGAGGGGACTTTAATCCCACACACAAACATTTCCTATCAATCCTCCAACCACTCAAGTAAAATAATATTTTTTCAATATAGACAGTTGACATTTCCCAATGTTACTAAAGTGTGAACAAAAGCATCTGGAAATAGAAGGCTGTTACTCTAATTGATTTATAACATGCATTCTGTATTTAAAATGTGCTTGCCATGCAAATGCAGCTCCCCACCACAAGTTCCAGTTTTCTATCCCAAATCCCACTGTAAAAAAAAATTGTAGTCACTATTCACTGTCCACATGCTTTTACTAGTAGGTGGCATGGGTGTAGGTAACAGCTTACATTGGGGATATAACAATTCAATTTGTGGC